>NC_052613.1:8204669-8573365 GCF_016545825.1 Eucalyptus grandis
CAAATGTCTAAAATTCGTATGCCATGGGGCTAGGGACATTTTACTACACCTATTAACAAGCTTGTGGAGAAGCTTGAGGAGAGAGAGTGGCTAATGGCATGTGATGTCATGGTGGGGGCAAGTGGAAGGAGAGATTGACAAGTGTTGCAAGCTAGAGAGCCACCAAGGGAACCCTTCAGCAGCTTCTTCTTCCCCATTTTTTGGCTTTCTCCATTGTTGTTGAAGGAGAGAAGCTCAAAAAACCGTGAGGAAACCGAGCTCACCAGCCCCTCCATCGTCGCATGCCCGAAGGCCATCGTCGACCGTTTTCCTCCCCTGTTTTCTCCTCGTTTCAGTTTCTGCTCCAACTAACCTTTCGTTAAAGATTCGAGTTAAAAGTCGACTTCCCGGTTGAATCAGCGAACGCTCCACCCACGTCCGTGACGAGGACATCTAGCCCGTTCCAGAGCACCCTGCCTCTTGCCGGAACAATTCTCCGGCCGTCCCGAAATCCTGAGAGAAGCTACCGCTAGTCGGACCGTCTGAACTCGCCCGGTTCCGCCTGTTTCGGGTTTTCTTGCTGTTTCACCCCTTTCCGACCCTTCCTTTGCCATCCCAACCACCAGCAAGATCCCCTTGACCCCCGGGAGCCGCTGGTTGCCAACCACCCGCTCGCCGGAGCTCCGATCGGCCGTTTCGCCGTTGAAGTTCATCGGTTTCTTCTTTGCGGTTGACCCAGATTAGACAAAAAAAGTTCCAGACTTCGAGGCCCGTTTTTAGTGTCTTCCCGGCCTCCATTGGTGTCGCCGCTTTGGGGTCTATCGACCACCTTGGTGTTGGGGACCGGTGAGTTCATCCTCTAATCCTTGCTTAGTGAGTTAATAACGCTTAAGGGGTGTTTAGATTAGTCTAATTAGGTTTAGGTGGTTAGATTAGATTATTTTAATGTAAATTAAATTAGTTGTATGATTAGCTTAATGGGGGTTTAATTAGGGCTAATTGTATGATTAAATTAGTGTAATCTTGTTTAAGCCCTAATTAATTATTTCGAATTTATAAATATTATTTTATTAAATTATATTATTATAATATAATATTTAATTATTTAATTTTCGGAATTAAATTTAATTATTTAATAATTTCGAAAATTTTGCCTAGATGGCTAGGTTGTTAGAATTTCGTCTTTGATCGCAAAATGCAAATCGGTTTGTGTTAATTGTATGTTTAAATTGAGAAATTGAGTGATTGATGATTATAGTTAATTATTCCAAAAGTGTGGAATTGAGTGATATTGATGAAGTTGTGGCATTTTAACTTGAAAATACCCGGTGTTGGCTTTTAGCACCGTAATTGGTCGATAGGACCAGTTTGAATCTATTGATTGATTGGATTGAGGATTGGTTTGGGTTATTGTTGAATTGATAGCTTTGGTGAGCAGTTGTTTATATATGTATCAGCTTGGACGAGCAAATATTATATACATATATGCCACAGCTTCAGTGAGCTATTATATGAGCTACAGCTTTTGAGAGCTATTATATCAGCTACAGCTTTGGCGAGCTATTATATTATCTATCAGCTACAGTTTTGACAAGCTATTATATTATCTATCAGCTACAGCTTTGGCGAGCTATTATACTATCTATCTATACAGCTTGAGCAAGCTACCGTCTATATATTACATCTTCGGAGAGCATGTGTCGTATTAACGACTGGTTTGATAGACGGTATTGAATGATAGATAGTAATGGTTGATAGATAGTATGGATTGAAATAGAAAGATAGATAGTATGATGGAATTGAATCATTGCGAATGATTGGATTGATTGAATTGATAGACCGATGTAAGTGTTGGTAGTTTCAGCTTGTACGAGCATTGTTTGAATATGAATTGTATTGACGTGCAGGAAAGAGACGAGGCGGCGAGGTAAGTCCTCTATCCTATTTGTGTGGCTAGAGCGCCCGAGGCGTATTTTCTTCCTAATTGAGTTTTAGAGGGTAGGACTCGGCGGACGTAGTCTCATCCCTTTGTGGGATAATATTTCAGTCCTTAAATGACGATCGTGGAGGACTGGAAGTCCTGGAGTTCAGAAGGTGGAGGTTGAAGAATCGCTGAACGTGTTTGACAAGTTGGTCATAGGACAGTTTCCTTTTTGTTAAGCCGGTCTATTTTGTAGTCAATCAAGTGTTGTATATATAAACCTATGTGTTTATAAGAAAGCTTGTTTGGTTGTGATTGATTGCACGCTTTTCTATCTCAAGTTAGATGTTGTCGAGGATTTGTTTCGCTTCCGCATGTGCAATAAAAATGAATGAGTCGGCGTATCCCGGGAAGTCGCATTTGTATCGACCGAGTGAGATGTTCGCGCGCTCGGAGGATCGGGGCGTGACATCGGGAAAGGCCAATCATTCATCGATAGTAAAAGAGGGCACTCAAGAAGATGGATGAGCGCATCCACAATAATTTTCATTGTCAAGTCCACGATTCAAGGGCAGCGATTTTTTAGCAAAGACGCTTTGTTATTGTGCGATGGAAATGGTCGCAAGCAACAGAAGTTGAATGAATCCCAAGTTATAGATTTTAAAAATACGCATGTTAATCATTTTATTTCTATTTCAGAACTATTTTTTTATTATAAACTTATTTATATAACAAAAACCCATTTAGTAAGATTATTTTATTATTTTATTTTTGTAATATATTTTTACTTTAGAAATATGTTTGAAATAAAAATTAAAAGTAATTTTTTTTATTTCTCTATTTCTTGAACAAAAATAAAAATAATTATTTTTTTCATCATTCGTCCTTACTACTAACAAATCGTCCATCCGCCATCACTCGCCACTGTCCACCATTCTCCTGGTCGCCATCTGCCATATGTTGTCCACTAGTCGCTCGCCACTAGTCATCAGCTACCGTTTAGAAGAATAAATTTTGTGCTGTTCTTAGAAAATTTTATATTTTGGGAATAGAAATTTTATGTCATTATCAAATTCATATTTTTCTTAAAACCTCTTTGAAAAATAAAAAAATTATTTCTTTTCCAAAAATCAATTTTCAATAAAATAATTATCATTTGCGCCATAACTCAATCAAAAGTCGGGCTCATTTCGTAAGCATGGATCGGGTCCGACCCGAATGATCAATTGGGCCGGAGGCCCAATCAATCACCAATCGATTTCCGTTCTCGCCAAAAAAACTAATTTCGATCGATTTAGCCACAAATCAGGAACAAGAACAACGACGAAGACGAGTACGAAGAAGAAGACGCAGAGCAGAGCCGAACCCGCGAACGGCGATCATCGAGCTCGAGCCGCCATGGATTTCTGGAGCCGCGCTCGGACCTTCGCGGAGGAGGCCGCCAGGCGGTCCCAGGAGCTGACCGCGGAGGCCGCGAAGCGCTCCCAGGAGCTCGCCGCCGGCGGCCCTCGCGGCTCGCCGACGTCGTCTCCGAGACGGCGAAGCGGTCCCGGAGATCGCCGCCGAGGCGTCGAGACGGGCCGACCAGATCAAGCTCGAGGCCATCCGGCGCGCCGATCGGCTCCGGTCGCTGGCCGCCGAGGGCTCCGGCGAGGGCGCCGCCGCGGGGCCGGGGAAGGAGGCGGAGGAGGCGGCGGCGGCGGATCTGGAGAGGTTCGGAGTCACCGACGAGCTGAGGGAGTTCGTCCAGGAAATCAACGTCACCACCTTCCGGGATTTTCCCCTGCCAGGTGCTTGCTCCATCAATGGTTTTTTTTTCTCCTTTTTTAATGTCTGGCAGTTGATGACCGTTAATACGTTAGAAATGGTGTGTTTCTGTCTGCCGAGGCGGAACTCGAATGAGTTTAGGCTGAAAATCTTGGCGCGATCACGTTCTGTCGCGGAATTCGATTGGTGGTTTGATGTGCAGAAACCAAAATGGCGCAATTGGTTGCTCCAATCATCTGGCAAAATCTCTTCGATTTATGTCGCTTGCATTTTGCCGATCTTTTGAGTTCTTGTACACGGGCGATGAGTATGGTGTTGATGACTATAGTTTAGCTTGTCTAGCTTGTTCTTGGAGGAGTATCGATTGAGGATACGCAGTGCGAACTTCCGAGGGAAGTTTTTCGTTGGTTGCACGGTTCCGCTGAGGTTATGCTGCGAGAGGTTCTGTGGTTCCTAGGGAATTCTTTTGTTGGTTGCTCAGTTTCAGGGGAATGGTTTTTTTAATGATATCAGGCATGTGGGCTGGGAATTTTGTGTCGGCTTGGCATAACGACAGAATTAATGCAATCCTTTGCTTATTGTTGAATGTTTGCATTTTCCCATCGCTGATGTTTCCTAGCTTTTTGCAGATGATTCTGAGATGTCAGATGTTCCTATGGTCTCAAATGTAAGGCAGGACCTTACAGAGTTTCAAGAAAAGCATGCCAAGCTTGTTCTTTCGTCTGTAAAGGTACTTAATGTCGGCTCCATTAGCAAGTCCTCGATATGCATAAGGGGGGAGAGAGAGAGAGATGGAGAGAAAAGAGGTGTAAATCGATGCATTTATGTTTGGGTAAACAGCACCTTTGCCTTCAAGGCTACAGAATCACAGTTGTACAGGGGGTCTTCTTTGAGGAAGGTTGGCTGTACTTTCGCTTATAATTGATTAATCATGTTAAACATAAAGTGTTACATATCGAAGTCTTCTCTGTGCCTACATAAGAGTTTTGAGGGCAAAGTCAGTTACCTAAGACTTATGGCACAATGGTGCTCGGACAATTTTCCAACACACTTCAAGGTCTTTTTTAGTTTATTGCTGAGTTGAGCTTGGCCCCATCCTCAACATTTCTGTGGTTCATGATGAAATTTATCTAAGGGATGAAATTCCCAGTCAAGTAGTATAAGTCTAATCATCTAATTCTATTGTCGGAAGAGATCTTTGTAGATCTTATTTTCAGCCAAAGTCTTTAATTTTGCTTTGCACATCAATCACAATCTTTCTAAAATAAATAAATTGTGGGAATGCTATCTACTTCTAATATTTGGTTGCCATTGACCTATTGCAGGAAATCTCGAAGTTGAGATATGAGTTGTGCCCGCGGATTATGAAAGAACGGAAGTTTTGGAGAATATATTTCATCCTAGTTAATAGCCATGTTGCACTGTATGCATCCTAACTATGATGGAATCTCTATCTAAGATTTCCTTCTTCTTCTTCTTTTGAGATGAGTTCTGATGCCTAGTTTTGTAACATTCGATAGTCTTTGACTTGAGTATGTTGGAAGCCTAATATTAAAATTTTCTGATCGTTAGTGTCAGTCATGGTAGTGGAAATGAGTCATGGTTCTTAATTATTTATATTTAGCTACTATGGGATGTCATAGTAGAATGAGCGGGGTCTTTTCAATCTTCTTATTGTCGCCTTGATTTGATTTGAGCCCAAGGTTTTCAATTCAATATTTTAGACTCAGCCTGTTATCACTTTAAAAAAACATATTGTAGAAAAATCTTTCTGCATGGCAGTGTTGATCAATTTTTCATTAATGCTAACTGAAAGACTGTGGAGCCAAGTTTAGTTCAACTCTCTTGAGACTTTCTTCATCCTGCCGGGAGCCTTTTTTGATGAAGATTGAGACACTACCTGACTTCCTAAATGAACTGCATCTAGTGCAATGGTACTTGTGAAGGATTGTAGTCTTTGCAGTGTACTGAGCAACTAGAATATGTTAGCAGAACGAATACTTTTTCCAAAGATGGAGACATCCTGTCAGCATGGCAAACAGAATAAACGGAAATATATATATCATATGTTCGATTGCTAAATTTCTTGCGATTTTGGTTGTCCCCAATCATGCCTGTTGACTGTTCTGCCTTTTATGCACTTTATGAACTTCCTTACTGTTGGTTGTTGGCAGCTATGAGAGGCGATACATGGAGGATGTTAGACAAAATGCTTCAGAAGAAGTTAAAGATGTTGGCCAAACAGCTTCAGAAGAAGTTAAAGATGTTGGACAAACAGCTTCAGAAGAAGTTAAAGATGTTGGACAAACAGCTTCAGAAGAAGTTAAAGAACATTCAAACGCTGGAGTAGCATCTAAAGCAGAGACAAAGGAACCAAATAATCCGAGTAAGCTAAGCAAGACTTCCACCTCAACAGAGCAAGACTTGGACGTCTTCCTTTTGGGAGATCTTGGAGATGATGATGAGGGACCAGGTATTATGACTAGATAAATTTTCTGCTGTTATTGATGTACATTCCGCGAAAAGTTGATCAGTCTCTATTGGTGCTTTTTGATCTGTCTGTTGATTCATCCGCAAAATTTGATGATGGCAGACTTTATTGTAGAAAAATTTGGTGGAATGCTATGAGAGCTTATGTGGTCATATGCTATTGTTCTCAACTGTAATAATTGCCAGTCATTAATTGATAGCCAACAACTTGTCACGTCATGTCATTTGCCCTTAGTGGTGGTTTGAGAGCTTTTGACTATGTCTACTTGATTGGTGTTTATGATTCTACAAGCCCCATCTGACTTACTGCAGTGTTTTATGGTTGTGCAACTGGACATTCGGAACTGTTAATCATACTAATATTCTGGTCTTTCAGATGCTGGAGATGCAGACTTTGATGATGATTTTGACAAAATGGGGATAGTTCGGTGAGGATAGCTCCTTTAGCTCTTTCTCTTCGACCAAATTCAGTTCACTTACACCCACGTTTTTACATGACCAGAAGCATTCAGATGAAGTGGCGTAGCATACTTTTCTTATATTTAGTTTAGTGTGGTTTTTCTTGCATCAATAAGGTATTCCATGAGCTGTCTACCTGGTTCAGATATCTATTCAACCATAGCTGTTGAGCTAGGTGCAGGCCCTGCTCAGTCTGTCACAGATGCAGGGCTTGGTTTCACTTGCTAAGTAATTCAAGAGGAACAGATGCATTAATCTCAATTGGCTCATTGTCACAAGTTGACCCAACACTTGATGATAATGCTGACTCGATTTGATTATTTAATGTGTAGGATGATGAGAAAGAGAAAGAGAAATAGTAGAAGATTCTGGGAGTGGCTGCAACACAGCTTGTCCTTTGCGGTCTGCATCAGGGAGATCTTAGTGTGGCAACTGAAATCCAAAACCTTTGTGTAATATCCACAGATATGTCCTCCAACCTTTTCTCTTCTCTATCTAGTCACTCTAGTCTCTCGATTACTTTCTCATTTTTGTTGGGAGATAAGATGAGGGAGGGTGGTCAGTTGTAGAAAGTTCAGACGTTTGCAGTCAAGTGAAATGTATTTGTGACTCCATTCTTTGTAGGATCAACTGTTAGAAAAATAATGACACTTGACAATGGCTCACTACCCTGTCTCGTAGTTTTGTAATCCGTGCTTCCATAACAGAACATGAACCTTGCTACTTGACTTTCTTCGTTCTCAGTATGATTTTAAACTTTGTAAACTTTCTCGAGCACTGGTGAAACTTGATCATCCGCGAAGAAAAAAGTGTCTAGTTTTGTGGGAACATTTTGTTTTATTCGAGTAATACGGTTTAGAGTACTTTGAAGTGACTTTACTTTTGACTTCTTTTTTTGGCAACGTTCAAAATAATTCTTTTTTGTCAAATCGACCACCTATGATTTGTTAAAAATCATACAAACATTTGCATGTAATTGAGAAATCTTTTATAGGTATTTCCTCGTCATCGGAAAAGTAAATATAGTCTTTTAAATAAAGACAAATAGGCGTTAATTGCCTGCGTTTGACACAGCTATGCGAATGGATTTTGGGCAAGACCTTGCTAAAGCTGAGTTGTTTGGCAAGTAAATTTCGAAGGTTTTGAGCCAGCTCAAAACCTGACATCAGTTAGGACTTGTATTGGGTTAAAAGCCTCTAACATTTGCTCAAGAGGCTTTAGGCTATCTTGGTTCAGTTTTTGGGAAAAACCTCAAAAAGGAAATGCAAAGAACTGAAGGATAAAGATTTTTTCAAATGCAAATAGTATTTGATAAAATATAATTCAAAATTGTATTGTGAATAAATTTTGATTAAACATTGTTTGGAAAAAAATTACATTTTGAAAGGACGACGAGGGCTCAAGCCATTGAAGAGCCAAATTTGGCACCAGTGGCCCTTGCCTCGCATCGGCAAGGGCTGCCTCGTGCAACCCAGGTAATTGTAGTATGAAGTCATGCGAGCTCAAGGTAAAAGGGTAAAAGTGAAATTTCGAAAGTTTAGCGAGAGGAAAGTTAGAAGGAAAAAATTGAATTAGCATCTTGAAAATGCTTGATGCTCAGGAGGACTTGCATTGGGTTAAATGTTTTTGAGAACCTTAGTAATGCATCTCCGAAGGACTCTCCCCCACCATTTAACAATGTTTCTTGTTTTTTAAATAACATATTATCGCAAAAGTAAATATACCCTGTTTTGATAAACACAAACATGCCTTCATTGCCTTAAGTGAACTTGTTAAAGTGATAGAGTGATGCTTCTAAACTAATTCAATGTTGAATGCTTAAAAAGTCTCGTTATGTACTGATATTAACATCGAGAATCGTACATGGTTTATACATCAAAATTTCAAAAGAATGAAATTGTGTGTATGCAATTCTTTTTTCAAATTTCAATATAATATAATATGAAATAGGCATTTCTCAAATTTTTCGACATGGACCGTGATAGGGATGAAATCTCAGCTCAAACTATATTGTCACGTTGTGTAATTGTTGGATCTCTATTCTTTTCTCCAACCACGGATAAAGCCTGTAATCGCTTGATAGTCAGTGTTTTCAAACAAAACCGTTAGTTTATGTTGACCCTAGTACACTCAAATTTAACTTGACGAGTTATTACAAGCATTAAAACAAAACTTGGATCATCTACACACAGATATATATAGAGGTATAATTCAAGTCAACCCACAAACAAAACCGATCACGAAAGTTCATGCTAAAAAGTCGCCGAATAGAGTTGCCGAATAGAAATAATACAACTCTCTCAGCTAGTGTGAGCTCTCTCTACCCCTTTAGTGATAGCTTGCCCTTTTCCTAAAACCCTAATTTCCCAAACCCTATATCTTCACCTCCATGGCAGAATCGGTGCCTCCTCCATCGGATTAGCAGCTTCACACCCCTTTTCTTCTTTGCAATCCATCTTGAATGGAAGAATCACCGCAACTTCTCCAGTATCATCTCTCGCGGCATGGCTGGCTGCAATGGAGTCTCCTCACGATCGATTGAACCTGAAGCCTGATCTAGTCATCAAAGGGAGTTTTCTGTACCACCGATCCTAGCACAACCCTTCTACAGATAGCTATCTCCTATCCAGAACCCATCACCTAGCAAAACCCATTTATAGATAGCTATCCCATTCCCAAATCCATCATCCACTGAACCCAGATTTCGTAGAATATAGGCACTCACCCATCCAAGAGCTCCCTTCACTCCATTATCCAAAACCTTCTTACATTCAACCAACTCGGTGTGGATGATAACCAACTCAGATTGGCAGCTCTGTGTAGGAGCATGGGAGATCTATGGTCTGAAGAGGACAGTACCGAACTAGGCACTGAGATTTCTAAGGAAGAAAAAAGTGAAAGTGATCTAACTCTCTATGGAAAGCCATATTCAAAGCCAAACGTCAATTTCCAAGCATTTTTTTAGTACAATGAGGAAAGCATGGAAGGCAAATTCAGCCAAATCTGAGTTAATAGAACCTGGTTTCTTTTCCTTTTTATTTAGTTCGATGAGGAGAAAAGAAGAGTATTAGATTCTCGGCCATAGTCTTTTGCGAGTAACCTATTGGTCTTATAAGAAGGAGATCCAAACATACCTGAACATTATTATGAATTCAGACATTATGCATTTTGCGTGCACATTTTGGGCCTTCCCTAGGCTAGAGTAACTGAAAATTCGGCATGCTACATCTCCTCTAAATTGGGGAAAGTTGAGGAGGTAAAACTTGAGGCAAGGAACAATAGCTCGCACAAAGGTAAAGGTGCGGCTGAACTTGTCTTGTCCCCTTAAGTAGGAACGGTTATCAATAGTGGTTATATTTCAAATACGAAAGGCTCCCACTATGCAAACTTCTATTCAGAAATACCTTATGAAGAGACTAGTCTAGCTTAGGACAATCCAAGTTGATACGGCTCGTGACTAAAGGCGTAAGTTAGAGAATTTAGTCCATTTTGGAAGGCTTTCTATGGGAAAATCAAACTTTCTGTAGCGAATAAAGATATTGCATTGGAAACACCCATAATTGCTATGAAGAGCCCCTAAGAATAGAAAATGTAGGACAAAATGAAATGGCTATAGCTATTGCAAATCCCACTAGAAAATGAGTTTATGGAAGACATGAGAAGGGTAGAATATGTATCTATGAGTAGTGGTAAAAGAGCATAACATATTCCAATATTACTACCTTATTCAGCTGGCGATGATATGCATATAGGGAAATCCAAGAGCAAAAAAGCAATTTACAAAAACTCCAATGGCAAAGGGGGAAAAAAACGTGTCAATCCCTATGAGGAAAAGACCTCACTAATCCTCTTAGCGGTTGAGGAACAACTTCTTGATGCCCCAATTCAATCATGGGAAGGGGTCCAAACACGAGCTTTGGTGGCTAGCCCTAATAAGCTACCTAAGAATAAATAAAGAGTTCGAGTTGGAGAAGTTGGGCATACCTTTAAAAGTTTAATACCTTAGAACCTTAGTGGCTCATGAAAGGCTCGATTTGGTTTTTCTCATGGAAACCAAGAATAAAGCAAATGTGATTGAGAGAGTGAGGAAATGCCTTTAGCTTGATTATTATGAATTTTTCAATGATCATGATTGAGGCGGATTGATGCCTTATGAGTAATTTACACATTTATCATATAAAGATTCACAAGTGTCGGTTACTTAAAGGTTTCGTGAATGCACTTTTATATCTATTGTTAATTTTGGATGCCCTAAAGGTCGGGGTTCAAAGATAACAATAATAATCTTAATTTGCATATTAGGGCTTTTAATTCAATAACATTAGGTCCACATAAATTGCATTTTAACTGGATTAGGACTAATGGGCTGGTGCTGAACGGGAAGCCCTAATCTTAATCTGATTTACAGGATCAAGCCCATTTAACCAAATCTTTGGCCAATCCATCGATTTGCTTGACCGAAAATCACGCATGCAATATATAGTATGTGATCTTCTGGACTTGGAAGGTAAGTGATCTAGAGTGCAAATAATCTCTCAGCAAAACAGGAAATTGGAGAGAGACTCGGTTAAGGGAAAGAAACAACGATCCCTCTATATATAATTCACTCCTTCATCGTGGCAAAAATCTCAAGATATAGCTTCTCGGTCGTCTTCAAAAAGAGAAACGCAAAGTCCCTTTTCAGAGGTGAATTCAATCGATCTGTCATCATGTCGCTTGCTGCGCAGCTCCAAGAGGCTTTTCAAGCTTTTCAAGCGGCGGATCGGAAGTATTATTTTGCCCAGAAGAAACGGAACCCTGGGTGAGTATTTTACGATTCTTTTTAGTGGAAGGAGTATTGTTCTTTACGTTCTTTTCCCCTCCTCAGCCCACGTGAAGTCGCGGACGCCATGGAGGCGCGCGCTGCTGCTAGGGCCGCCCTGGACGAGGTCGTCGCAGTCCTCCGACAGGAGGAGGTGCTGATTCTCGCTACCCTGGAGCAGGCGAGGACGTTCACGCAATTCTTGGCGCAATTTCCTGACTACGGCAATCTCAGACGCGTGCGTATCCCCGGTGGCGTCGACGAGAGAACCGCCGAACGGATGTGCAGCATTATGAGGACGGCTGGATTCAGGCCGCCCATCCAGACCTTCAAGTTACCGGACTAGTCTCTCGTTTTGTATAATGCAGCGTGTTAACTCTGTTAGGTATGTTATTTAGGAGTGTCAACAGTTCTATTCGGTTTTTCATGAAATTCGAATAGTTTGTCGTTTGTGGTTTGCTTGCTTCAATGTTATTTAGGAGTGTTAATGGTTCCATTCGAATTTTTTTTCACAAAATCCTAATAGGGTGTAGTTTGAAATTTGCTTGCTTTAACACCAAGTTCATTATTTTGACCAAAAAGTAAACTTGTATTTCTCCTTTTAGTTTTCATTACTTGGATATGGCATCACAGCACATTAACTATGAACCCTAATTACTTTCTCAAAAATAGAGATGCCAAAACATGAGGTAAGTTCCTCGGATGATTTTAATAAATGTGTCATGTTTCAATCAAACAAAAATCACTTATAAGGTATTTATGAAACATAAAAAGGAAAGAAAACTGTTTTCCCAACAACAGAAACCCCCCCAAAAAAGGGGGGGGTGGGGGAAAGTGAAGAGGCAGGGCAAAAAAGATAATATGGTGTCCAACTATTGAACGCCATATTGTGACGGCAAATAGTTTGGGATCTTATAAATTGAAAAGCCACCACAATAGAATCCACAACCTAGGAGAATCCCCAATAACAAATAATCCATCAATATCCTACTAGATCCCTAAATCGTTGTGGAACGAGATATGGAAGGTTCATACGTACCCCAAAATCCAGTTTCTACTATGAAGCATATGTAGCAACACACTTCCTATTAAGGAAAATCTTCACAAGAGGAGAATGTTACCTAATCCAATATGCCTGCTATGTGCTAAAGCACTAGAAACTACGAAGCATCTGTTCATCCTATGCGACTGGACAAAGGACATTTGGTCAAATTCTTATTTACAAGCAGACGCTTCTCCATCAAATATAACTTGCATCAACAAGTGGGTCTATGAAAATCTCACCTCCAGATCTATTCCATACTTGAAATCCCTGTTTGCCGGAGTCTTGTGGCAGATCTGGAAAGCTCGAAACGCCATGGTATTCCGAGCTCGAAAGCCTGACCCGAGAGCAACTCGCGAAGATGCCACCACCACGACCTTGCTATTTGCGAGATGGGACCTGCAAATGAAGAACAGAGAGAGTGGATCAGCAACAGCAGCGAGGAAATAGAGTCCACCTCCAAAAAACGAGATGAAAATGAACGTAGATAGTTCGTGGTGCAGCTCAACAATGACTGGATCGGTTGCTGGGTTATGTAGAAACAATGACGGAGTCCTCGTGGACGGCTTCACCAAACAGATCCACGCTTCTTTTTGTTTGGTGGCTGAAAGCCTGGCCGTGCGAGAAGCACTGCTGTGGTTGAAGAAGAAGAGGGATACACGAATTGATCTGAAACTATAGTGTGGAACTAATATGTGAGTGCACTTATCATCAAACAACTTATTGGTGACCAAGTGCATATTAGGCCAAGCAGATCCTCTATGGGCGGCCAGTCCATTGTGAAGATTGGAAAAGAACTTCTAGCCCAACTAAGTAGAGTTTCCATGAGCTATGAACTGAGAGAATAAAATCACGTCACAAATTAGGTTGCCAAAGTTCACCGAGCTAATTCCCTCCATTGAATTGGGTTACTAATCTCTCTTATTCTCTATGTTTAATTTTATGTCTGGACTTTGTATCTACCGGTGCCCTTCTGTGGATTAGTAATGAAAATCACTATCTTCTGACCCAAAAAAAAAAAGTAATGAAATTTGAAAATTTGGGTAATCCTTGGAAAACTCATTATAATAAAACCGCGCGAAGAGAGAACAGATAAGCTCTCTCTTAAAACCGCGCCAGCCTTTACATTCTCGCATGGCATCTCCACCACAAAGAAAGGAATAAAGACAAAAATATATACAGTAAAAACCTAACTTATGTACTAGCTGGATTTACACTGACACATTGTATTTATGGGCATGAATTGTCATTTTTTATGGCAAGAAGAGACGAGTCCCAATGAAATTCTCACAGCGAGTGGAAAACGGAATCTAGGAATTTTCTATTTCCCTCTTTTCTAATATGAAGGTCTTGGCGTTCCTTATTTAATTTCAATATTATCTTTGGATTTGGACTTGATTCTCTGGACCTTTAGCCACCTTTCTCGCTTGTCTTACGTGCTTCGTCTTCCAATAAATGAGTCACTAAGCACCTTGGTTTAACTCCCCCAATCACTTGAGTCTTCTTCATGCTTCCTCCTGCTCCCTGCGTGCGCATCTATCCTAGGAGAAGGGCAAAAGTGAGTTGGGTTACTTGTGGAGTTGTTAACAGGTTTGTGTTCTCTCCGCATCCTCGATTTTCTGCTCATTCGAAGTCGTCTTCGATTCAGATGTGCACTTCATTGCCTATCAAACAGCTAGTAAAAGCAGTTGATTTAGAACTGGGATAACCTGAATTCTTGACCTTTTAATTCAGAACGACAATTTTTTTGGTCTTCAATTGATTTCCGAGGTCACTTTGAGACGGTTCATGGGGATAGTTTGCATTCTTTTTCTTGGGTTTTCCATGAGCACAAAATGCTTGCACTTGCATGCATTTCTCTTTCTCTGTGTCAGCCAACTTCGAACCCGGAAGTGATTCGGCTCCTGAAGATCTGCCGGGGACCCTTTTTGGTTGTGAATTGAACCGTGTGTCGACAACTTATTGATAAGAGTCATGTTGGTTTTGATTTAAACTAGAGATATTTTCAGAGCCCTTCCCACATTTTTTCCCTTCGTATATCAATGTATTTTTCTTTTCTCTATTTTTGTTACTTTCCTGCAAATGAATGTAGCCTCGATGGATAGAATCTAAATATAATTTGTCGGGCCCATTTCAAGATATTAATATATCTACCAACGAATGCTTGTGACTAGTTTTTCTAGTGAAAATTTAAAAAAAATTCACCAGGTCGGTGTAACTAACATTATTTGGAAGGATTGATTCACCATAATCACTGACGTATCGCTTCAGAGTCTTTCATTTAAAGTCCTCAAGATATTCCCGGATCAGCTGGTTTTTCTGCTTCTTTTTTCTGTGCTTTCGATTTCATGTTAAAAGAATTCATTCTGAACCAACAGAACATGGAGGAGTTGAGGCAGAAGATTCTGTGCACTAGCCTGGAGCTCGAGGCAGTGAAAATGGAAAAGAGCGAAGAAATTAAAAGGTACAAGGAGAACGTGAAGCACCTGCTCAGCCTCCTGAAGACTGCTTACCAAGAAAGAGATGAAGCCAGAGACCAGCTTCAGAAGCTGATCAACGAGCTCACCTCACAAAGCATCAGTGATATATCATCCTTGTTCTCTCAACGGAAACATCCTGATGACTTCCTTGTGCTGGTGAAAGCGAACTCAGGCATAACTGAATCAAGCAGCCTCTCCGATTCCTACAACAATCTCCACTCGCGTTGCTCATCCCCTGTGAATTCGTTTCTGGATGCAGTTTCTTCACCCAACTTCTTGTGTTTTAACATGGTCGATTCTGGAAATATGGGCTTCACCAACCAGCCTTATGTTCAGGAATATAATGGTGCTATGACTAGTGGTTCAATCTCCTTGGTGAATGCTAAATTAGACCCAGCATCTGTCATTATCAATGACCTTGTCAAAGAAAAGCCCTGCCTCAAAAGGGCAGGCTCTTGCAGGCCGTAATGGAGGCCGGTCCTCTACTTCAGACACTCCTCATGGCGGGCCACTACCTCAGTGGCGGAACCCTTTTCCTCTCCAACCATTCAAAGTCCCGCCAGTTACAGTGAAAAGTTGTGACCTGGCAAATGCTTGTCTCAAACCTGGTGCAAGTCCTAGCAACTACCTGGTGAAAACTATGAATCAATCCCCACATCCTGACGTCTCGTGTGTCGTCATATATATGTGCTCAGCCTTGGTGCTGAACTTCGTTTGTGGGGCTGGCCTGTATCAGGGTCATGGGTGTCTATTGCCTTCGGTCAGCTGTGTCGGTAATTGATTGCCTTCGGTCAGCAGTGTCGGGAATCAGATTCCAGTGGGAAAGGGGCAGAGGGCATTTCCTTCTTTTGTTTAAGCATTATCCTGGTATGAGGTGTAATTGCATACCTTCGTTGATTTGTCCCGGTGTGAATGGCATATAGTTTCCTACTAGTTAGTTTGTGCAAATGGACGTCTCCTTTGTATATAAAACTCTCATGCATCTGATTATGGCCAACATTTTTCTGAATTTCGACCAGGAAGCTGCGCTGATTTCTTGGTCTTTTGCTTTGCAATGCTTGAACGTCGAGATATAAAAGACGACAATGATTGAATGTTGAAATTCGTCATTTCTTCTTCAGAACTTCCTGGTTTTGATGAGTTTGTCAAGTCCAAGTCACTCTCCGAAGGTCTTGCATAGTGAAAATCGATGCTGTAAAGAATTTGAACTTCTTGCAATCAGAGGGAAAGCGGCGAGGGTGCCGTTAATGTCTAAACAATGACAGGTAATATGGCCAATACATATGTCTGATGAATGTCGAGGTTCACCGCAGAATTGATGGAAGGGTATAATTTACATTATTTTGGATTATCATAAAAAAGAACCCTGATGTCATCTACACCATAGACAAACAAATGCAGACATAAATTGAATACACCAACTTGCAGAATCAAAGACTCGAACTGCATTCTCATAACCTCAGTGTAACCAACTGATCTTGAATTCACTCTTTTGGCCGAAAATGAAAACCTTAATTGCTTCGAAAGAATGTTCCACCACATAGAGGACGTGGGACGAATCATTCTGAGCAATGAAGGTGAGCTAGACGATGACCATCTGGAAGCCATCTGAGCTTAATATTGCAGGAATTGATCCAATTGATACAGACTTCACCACAAGATTCCTTCAAGTCCGCCCTAGATGGCAGCAACCCTCCTTGCTGGAACCACAGGCGATCTCCTTGGTTGTGTTCTTATACACCGTCTTCCTCCTCTTCAGCTACTAATCGATTTCTCCATGCCTTTCGCCTCTCCACCTTCTCAAAAGACCAGGCCCCGAGGTAGGCAGCACCTGAATGATGCCAACCTGGACGACCCATTCCTCCAGTTACACAGCCACGGCTTGGACTCCTTCACCATGCACAACCTGCCAGCCACTCGGTTCTGCCAGAACGAAGTGGAGATGACGAAGCTGAGCATCGGCATCAAGTGCGCGGTCTGCTCGGGAGAGTTTGAGGAAGGAGACTGGTTGAAGCATTTGCCGAACTGCGCTCACTTGTTCCATGTTGCTTGCATCGACACTTGGTTTTCAGCTCCACTCTGATTGTCCGCTGTGCAGGGCGCAAGCGGTGTGCCATTTGAACGTCAAAGTGAGAGCGTCGTGTCTGTGCAGAGTCCGACAGGGACGCTCGATAGAGAAGACTTCATCCATGAGAGGGCAAGGCCGAGCCATTACCAGAGTTTGAGGTCTCAGATCCTAGAGAAATCAGCGATGGCGAGAGACGCACTGGTGAAACCAACTCATGAAAATGCATACTGCATAGAATGTGATCAGAGAAGCACCTACAATTTTTAGAAGTTTGATCGGGGACATGAAGAATGGGACAGCTTCACGGAAAGGACTAGCATCCCAAGGGATCTTCAGCCTCCAAAACTCCTAAAGAAATATTTGACCGTTTGACAACCATTTTGAATGGGCTTTTGATCAATGCCGGTCTTGGAAAAACTGAAAACCTAATGCTAAAACTAATTTTTTCCTTCCAAAACTATCTTCATAAATTCTTCAAATTTCTGGCTTTGTCCCTAGTTAATTTTTTTATTAAAGTAATGAGACAACCTTTTGCTAGACCAATGAATGGCTACAGCCGCCGTCAGCCATCAGTTGAGGTCACCCAAGTTCAAGTGACCTTCGGCGAGGGTTGCACAACCCAGCTGAGGGCCACTAGAGGTTGCACAACCTCGGGCGACCCTCGGTGAGACCCATTCAACCTAGGTGGCGGTTGCTTGGGTCGCATGCCACCGATGGTTCACTGATGACCATAGCCCTTCGCCAATCCGGCAAAATATATAATATACCCAAAGCCTATTGCAAAAGTGTTTTTGCCAAATACACATTCAACTCAAAATTCATTTTCAAAGAGATTTTACCAAACACAATTTGCATTTCCCCTAATAAGTTTAATTTTTAGTATTTACATTACACCCAAAGCTCATTTATAAAGTTGAACCAAATGCACCTTAAGTGGCTTCATGTGCTTTCTCTTCTACATAATCGCGGAGAATCTTTCAGATTTTCTCTTTTCCCTTCATCAATCATATTATCATGCTCGTTACCACGGTCGCATCAAGAACACACTAGGAAAAACAGGTCGAGAACGGGGGACAGAGATCAGCAATCAAAATCAAAATTTGCCCGATGACGCAGAAATGGGACACACCGTTACTCGACAATTGATCTTTACATTTTGATCGACGAAACGAACCGGAGCCACCATCCCCCACCAACACGATAGCCCGTGGACCCTTTGGCTTCCTTTTTCCCGATGGCTAATAAGACGGCGAAGAGGATATAATCCCTCTGTCCGTTTTAGACTTACACATGCTGGTCGTAATTTCACTTCTCTAAACTGGCTATGATTTGGTTTGAATTTGATGTCATTTTGATCACACATGTTTACATGCCTTTCTGATATAATATAATACCGAAATCATGTTCATTCTTTGCTAAGAAATTGGGGAACTCTGTTTTAAACGTGCTTGAATTCGTTGGAAGGGAGCTCGAACTTGCTGGTTGCTTTGGTTCATCCAATAATCGGAGAAATTGTATTTTGCTTTTTTTGGTTAGTGACTTACAAGTGTACCGTGTGAACATTGCTGATGTGCCCATTGCATGCGTGCTTGTGTAAATTGGTAATTATGCTGAGTTGCAAGTTCATCTTATGTACATTGCTAGTGCGTTCATTGCAAGCATGTATTTGAGGTGCTGAATTGCATATGCTTTGTGTGACTGTTACTGATATGCTCATTGTTTATGTATTCATGCATTATTCTGGCGTCACTTAAGCATTAAAAATAGTGCATGATGGGAAAAACATAAGCTCTAAATATTCTTCGTTGATTTTGCTGGATTTTTATTCCTAATGATGCATTTGTCGTATCATTTACTTGTTGAATGTGGTCTGATTTATGTTGTTAGAACTATGAGCAGTAAGCTTTTCTCGAGCTTATTTTATATAGTGAAATCATAAACTATGCCTTTTATATAGTGGATTCCCCACTATATTATAAGGGTACACTAATGCTAATTGGATCTTAAATTCAAATAAAATAAAATCCCCTAACAAATATGTATTCACCTTTGTAACTTGGAAATCAGCCAACAATATTGTGGGAGAAATGACAATATCACTAAATCAAAAGTCGACTTGATTGAAGCAAATGATTCTAATGACATAATTATTGTGATCATTTCCCAAACCAATATTGTGGCCAATGTGAAAAAAAAAAATGATAGATTTTGGTGCTACCAGCATATATTTACAAAAAAAAAAAAAAAAAAAAAAAAAAAAAAAAACCTTATCTTCCTACCCTTTAGTAGGAATGAGAAGAGATTATTTATCTTGGTAGTTCAAGAATTGTTCAAGTTCTCGAAAAAGGAAAATTCTTCCCAAACTTACATTTTAATATGAGGCTGAGAAGTTGAGAAACTTCTCAACATATTTTTTTGGAGAATGAAACCGACACCTTCTATTTCTAGGCATTGTGATTGTCAAGAGACAATAGCCATTGCAAAAAATGAAACTTTCAAAAGTCAAAAGAACATTCGATTGAGACATGGTATGGTAAAACAATTGCTTAAAAATGGAATTATGTCTATCAAGTGGATTTGGCCAATCCTTTGACTATTCATTGAGGAAAGGGAATTTGAGCTAGTTGAGGAAAATCAATGGTGATGGTAACCTAATCTATGTGATTAGCAATATCATGAATTAGGTTCATATAGATAATAACAAGTCACTTATTGATTCAATGATGTACTATTGGAAAATTCTGTCCCTCCTAAAGTGCAAATAGTGCAAGACTGCAGTAAAATAAAAGTTGAGCTAAGGGATTCCATAGTCATTATTGGTGATGGGTTAAATTATAAAATGTGAAGAGAACTCGCTCCTATGAGAAGTTTGGAAAAAATTTATAGAGTACTTATAAATAGACCAAGTGCTCACATGGCTTGTTAGCACAAAGCTACATTGAACAATAAAAATTGGGGAGGTGTAACATGATTAGTGAAATTTATAATTCATAAAAGAAACTCGTGGTTCATAGAAGTTTTAAACTTCACCATTAAATTCGTGAGTTATATTCCACTCTTTCAAGATTTGGCTTATAGCTTGATAAACACCTATTTACATTCGATTAAGTTTAACTTGGCATTATTTTTTCTTGCTTTTCAAAAGCTAAATTGTTTTATATCAGGAGGAGGCAGTATTTATATAGAAGACAAAAATTTGGCCTATTTTCAGTGCACAAAAATCAGTTGCGTTTGTATTTTAATTTTACAAATAAGTCGATCAATATTTGCCGTGCATAAATCGAAAATCTTTCGAAAGGAGAAAGAGGAGGATAAAAAAGGGATATTCCTTGGGATATATATTTATATATATTCATCTTATTTTATTTTTCTTTATTTATCCATGTGCCAAATGGATCCCTCCCCTCCACTTGGCGTTGGCCTTTGATCTGCCGTGGGAATCGTTCCGTAGCAAAAAGAGAAAAACAAATAAATAAACGAAAAAGAAAAAAAAGAAAAATATATATATAGAGAGATAAAAGGAAAAGGATTTGCAGACAAGATTTGAAAAAACTTCCATCTCGCCTTGCTCATTTCCTCACCACCTTTCCTGTCACCATCATCGAGATCCTCCCTGTTTATGGTGATCTCCCTCTCCCTTTCTCTCTCTTCTCTCTCTCTCTCTCTCTCTTCTGCGAGTGTTTCTCCCAGGTGGCTTAATGCTTACACCGCGAAAAGGCCACATTTTTTTCCCTTCGTATATCAATGTATTTTTCTTTTCTCTATTTTTGTTACTTTCCTGCAAATGAATGTAGCCTCGATGGATAGAATCTAAATATAATTTGTCGGGCCCATTTCAAGATATTAATATATTTACCAACGAATGCTTGTGACTAGTTTTTCTAGTGAAAATTTAAAAAAAAAAACATTCACCAGGTCGGTGTAACTAACATTATTTGAAAGGATTGATTCACCATAATCACTGACGTATCGCTTCAGAGTCTTTCATTTAAAGTCCTCAAGATATTCTCGGATCAGCTGGTTTTTCTGCTTCTTTTTTCTGTGCTTTCGATTTCATGTTAAAAGAATTCATTCTGAACCGACAGGACATGGAGGAGTTGAAGCAGAAGATCCTGTGCACTAGCCTGGAGCTCGAGGCAGTGAAAATGGAAGCGAGCGAAGAAATTAAAAGGTACAAGGAGAACGTGAAGCACCTGCTCAGCCTCCTGAAGACTGCTTACCAAGAAAGAGATGAAGCCAGAGACCAGCTTCAGAAGCTGATCAACAAGCTCACCTCAGAAAGCATCAATGACATATCACCCTTGTTCTCTCAACGGAAACATCCTGATGACTTCCTTGTGCCGGTGAAAGCGAACTCAGGCATAACTGAATCAAGCAGCCTCTCCGATTCCTACAACAATCACCACTCGCATTGCTCATCCCCTGTGAATTCGTTTCTGGATGCAGTTTCTTCACCCAACTTCTTGTGTTTTAACATGGTCGATTCTGGTAATATGGGCTTCACCAACCAGCCTTATGTTCAGGAATATAATGGTGCTATGACTAGTGGTTCAATCTCCTTGGTGAATGCTAAATTAGACCCAGCATCTGTCATTATCAATGACCTTGTCAAGGGAAAAGCCCTGCCTCAAAAGGGCAGGCTCTTGCAAGCCGTAATGGAGGCCGGTCCTCTACTTCAGACGCTCCTCATGGCGGGGCCGCTACCTCGGTGGCAGAACCCTTTTCCTCTCCAACCATTCAAAATCCCGCCAGTTACAGTGAAAAGTTGTGACCTGGCAAATGCTTGTCTCAAACCTGGTGCAAGTCCTAGCAACTACCTGGTGAAAACTATGAATCAATCCCCACATCCTGACGTCTCTCGTGTGCCGTCATATATATGTGCTCAGCCTCGGTGCTGAACTTTGTTTGTGGGGCTGGCCTGTATCAGGATCGTGGGTGTCTATTGCCTTCGGTCAGCTGTGTCGGTAATTGATTGCCTTGGGTCAGCAGTGTCGGGAATCAGATTCCAGTGGGAAAGGGGCAGAGGGCATTTCCTTCTTTGTTTAAGCATTATCCTGGTATGAGGTGTAATTGCATACCTTCGTTGATTTGTCCCGGTGTGAATGGCATATAGTTTCCTACTAGTTAGTTTGTGCAAATGGACGTCTCCTTTGTATATAAAACTCTCATGCATCTGATTATGGCCAACATTTTTCTGAATTTAGACCAGGAAGCTGCGCTGATTTCTTGGTCTTTTGCTTTGCAATGCTTGAACACATTCTTGGTCGAGATATAAAAGACGATGCTGATTGAATGTTGAAATTCGTCATTTCTTATTCAGAACTTTCTGGTTTTGATGAGCTTGTTAAGTCCAAGTCACTCTCCGAAGGTCTTGCATAGTGAAAATCGATGCTGGAAAGAATTTGAACTTCTCGCAATCAGAGGGAAGTGGCGAGGGTGCCGTTCACGTCTAAACAATGACAGGTAATATGGCCAATACATATGTCTGATGAATGTCGAGGTTCACCGCAGAATTGATGGAAGGGTATAATTTACATTATTTTGGATTATCATAAAAAGAACCCTGATGTCATCTACACCATAGACAAACAAATGCAGACATAAATTGAATACACCAACTTGCAGAATCAAAGACTCGAACTGCATTCTCATAACCTCAGTGTAACCAACTGATCTTGAATTCACTCTTTTGGCCGAAAATGAAAACCTTAAATGCTTCGAAAGAATGTTCCACCACATAGAGGACGTGGGACGAATCATTCTGAGCAATGAAGGCGAGCTAGGATGATGACCATCCGGAAGCCATCTGAGCGTAATATTGCAGCAATTGATCCAATTGATACAGACTTCACCACAAGATCCCTTCAAGTCCGCCCTAGATGGCAGCAACCCTCCTTGCTGGAACCACAGGCGATCTCCTTGGTTGTGTTCTTATACACCGTCTTCCTCCTCTTCAGCTACTAATCGATTTCTCCATGCCTTTCGCCTCACCACCTTCTCAAAAGACCAGGTCCCGAGGTAGACAGCGCCTGAATGATGCCAACCTGGACGACCCATTCCTCCAGTTAGACAGCCACGGCTCGGACTCCTTCACCATGCACAACCTGCCAGCCACTCGGTTCTGCCAGAACGAAGTGGAGATGACGAAGCTGAGCATCGGCATCGAGTGCGCGGTCTGCTCAGGAGAGTTTGAGGAAGGGGACTGGTTGAAGCATTCGCCGAACTGCACTCACTTGTTCCATGTTGCTTGCATCGACGCTTGGTTTTCAGCTCCACTCTAATTGTCCGCTGTGCAGGGCGCAAGCGGTGTGCCATTTGAACGTCCAAAGTGAGAGCGTCGTGTCTGTGCAGAGTCCGACAGGGACGCTCGATGGAGAAGACTTCATCCATGAGAGGGCAAGCCCGTGACATTACCAGAGTTTGAGGTCTCAGATCCTAGAGAAATCAGCGATGGCGAGAGACGCAATGGTGAAACCAACTCATGAAAATGCATAGAACGTGATCAGAGAAGAACCTACAATTTTTAGAAGTTTGATCGGGGACACGAAGAATGGGACAGCTTTTGAGATTGAGCTGGCACGGAAAGGACTAGCATCCTTGTGACTTTTGTCCTCCAAAGCCCTGGAGAAATGTTGGATGCTTTGGTAATTATCTTAAATGGGCTTTTGACCAAATGCTAATATTGAGAAAGCTGAAAGTCCAATACTAAAACTAATTTTTTCTTTTCCAAACTATCTTCACACATTCTTCAAATTTCTGATTTTGTCCCTAGTTAATTTTTTATTTTATTAAAAAAAGGAGACAACCCTTTGCCAGACTAGTGAATGGCTATGGCCACCACTAGCCATCGGTTGAGGTTGCCCAAGTTCGAGCAACCTCCGACAAGGGTCACGCAACTCAACTGAGGGCCGCCAGAGGTCGCACAACCTCGAGTGACCCTCGCTGAGACCCATTCAACCTAGGTAGTGGTTGCTTGGGTTGCACGCCGCCGATGCCAGATCTGGCTCACCAGTCTGACAAAAGGTTTGGTTCATTTTTCAAAAAAAATAAAAATTGAATATATAATATACCTATAGCACATCAAATACACATTCAACTCAAAGTTCATTTTCAAAGAGATTTTACCAAATACAATTTGCATTTCCCCTAATAGGTTTGATTCTCAGCATTTACATTACACCCAAAGCTCATTTGCAAAGTGGAACCAAATGCACCTTAAGCGACTTCACGTGCTTTCTCTTCTACAATTGTCATTGTTAAAGACCAGAGGTCAAAACCACAGTCTACAAATGCTGATGGAAGAAAAGAGACAGAGCAAAACAAGCTAAAGCAAGAACAGAGCAAAAGTAAGCTGAAGCTGAAACAGGCGAGCTCGGAATAAGGAAAACTGAGTCAGCGATCTATGAAGAAGTCAAAGAAGAAAAACAAAGGCTGAGCTGGTGATCCGTGAAGAAGCTGAGTTGGCAATCCAGAAACAGAAGATTGACTGCAGCCACGCCAAGAGCCGTACATGTGTCAATATATCAGTATAGTTAGTTTGATGATTCAATCTTGTAACAAAAGGTTGTTAAGTCAGTTTGAAAGGAGGTTTTGGAACGAAGATATATAAAGCTTCGTCATTGTAAAAGGAGAAATATAACAGATCATTCTCCCAATTCTCTTAGTTGCTTTTCTTTTTTCTTTGAAGTAGAAATACAGTAGATTGTATAGATTGAGAGAAGTCAAGAGAAGTAATCTTGTTCGATGTATTGATCATTCTGTTCTATCAATATACAGAGTTCATTTCTTCATATACAGTTCATTCTTGAGTTCTGCATCTTCACGGTCATAACCTCGGAGAATCTCTCAGATTTTCTCTTTTCCCTTCATCAATCATATTATCACGCTCGTTACCACGGTCGCATCAAGAACACACTAGGAAAACAGGTCGAGAACGGGGGACAGAGATCAGCAATCAAAATCAAAATTTGCCCGATGACGCAGAAATGGGACACACCGTTACTCGACAATTGATCTTTACATTTTGATCGACGAAACGAACCGGAGCCGCCATCCCCCACCAACACGATAGCCCATGGACCCTTTGGCTTCCTTTTTCCCGATGGCTAATGAGACGGCGAAGAAGATATAATCCCTCTGTCCGTTTTAGACTTACACATGCTGGTCGTAATTTCACTTCTCTAAACTGGCTATGATTTGGTTTGAATTTGATGTCATTTTGATCACACATGTTTACATGCCTTTCTGATATAATATAATACCGAAATCATGTTCATTCTTTGCTAAGAAATTGGGGAACTCTGTTTTAAACGTGCTTGAATTCGTTGGAAGGGAGCTCGAACTTGCTGGTTGCTTTGGTTCATCCAATAATCGGAGAAATTGTATTTTGTATTTTTTGGTTAGTGACTTACAAGTGTACCGTGTGAACATTGCTGATGTGCCCATTGCATGCGTGCTTGTGAATTATGCTGAGTTGCAAGTTCATCTTACGTACATTGCTAGTGCGTTCATTGCAAGCATGTATTTGAGGTGCTGAATTGCATATGCTTTGTGTGACTGTTACTGATATGCTCATTATTTATGTATTCATGCATTATTCTGGCGTCACTTAATCATTAAAAATTGTGCATGATGGGAAAAACATAAGCTCTAAATATTCTTCGTTGATTTTGCTGGATTTTTATTCCTAATGATGCATTTGTCGTATCATTTACTTGTTGAATGTGGTCTGATATCCGTTGTTAGAAATATGAGCAGTAAGCTTTTCTCAAGCTTATTTTATATAGTGGAATCATAAACTAAGTGGATTTCCCACTATATTAGAAGGATACACTAACGCTAATTGGATCTTAAATTCAAATAAGATAAAATCCCCTAATAAATACGTGTTCACCTCTGTAACTTGGAAATCAGCCAAAAATATTGTGGGAGAAATGACAATATCGCTAAATCAAAAGTCAACTTGATTGAAGCAAATAATTCTGATGGCATAATTATTGTGAACATTTCCCAAACCAAAATTTGCGGCCAATGTGAGAAAAAAAATGAATGATGGATTTTGGTGCTACCGGGCATATATTTACAAAAAAGTACCTTATCTTCCTACCCTCTAGTAGGAAGGAGAAGAGATTACTTATCTTGGTAGTTTAAGAATTGTTCAAGTTCTCGGAAAAGGAAAATTCTTCTCAAACTTAAATTTTAAAATAAGGCTGAGAAGTTGAGAAACTTCTTAACATATTTTTTTGGAGAATGAAACTGACACCTTCTATTTCTAGGCATTGTGATTGTCAAGAGACAATAGCCATTGCAAAAAATGAAACTTTCAAAGGTTAAAAGAACATACGATTGAGACGTGGTATGGTAAAACAATTGCTTAAATTTTTTTATGTCTATCAAGTGGATTTGGCCGATCCTTTGACTATTCATTGAGGAAAGGGAACTTGAGCTAGTTGAGGAAAATCAATGGTGATGGTAACTCAATCTTTGTAATTGGCAATATCATAAATTAGGTTCATATGGATAATAGCAAATTACTTATTGATTCGGTGATGTACTATTGGAAAATTTTGTCCCTCCTAAGGTGCGAGTAATGCAAGACTGCAGTAGAAGAAAAATTGAGCTAAGCTCTTAATGGATTCCATAGTCATTATCGGTGGTGGGTTAAATTACAAAATACACCTGATAGAATCATTTATATAAATGTGAAGAGAACTCTCTCCTATGAGAAGTTTGGAAAAAATTTCTAGAGTACTTATAAAAAGACCAGACACTCACATGGCTAGTTAGCACAAAGCTATGTTGAACAATAAAAATTGGGGAGGTGTAACATGATTAGTGATATTTATAACTCATAAAAGAAACTCTTGGTTCATAAATTTTTTAAACTTCATCATCAAGTTCGTAAATTATATTCACTCTTTCGAGATTTGGCTTATAGCCTGACAAACACTTGTTTACATTCGATTAAGTTTAACTTGGCATTTTTTTTCCTTTCTTTTCAAAACCTTGGAAATTTGTGAGGGATTGTTAACAATTTTGAAATATTTGAGAGTAGCGACTTTAATAAAAGTTATAATAGCCATCAAAATTATTAATCTGTAAGGATTTTTGTAACTTTTTGTAATGCTTATATAACAGTTTTGTAGCAATTTTAATTGTAATCAATTTGTAACGGATTTATGGCTCCCTCTCTTTTACCTATATATTGTTACACTAAAGATAATTGGAAAGGTGATACAAAAAAACATGAATATCTTTGCTCTTATTCAATTTTTTCCTTTCTTGTAGGTTATACATACAATTTAATTGTTTATGTTCCTTCTATTATTCTGTATGGAGTAAAGAAGAATGTTTGTTATATATCGGGAGGTAACTGCTAGAGCCTATTGCATTGGGATAAAATTGTGCTTACACATGTCAAACAATCGATCTTATTTTCTCATTGTTTCCAATAGATTTCCAACAATTCTCACTTCCATCTTCTCCAATTTTTTTCTAGCATCTTAGACAATTAAGATAATTAAGTGAAAATTCAAATTAAGATTTTATTCATTTTGCAAAAAAAAAAAATGATTTGAAAAATATGTTTAAAAAATGGTGACCTATATCGCTTGAAATAATCGGTTCATAAAAAATTGTTTTCACTACCGACAACAATTTATGTCTAGATGTTTTCGTGGAAGATAAAAATTTCTTTATTTGTTCATTTTTGTAAAGCGATACCAATGATCAATTTTTATAAAAATATTTTTGAAATTATTCATTTTTCATAAAATAAACATATCCTAAAGATGTCAATATATCCCATTGTCCAAAATAAATATTTTTAGACAATCATATTGTAGCTATAATTAATCTTTAAAGCAACTATTGTAATTAGGCATCTTATAAAGACACCTTAACCTTCTTTTTTTTTGTCATCAAATAGTAAAAATTGAAGAATAAATCGGTCTTTGAAAGTGAAATAATTATGATGTACTGAAAAAAAAAAAATGGAGAATTGTGAAGATAAAGAGAAAATATTTTATATTTAAATCAAAAGAAATCGCGAAAAATTCACCGCCATTGTGAATGTTATACATTTGAATTAATATTGATATTCAAATAATTTTAAACTCTAGAAAATCAAAGTTAGAAGCAGAAATTTAGTTTTATTCGATTTTATTCGAATTTTATTGTTATCTACAAATTCCATTAGAAGTTCATCTGCAAAAAATTGAATTAAAAAAGGAGGCAATAACAGTAGTAATATTTGCAGCAACAAATATTCACTACACGAACTTTTCATATTTATTGTCTTTACACCCTCTAATTAGTCTATAAAGCACATATGTTGTGATTAGGTATCTTATAAAGAACCTTAACGTCCTTTCTTGTCATCAAAATCGTAAAAATTGAAGAATAAATCGGTCTTTGAAAATAAAATGATTATGGGAGAAAAATATAGAGAATTTGTGAAATAAAGAGAAAAAATATTTTATTTTAAATCCAAAAGAAAATTGAGAAGAATCTTCACCATTGCAAATGTTATAAATTTGAATTTATGTTGATGTTCTAACAATTTTGAACTATAGAATATCAAAGCTAGAAGTTATTCAAATGGAAGAACGGAAACTTCGATTTTATTCGATTTTATTCAATTTTTATTGTTATCTACAATTCCATTAGATGCTTATCTGCAAAAATTTAAATCCAACAAGGAAGACAATAACAACAGTAATATAAATAGCAATAAACATGTATTTTCCAAAAGATACAAACTTTTCACGTTTATTCTCTTCGCAACTTTTGATTAGTCTATAAAGTACAGATATTGTGACTAGGCACCTTATGAAGAAACCTTAATGTCCTTTTTCGTCATCAAAATTGTAAAATTGAAGAACAAATCAGTCTTTAAAATTAAAATAATTACAATTTACCAAAAAAAAATAAGGAATTAAAAATAAAGAGAACAAAATTATTTTTAAATCCAAAAGGAAATCGCAAGAAATTCCCACCATTGCGAATGTTATAAATTTGAATTAATGTTGATATTCAAACAATTTTAAACTTGAAAAATCAAAGTTAGAAGTTATCCAAACAAAAGAATAGAACTTCAATTTCACTTTGAATCAAAAAAGGAGGCAATAATAGCAATAATATACGCAGCAACAAATGTATGTTACTAAAAAGATACGAAATTTTCAAATTTATTGTCTCCGCACCTTCTGATTAGTCTAAAAAGCACAGATGTTGTGGCTAAGCATCTTATATGGCAACTTTAACATCCATTTTCGTCATAAAATTGTAAAAATTGAAGAATAAATTAGTCTTCGAAAGTAGTTTCGATAAACTAATTATGAAGTACGAAAAAAAAAACATAGAAAATTGTGACAATAAAGAGGAAAAGTATTTTATTTTTAAATCCAAAAGAAAATCGCTATATATTTCTGGCCATGGCGAATGTTATAAATTTGAATTAACTTGAACTTCAAATAATTTAAAACTCTAGATAATGGAAGGTAGAAGTTGTCCAAACAGAAGAACTTCAGTTTTATCCCATTTTATTCAATTTTTCATTATTATTTGCAAATTTCATTATATGCTCATCTACAAAAATAACAATAACAAAATATGCACTAATAAACGTGTATTATAAAAAGATACTGACTTTTCACATTTATAGTCAAGAAAAAAAGTCACGAAAAACCTCAAAACTTTACTTAAAGTAACAAATTTTTCCAAAACCTTTTTTTTTGTGATACAAAAACCTCCAACTTTGCCAACCATGACATATTTACCCCAAACTCTATGGTCAAAGGGCATTTTCGTCTTTTAATTTTCAATTTTTTTTCAATTTTCTGTTTTCCTTTTTTTTTTTCCCTTTTTTTTTTTTTCCCTTTTTTTTTTTCCTTCTCTCATCCCTCCATCGGCCATGGCGGAGGAAAGCCAAAATCGAGCAATGGTAGCCCTCGCCTAGGCCGGATCTAGCGAGAGCTACCCTTGCCCAACGCTAGTGAGGGCTACTGTCACGCCTGATGCTCAAACGCGTGCCCATCTCTCTCTGGTCGATAAAAATTATGCGACTTCCCAGGACAAGTCACCGACCCTTTCATTTTATTATACATGCGGAAGCAAAAATAAATCCTCTAACAGTATTCATCTCGGGATAGAAAAGTAGGATATCACATTCATAAACAAACCACACTTTTATAAACATACCAAGCATTTACACAAGTCTATAACCAAAAGACTAGTTCTCAAAAAGAGGCTGTCCTATCTGACCTACTATTCAAGTCACCTTAGCTCAGCTCTAGGTCCTCCCTTTATGGCCCTGCAAATTTTAAGCCCATGACGGGATGAGATATAAATTTTTCAGCGAATTCACAGTCTAAGCCCCGATTATGAGGGAAATACACCTAGAAGTGCCCTAACCACACCACCACTCAATTAGCACAGAGGACTTCAAGTTCATTCCTGTACATCAACACAGTTCATATCACATTGCATATAATCAATGCACACATAACAACTGGAACACCTCATCAATTCAATTAATCATAAGAGTCCTAATTATAAGGCCAAACCGTTATAACATGTCCAATTCTATGTCACATAATTTTGTCTCATAATCAGGCGCATCAAACTCAAACAATCATACATTCCAATTATTAATTACACCCCTTAAGGGTACGGCCAACTCTAAATTTGGCGGTCTTCTAGCATTGTCAGGCGTTGTCTCACATCCTTTGAGCACGGGACATCTCTTAATTAGACGGCTTTCCCAAAAGGGCGTAGGTCCAAAATCTATTGCGACTCGAGTCCCAATGAATGGGTAACGTCCGGCTTAACAGCCTGGGACGGTTTCTCTTAACCAACACACAACCAATCAATCTTAGTCCAGGACACTGTGCATTGCACTCAAATGTCTCAATTAAAATGGTGAACTTGGCATATTTTCTTTATATTAGAAATACACAGTAAAATAGTCATGTGTGGGTATACGGTCAACTTACACTAGAAAAATTGATATCCTCCAATTTAAAATCACACTGGTTTATATAGTATATATAACTATTTTTTGTGTTAAAACCCAATACCCGGGATTTTCTGAATAAATAATGAATTTCACAAATTTTGGAATTAAATACTCAAAATTCCAATCAGCACTCAATTTGCACCAATTAACATCCAATTGCATAAACCGAACACACCATTGCAATCAACACAAAATTCCGGTCACCGGCTATCCCGGTCTAATTTTCGGAAAATAATTAATAACTAAATAAATTACCGTAAATTAAATAAATTACAAAATAAATTACAAAATAAATAAATTTAAAGCATTTAATTGAATTAACCTAGACTAACTAAACTAAATAATCTAACTAACAATTAAATCTAACCATCCTATATATTTAATCTAAGTACACTTACTAAATAAACTAACTAATTCCTAACTAATCCACCTAACTAAACTAATTAAACTAACTAAATACTAACTATATACTTAATCTAACTAAGCCATCCTAAGCCTAATTAACTTAATTAATCCATCAATTAACTAACTAACACACCTCTAAGTGTCATTAGCCCACTAATTAAGGATTAGAACGCAACTCACCGGTTAAGCCCGAAAATTAGCTCACGGCAATGTCGGCGCAATGGCAGCCGAGACTTAAGCTCACAGCGAGGCCAACGGAGCTCGGACTGGTTGAAATCGGCCAAGGCAGCCCACGGTGGAAGACCGAAGGAGCTGGAACTTCCGCGGCTGAACTTGCGCGGCCGAAGATGGCTGCTCGATAAAGCTGAACACAGAAAATAGCTTGCGGTCAACAAGTTAAATCTGTTGGGGATCTTTGACTCTTGGGGGGACAAAGTTTAGTGGAGAGGGGCAGCACGTTGGTGGCTTAATTCGGTGGAAGGAAAAATTGAAAGGAGCTGAAGTTGATTCGGTGGACGTGAAGACACGAGGTAAGGTGGAAGTGGAGATGGCCGCGTGTGCAGGCGTTGAAAAAATCGGGTCAACAAAAGCTTGAAGATGGAGAATTTGGTGGAGGTGGAATCGCGTGAGTGGGTGAGGGAGTCTCGGTGGAGACAAATGAAAGAGATGAAAGTTGCAGAGGAAAATGGAATGAAAAGCAGAGCAGAGAGAGATCGAGAAAGAGAAGACGTGAAGAGGATGGATTGCGGGGACGTGCTCGAGAAGTTTGGTGGAGAGAGAGAAGCCAAAGTCCAAAGAAATATCTTGGAGTAATTAAAGCTTGGTCCGCCTTGGTCTTCAAGCATACCACCTTGTCCCCTATTTCTTTCTAGCCTAAATTCCACCAATAAAACCAATTTTGAAGCCAAAATTTGCTGTCCAAGCCTAAATCCGAATTTCACACTTTGGGGCTTCAATTTCATCCTCGATTCCTTCAATTCAAAGTCCTATTTTAAAGAGAAAAAAAAATTCCACATAAATTCTATAAATTCCCATCAGCACATAGCTTGGCTTGAAAGTCCAAATCTCCTTCAAATGAGTCCATCCAAATTTCCATTCGTTTTCCAAATCAATTTTTTGTAAATCTCGGAATCTCCGAAAATTTCTCGGAAAGTGAGTCGACGTTAAATGGATCGTGACACGACAAAACTTTTTTTTTTTTGGTAAAGAATGACATGACAAAACTTTCAATTTCTAAAATCGAGTTCAATTTTACGCTTAATTTCAATCCGACGTGTTTTTAGCGCGTCCCAATCTACCAGGTAACTTTTAGGAACTTTTAATGCAATTGACCCGTGATCGATTATTTTTTAGCCACATTATACGTCTTCGACACATTGGCGATTCTCGGTTGTCGTGAAAATCTCGATGTTTCAAATATGGACATAAAGTACGAAAATGACAGAAAAATCGGTCTAGTGCTGTAATTATATGAAATCACCCACGCACTAATCACATACCTCTATCGAATTGACCTATCTCTAGTCTCTTATCGATTTTAACGGTGCCGCGTAATGACCCTTACAAATTGGCACATTGAGTTAGCGATTCCTGGTTGAATTCTCATGTTCTATTACGTTTAGATTATTTAACGGCTTCACAATATAAGCTAGTTAACTCGTGAGTAGCTAACTCAAAGAAAAAGTCTATAAGAACGTCGATGAAAAGCCCATATCATTTCATTGAAATCAGACTCGAAAAGTAGGATGTCACAGCTACCCTCACCTATGTCAAGCAAGGGTTGCCCTTGCCTAATCCGGCAAGGTTCGGGCGGAAGGAAGAGAAAATAAGAAAAAGAAAAGAAAGAGAAAAAAATTAAAATATAAATGAAGAAAATGCCCTTAGTTTGGGGTCAATGTTACAGTTGGCAAAGTTTAGAGTTTTCGTGTTATAAAAAAAAAAGTTTCAGGCAAATTTATCAATTTAAGCACAATTTAGGGGTTTTTGGTAGCTTTTTCCCTTTATAGTCTTCACACTCTCTAATTAGGCTATAAAGCACAGATGTTATGACTAGATACCTTACACCCTTTTCGTAATCAAAATATAAAATTGAATAATAAATTGGTCTTCGAAAGTAAAATAATTGCGATGCACGAAGAAAAACATAGAAAATTGTGAAAATAAAGAGAAAAATATTTTATTTTTTAAATCCAAAAGAAAGTCGCAAAAAATCCCGCAATCCCGTTGTGTGAATGTTATAAATTTGAATTAATTATCTTCAAACAATTTTAAACTCTAGAAAATCAGAGTTAGAACGTATCTAAACGAAAGAACAAGACTTCAATTTTATCCGATTTCATTCGATTTTTATTGTTATCTACAAATTTCATTACATGCCCCTATGCAAAATTTTGATTCCAACAACGGACGCAATGACAAGAGCAATATAGTAGCAACAAACGTGTATACCAAAAAGATACGAACTTTTCACGTTTATTGTCTCCACACTTTCTGATTAGTCTATAAGCATTGATGTTGTGATTAGGCACCTTTAAAGAAAATTTAATGTCCTTTTTTGTCATCAAAATTGTAAATTTGAAGAACAAATCGATCTTTGAAAGTAAATGATTACGATGTATGGGAAAAAAAAAACATAGAAAATTATGAAAATAAAATTACGAAAAATTCCTGGCCATTGTGAATTTCATAAATTTGAAATAATTTAATATTCAAATAATTTTAAAATCTAGAAAATCAAAGTGAGAAGTTATCCAAACGGAAATACAGGATTCAGTTCTTACCCATTGTATTTGATTTTTATTGTTATTTACAAATTTTATTACATGCTCATATGCAAAATTTTAATTCTAAAAAGGGAGGCAATAACAAGAACAATATATGCAGCAATAAACGTGTACAACAAAAAAATATATGAACTTTTCACGTTTATTGTTTCCACACTTTCTAATTAGTCTATAAAACACTGATGTTGTGGCTAGGCACCTTATAAAGAAATCTTAAAATCATTTTTCATCATCAAAATTATTAAAATTGAAGAATAAATTAGTCTTCGAAAATAAATGATTATGATGTATGGAAAAAATAAACAGGGTTAATACCCCGAAAAACTCCAAACCGGTATACCTCGTGACAAATTTACCCCAAACTATTTTTTTGACCATAAAAATCCCCAAACCGGTACACCTCGTGACAAATTTACCCCAACTAACCATAAAAAAACCCTAAACTGGTACATTTATGACAAATTTATCCAAAACTAATTTATTCGACCGAAAAAAATCCCAAACCGGTAAATTTGTGACAAATATACCTTCCGCTAAATTGGATTAATATAAAAAAAATTATAAAAATTGTAAATTGTAACAAACGGAGCGTAAAATCCCAAATTGGTATACCAGTCAACCATCACGTATCATTTAACGAAAATTAACAAAGGGTAAATTTGTCACAAGTGTACCGGGTTTAGAGTAAATTTGTCAAAAGTATACCAGTTTTGGTTTTTTCGTGGTCAAAAAAATATTTTGGGGTAAAATTGTCAAAGGTGTCTTTAGTTTGGGATTTTTCAGCAAACTAACCCAAAAACATAGAGAATTGTGAAAAAAAAAAAGAAGAAGAAGAAGATAACGACCATTTTATTTTTAAAATCCAAAAGAAAATTGCAAAAAATTCTCAACATTGCGAAAGTCATAAATTTGAATTAATGGCGATGTTCAAGTAATATTAAACTCTAGAAAGTTATCCAAAGGGAATAATAGGACTTCAAATTTGTCCGATTTTATTTTATTTTCATTGTTATCTACAAATTTCATTACGTGCTTATATCCAAAATGAAGCAATAATAAGAGCAACATAGGCAGCAACAAACGTGTAGTACTAGAAAGATACCATCTTTTCACATTTATAATCTCTGCACTTTTTGATTAGTCTATAAAGCATTGATGTTCTGACTAGGCACCTTATAAGGAAACCTTAGCTCCTTTTTCGTCATCAAAGTTGTAAAAATTGAAGAATAAATTGGCCTTCGAAAGTAAATGATTACGATGCACCAAAAAGAGAACTTAGAGAATTGGAAAAATAAAGAGAACAAATATTTTATTTTTAAAGTTCAAAAGAAAATCACAAAAGATTTATCGTCATTGCGAATGTCTTATATTTGAATTAATGTTGATGTTCAAATAATTTTAAACTCTAGAAAATCAAAGCTGGCGGTTATTCCAAATGGAATAACAAGATAGTTTTATCCGATTTTATTTGATTTTTATTGTTATCTACAAATTTCATTACATATCCATATGCAAAATTTTGATTTCAAAAAAGGAGGTGATGACAAGAGCAATATACGCAGTAACAAATGTGTATTACCATAAAGATATGAATTTTTCATGTTTATTGTCTCCGCACTTTATGATTAATTTATAGAGCACAAATGTTGTGGCTAGTCACTTTATAAAGAAACAATAATATCCTTTTTGGTTAAAATTGAAAAAATTGAAGAATAAATCGGTCTTCAAAGGTAAAATTATCACAATGTATGGAAAAAATTCCTTAGATTTGCAAATGTTATAAATTTGAATTAATGTTGATTTTCAAACAATTTCAAACTCTAGAAAATTAAAGTTAGAAATTATCTAAACGGAACAAACTTCAACTTTATCCGATTTTATTTGATTTTTATCCTTATCTACAAATTTCGTTACATGCTCATATGCAAAATTTTGATTCAAAAAAAAAGGGCAAGGACAAGAACAATATACACATAAGCAAGCATGTATTACCAAAAAGGTACGAACTTTTAACGTTTATTGTCTTTGCATTTCCTGATTAGTCTATAAAGCATCAATACCTTAACATGCTTTTTCATCATCAAAATTGTAAAATTGAAGAATGAATAGATTTTTCAAAATAAAATGATTACGATGTATGAAAAAAAAAAAAACATAGAATTGTGAAAATGAAGAGAACAGATATTTTATTTTTAAAATTGCAAATAAAATCATGAAAATTCCCTGCCACTACAAATGTTGTAAATTTGAATTAATGTTGATGTTTAAATAATTTGAAACTTTGGAAAATCAAAGCTAGAAGGCTTCATTTTATTCGATTTATTTTTATTGTTATCTAACATTTTTCATTACATGCCCATATGCAAAATTTTGATTCAAAAAAAGGAGGCGATAACAAGAACAATATATGCGGCAACAAACGTTTATCACCATGAAGATATGAACTTTTCACGTTTATTATCTTTGCACTGTCAGATTAGTCCATAAAGGACTGATGTTGGGGCTAGGCACTTTGTAAAGAAACCATAATGTCCTTTTCGTCATTAAAATTGAAAAAAATTGAAGAATAAATCAGTCTTCAAAGGTAAAATGATTACGATGTACTAAAAAAAATGAGAGAATCTTGAAAATAAAAAGAAAAAAATTAATTTATAAATCCAAAAGAAATTTGCAAAAAATTCTTCAGATTTGTGAATGTTATAAATTTGAATTAACTTGATGTTCAAACAATTTCAAACTCTAGAAAATCAAAGCTCGAAATTATCTAAACGGTATAAACTTCAATTTTGTCCAATTTTATTTGATTTGTATTCTTATCTACAAATGCCATTGCATGCTCATGCAAAATTTTGATTCGAGAAGAGGGGCAATAACAAGAGCAATATACACAGAAGCAAACATGTATTACTAGAAAGATACGAACTTTTAATGTTTATTGTCTCCACACTTCCTGATTAGTCTGTAAAGCATCGATACCTTTAACATCATTTTCATCATTAAAATTGTAAAAATTGAAGAATGAATTGGTTTTTGAAAATAAAATGATTACGATGTAAAAAAAAAAAAAATTGTGAAAATGAAGAGAACAAACATTTTATTTTAGAATCCCAAAGAAAATCACGAAAATTCTCCGCCACTATGAATGTCATAAATTTGAATTAATGTTGATGTTTAAATAATTTTAAACTCTAGAAAATCAAAGCTAGAAAGACTTCAATTTGATTTGATTTGATTTTATTTTTATTGTTATCTAACATATTGCATTACATGACCAATGCAAAATTTTGATTCAAAAGAAGGAGAAGACAACAAGAACAATATACGCATCAACAGGCGTATATTACCACGTATATTACCATAAATATATGAACTTTTCACGTTTATAATCTCTGCACTTTCAGATTAGTCCATAAAAGAACTACTGTTGGGGCTAGACACTTTTTAAAGAAACCTTAATGTCCTTTTTCGTCATTAAAATTGAAAAATGCAAGAATAAATCGGTCTTCAAAGGTAAAATGATTACGAATTGTGAAAATAAAGAGGAAAAAAATGTATTTTTAAATCCAAAAAAATCACCAAAAAATTGCCTAGCTTTGTGAATGTTATTAATTTGAATTAATATTGATTTTCAAACAATTATAAATTCAAGAAAATCAAATCTAGAGGTTATTTAAACGGAATAAACTTCAATTTTATCCTATTTTATTTGATTTTTATCGTTATCTACAAATTTCATTACATGCCCATATGCAAAATTTTGATCCGAGAAAAGGGGCAATAGCAAGAGCAATATACCCAGAAACAAACGCATATCATCAAAAATACAAACTTTTAACGTTTATTATTTCCACACTTCCCGATTTATCTATAAAACATCGATGTTGTTATTAAACACTTTATAAAGAAATCTTAATTATAAAAATTAAAGAATAAATTGGTTTCGAAAATAAAATGATTACGATGTACGGGAAAAAAAAAAAAAACCAACATCGAGAATTGCGAAAATAAAGCGAACGAACATTTTATTTTTAAAATCCAAAATAAAATCCAGAAAAATCCCCTACCATTACAAATATCATAAACATGAACTAATGTCGATGTTCAAATAATTTTAAATTCGAGAAAACCAAAGCTCGAAATTATCCGAACACAAGAACAGATTTTCAAAAATGATTTTATGGTTATCTACAAAAAATTTGAATCCCAAAAAGGGAGGCAACGGCGACGGCAGTATACGCAGCGACGAACGTGTATTGCCATAAACAGATACGAACTTTTCATATTTATTGTCACACTCACGTCTCTTTCCCAACATCATTAATTTTCTCCTTCTCGTTCTCTTCTCCCGTCCCCCCCAAAATTTCTCCCCGCTCCGGCGAATCCGAGTTCCGGTGATCGGCGCCTCCGATCCGGTGAACGCGTCCTAGGGTTCGTCAGTGCGGCGGCGGCGGACGGCGGCGGCGGTGATCGTACTCGGTGGTGCGAAGAAGAAGGAGAAGATTGTGGAGGGCTTCGCTCGTTCTGGGTCCAGTTCGATTCTGCGTTTTTTTAGCGTTTGAGAGAGGGAGGGAGATGTGAGGATGATGGGCATTGAGGCCGCTCGGAGAGGCGGCGCGGCGGCGAAACCGATGCCGGCGGCGGCGGCGGCGGTGTCCCGGGCGAGGGTGAGGATGTGGATTCTGCGCGCCGCCACGTCGGTGTTGCTGTGGACGTGCGTGGTGCAGCTGACGGCGCTGGGGGAGACGTGGGGCCCGAGGGTGCTGAAGGGGAGGCCTCCCTGCGATCATCGGGATCGGTCGCCCCCCGCTACCGAAGCCAAGGAGGCGGTGGAGGTCTCTTCTGGGCATCGTCCTCGGCGCGTTTTGCCTCCCAAGAGTGAGTCCCGATGCTTGCTTCTCGGACAGCCTGTGTAAATTTTGTTCCTTTTTGGTCCCCGATCTTAGGTTAGCTCGTGTTCGCGGTGTTGAATTCGTGTAATGTCTTTGAATTCCTATGGTGATGTTGGGTATTCATGGATTTTCTCTGGGTGTGAGGAAAATGCCTTGATCGTCGATCTTTCTTGTTGTGATGTCGTCGTCGTAAATGTTATGAAGTTTTTCCAGAGGGCAAGCCTGTGGTGAGTGATTAGATTGGTGTGATTATTGGGTCGGTTTCGCAGTTGGAAGTAGGACTGTTTTCGGAAATCATGTTTAGCACGCATCTGATGAGAGACTTTCCGAGCAGTTACCATGCAACAACATTTTTGTTCTTTGTGTTTGATTGGCTTTTTGTCCTTTTAAGTGTCAATATTCTTTCTTCGCAAGTTTTATATGTTGTTTTTCTGGTATTTGCTAAGAGAAAGCGACCCGCAGCCTGCACTTTGCCAACACAAAGTATACCACGAAGTTGCATTGAATTGTACTTCTTCTCGTTGCATAGGGGTTTACAAGAACAATGGATACTTGATGGTCTCTTGCAATGGAGGACTTAATCAGATGAGAGCAGCGGTGAGTGAATAGCTATGTTTTTCCCATGTTTGAACAAGAACACTCAATAGCATTATTCGGTTTCACCCATGTCAATATCTGAGCACTCCATGACTACTGCAGATTTGTGATATGGTTGCCATTGCTAGATATATGAACGTCACACTCATAGTCCCTGAGCTGGATAAAACTTCCTTCTGGGCTGACCCCAGGTTGGGATGACTTTGTTTCTTTTGTTTAATTACTAGATACTGCATTCTGAGCAAGAACATGGCTTAAAAGCTGTTAATTTTATTTGGCAGTGAGTTTCATGACATATTTGATGTTGATCATTTCATCACCTCTTTGAGAGATGAGGTTCGAATCTTAAAGGAGTTGCCACCCAGGCTCAAGAGGAGAGTGGAACAGGGAAGAATTTATTCCATGGCGCCAACCAGTTGGTCAGACATTTCTTACTATCATCGCCGGGTCTGTTGTCCCTGAACTATATGAACTTGTGTCCATGTTGGATAGTGTTCCAAACCTGATTTCAATATCAATAGTTGTTTTGTCTCATCACGTATTATTGAAGTGAAATTGTGTCATCAAGTTTCATTGGTTCCGTTGTTCCCTATCAAGGGTGCTGGTTCCTAATCCTAGCTTACTTTCAGTTATTTTTCTTTTTGTGCATATAGATTCTTCCCCTGATACGGAAGCACAAAGTCGTACATTTCAATAGAACTGATGCCCGGCTTGCCAACAATGGCCAACCACTGCAGCTACAGAGGCTGCGTTGCCGGGTGAATTTTAGTGCTTTGAAGTTCACTCCTCAGATAGAGGAGCTGGGAGGAAAAGTTGTAAAGCTTTTAAGGGAAAATGGCCCTTTTCTTGTGCTTCACCTTAGATATGAGATGGACATGTTGGCGTTTTCAGGCTGTACTCACGGTTGCAACAATGACGAGGTGGAAGAGTTGACTAGAATGAGGTGAGTTGTGAGCTACCTTTTCATTCAAGTGGATAACTTGTTTAAGGATCCCCTGAGCAAATTTCCCCTCTTTTTCCACTTCTTGGCAGATACGATTATGATCAGTGGAAAGTAAAGAAAATCGATTCTGAGATGCAGAGGATAGAGGGTCTTTGTCCTTTGACTCCTGAGGAGACTGCTCTCACATTGAAGGCTCTGGACATCGATCGAAAAATGCAAATTTATATTGCTGCTGGTGAAATATACGGTGGAGAAGAAAGAATGGCAACTCTTGCTATGACTTATCCAAAATTGGTCAGTACCACAGAGCCCAAGGGCTAATATCTGGTTTTTATTGCTTCCTTCTTGTTTGTGTCTCTAGTCATTTGGTTGACTTGTTCTGCTTGTAACAGGTTAAAAAGGAGACAATACTAGAGTCCTCAGACCTAAAAGCTTTTCATAATCACTCATCACAGATGGCAGCATTAGATTATCTTGTGTCCTTGGAAAGTGATGTTTTTGTTCCCACTTATAATGGGAATATGGCTAAGGTTGTTGAAGGACATCGCAGGTAATAATCGTTATGCATGAAATTAAGTCTTCTAGTTTTCATCTTAACAGTTGCTCTCTTTGGCTTCAGTCAAACTTATATTTTAAGTTCCAAAATTCGACCCTTGATATCTGTTGAATCTCATATATAATATGACGGGCCTTTATACCATTTTTTCCATGCCATGATTTTTCAAAGTTAATACTTTCTAACTAATTTCCGATGGTACAATTAGGTTTCTTGGTTTCAAGAAGACCCTTCTATTGGATAGAAGGCTTCTTGTGGAGTTAATAGACCAGTTCAGTAATGGAAATTTAAGTTGGGAAGATTTCTCTTCTGCTGTTAAGGAAGCCCATGCATTCCATGTTGGTAATCCAACGAGGAGGTTGGTCATTCCAGATAGACCTAAAGAAGAGGAATACTTTTATGCAAACCCACAAGAATGCTTATGATGGTTGTTGTTTGGGTGATCCTGATTTTCTCAATTTGCATCCGCAACTCTAGCTATTCAGAGAGATCTTTAACCTCTTCATCATATCACTATGGTGAAAAGAGTTTTGTCCTGAAAGGGCCATCAAGTGAAATGCATAGAAGAATTTACCCTTCAAGAAAGGGTCAAATCCTGCAGAAGCTGCAGGCTGCAGGAGTACAGTCTAACCTCCTCTGTTCTTGCTGATTGTTCAATTGATGTACAGAAGCTATCATGCCATTGTGGTGTCATGTTCATTCAAGTTGGTTGGGCACCTTCACAGCAGATGCAAATATAGATGTGGTTTGCCGCAACTGTGAATTTATGGAAGGCAATCCACATCTTCTCATCAGCCGCATCTTTCCTTTTTCCTTTTCATTAGCTGCTCCAGTTTCTTCTCATACACATTCTCTTCAATTTCTTCACACATAATCGCTGTTTCTTTTGTTCGATTCCACAGAAGCACTGAAGCAACTGGCAACATGATTAGGATCACTCATTGGATAAAAATGTCATATAATTTCTCCTTCGTTTCTTTCTTTTCTTTTTTAGGTGCATAAGTAACCACAGCCTTTCTGGTCATCTTTGCACTATGTCCACAGATATTCATGTAAAGCAAGTGGTTTTTTTTTTTTTTTTTTTTTTTTTTTGTCATGTTGACAACCATGGTATGTTGGAAAGAGCTTCATGCGATTGGTAATTGAGACATTTGTTACTTTCTTGAAAAATATGTTCCCAATTGATTTTTAGCCTGTTGGTTATGACAACCTAACCGAAGCAACCAAAAGCCAATTGAACAAGCTCATCTCTATGAAAATTTGTAATTTCTGGATTAGTATTTGTTCTTATTCGTTGCCCACAGGCTTGTATTATTTGAGATGACTAGTGAATGGTTCTTGTTGTCCTTTACTTTCTTTGGAATAAGAACTGTATTAGACCGTTGGCCTGTTGATTTCAGTATCTTTACCGGGAAAGAAAATGCACGAGTCTTGTGAATCATGATAATTGGTCATTGTGCACAGAATGTAAGGTGAGAGACCAAATGGGGTCTATTTTCAAACCAAGTCATGAATGCTGCTAGAGAACATACATAATGACAAGAGGATACTCTGTTTCTTCAAGAAGATGTGGTTGTCGACTTTATTATGCGAAGGCCATGAGTAATGAGGTAAGAAGTAGAATGCCCTTTAACAACCACTCTGTTTCTTCATGGAAGGATTGTCATGATTATCGCGGGCTAATGAAGAAAAATCATTCTCAACTGCTCACTTCTTTGTGTAAAACTTACCCATTGATCTCACTTTTTTTAGGTTAAGCATGCTTTGACTGCAAGTAACGTTTGTTGATTATCAATTAGATAAACCACGGGTGATCACGTACTGCTGTGATTACGACGGTTGATCATCACACATCTGCTAATTCAAAAGCGATGAGTAGAATGTGGGTTTCCTGGCGTTAACTACTGCTGGATATCAACTGAACATGACTTTTGACACAAGTAACATCAGCCCGTCGACCGATCCTTCTTGCTGTTTATCCATGCATATGATGAAATATTTTTGGAAGGTGTTATTGGCATTCTTGAGGACCTTGTTGTTCACTCTTAAGAGAAATTGAACCGGATGTATTTCTATGGTTCGGATTCTCTCACTTGGCAAAAGTACCATCAGTTTCGGGAGAACTAACTGATAGGTGGAAACAAACTAATGAGAAAGAGCCCTTCTAAGTATTGAACTGCGCAACTAAATCAAACCCCATTGTATGAATGTTCGCAGAACGAGCTCAAATTTGTAGTGCCCACATATTTGCACCCAGCAAAACAGATTACGAGCTCCGCTTAAGTGAAAATGTGTAGAGAAATATGCTAATCGTGAAAAGCACGACTATCTTCATGAATAATCAAGTCGAATCAAGTGAATTACGCAAGCAAATACTAGAAATCATTCTCGAGCGAACGGGATTTGTGGAGGGTTAGAGAAAATCCTCGGACGGTAATCATCACAGACACCAACCAAATACGATGCTTAAACACCAACCAAATACCTGCCAACTTTTGTACGCAAGAAGATTGTGGTTTAGCCCCAAAATCATTTGAGTGGGGCATCCTATACTATAAGAAAAGCAAAGCAAGAGAAGCTGTTGCATGCAAGATAAGTCCGCATTACTGATGCCTGATTACGACGAATGAGGAAGCCGGTAGGGTCTCCAAATCAAAGAGAATTGATTTATGATTAAATATTACAAGTAAGTTCGACCCCCCGAAACAAAAAATAAGAAAGAGAAATATCACAAGTAATACATGCCTGAAAGTTATGTGCATTCAAACAAACTAAAGACAATGTACAATGGTCTCGACTGGATAAGTTTATTAGCCAGGAGAAGATTGGATGAACCCTATATGTAAGAAGGTTTAACCCAAAAAAAAATTGAATAAATCGTATTACAAAAAGAATATCAGGATGATTGTTATGCTACCTAGCTTTTCCCCGCCTTTAGCTTCTTCAGGGCTGGATCTGCAATCTCGCCCGCAGCTCGAGGCCGTGTGACTCCTTGATTTCTAGCTTCAGTATCCTGCATTGTACACAGAATTAAGGTCATTCCTCGATGCTGCAAGTTATGTCGACATATTTACTTAGATTGACCCAAAATGAATAAGGGAAATGACAGGCTGAGGAAACTAGGGAAGTACCTTAGGAAGAGATGAAGAGGCGGCATTTCTACCATTTGCTTGCTTCCCTAGATCAATTTGTACCGAGATGCTGGCCTGGGATAAATCTACCCCAGAACTTTGCAATGCTTGAGTTAATCTATTCAACAACCTGTTACGGATAAATCTCCTATTATCCAACAATTCACCATTTGACCAAATAAAAAAACAAAACAATTCACTATACAATTCTACAGGATAGCAGAGAGGCCTGATAACTCGATCACAAGTAGTGGACAGTGTGCAAGACTTGTCACCTCACACTGTAAATAAAGCAACCCTTAACCAGGAATCAATCAAGTGCATTGCATGAAGAGATTAATGTATAGTTTGATTCCCCTAAACATTTGTTAAGGAGTGCCTCGCCGGCACCAGTTAAGCAATCAGAGAAGGAAAGTTTGCAATTGTCAATTCATTGCTTTATTAGTGCTAAGCCAGATCAATGCTTTGGAATATTAAGTACGCCTTAATAAATGTCATGGGGACACTCATTAACAAGACACCTATGAAAAATGCAGATAAAGAAAATGGAACAGAGTAAAAGATGATATTTCTTTCATATAAAAAAATAGTTTTGACACCCAGTTTCAGATTCATCTGCCAGTTGGGATAAGACAGATCAGACTAACACCAAGAAAAACAAGACTTGGACGCAATATTGGTCAAAAATACTCATCCCCTGTAGAAGTCCCCGGTGTGGCAAATGGGGTCTTGCCTTTGCTCTCAGAGCAGAAACTCTAAAAACAGTTCCTGTTTGGAGCAAGTGCAAGACAGTTTTCTGCCAACAAATGCAATGTACCGCAATGATTGGCTACAAATTACAATTGCAACAAGGAGCATGAAATATGCTGCGCATCTGGTCGTTAATTATTGAGAATGGTTTTGAAAAGATATGAAAAAAATGCTCAAAAACAGTATGTTGCCAGAAAGAAATAATTGCAACAGAAAAACCAGTAATATAATTTTTTTAAGTATAAATTTGAACAAAAGAACTTTAAAACTTGATGCTTACCCTTGAGAGTAAACATTGGAGATACTTATTGTACCGCCTTCAATGGTCAGCTCCTCTTCTTTCAGTTTGTCGGTTGAAGCAGAGCACTCGTTAGTCAATGATTTGATTCTACTAATCTGTGTTAGTGGTTGGGACGCGTTGTTTTCCAAATTAGGATCCCCTCTTGCCACTGCACCACTACCCCTGACACAGTTCGAGATGTTGGGCTGCAGAGACATTGGAAATGGAACTGCTCTATTTGTCATTCCAGGGTGATGCTCTACAGATTTGAAAGCGGTAACAGATCCCATCTCAGGTTCAAGTGGGTTCTTGGCTTTCCTGAATACGGCTGGGGCCATGGCAATATTGTTCTCATCAACTTTTGCCGCAAATACCAAAGCAGGACTGGACCCGCTAGTGATGTTTCGAGATTGATCAACATAATTATCCGTCGGCCTCTGACCATTTCTCTGTTTAAGGAAATTTTGTGAGATGGAAAGTAATCACAAATGCTTAATGAATATATCGATGTCAGGATCTCAGAAAAGCAATCATCGGTGGGATCAACACAGTGATTACAATTGTGAGATGACTGCCTGACTGGTATCACCCGCGTTGCGGGATGCCTTTGATATCCAAATAAAAGCCCCCATTGCTTAACTAACAAGAAATTTCCACTCTATTGCCACTATAAGGAAATGGCTGATAGAATTAATGGAACAATTTTTCGTCCAAAACACGCAATTCCACATGCAGAGAGAAGACTGACGAATGAGAGGAGGGAATTACCAGTGGCATCATATTTGCTGGTTCTTGGCTCCATCCTTGAAATGAACCTTCATAATTAGTAACCTTTTCCTGTAGATACTGTATGTACTCGATAACCTGTATAAAAGCAGTTCCTTCATCAATCAAGATTATAAGGTTTCTTCTATCTGGCAAGAAAGAAGGAAAAAATGAGCAAAATGAATGCCCTAGTACCTCCAGTAAAAATGATGCCTTATCTCTCTTTTGGTCGCTGTTCGGGATTAGAGACCTCAACGTCTGAAACCTGCAGCAGGAGGTCTACATGTCAAATACACGACAACAAAACCTGAAGGATTTCCAGAAAAACATTTCTGATATTCCATGCACTTGGAACATCAATGTTTCATCTTTTATATACTGTAGTGGCATGTCAAAAGCAGTGAGATCCGTGGTATTCCACAGCATGAAATGTGAATAGATAGTTTCAACTAGCCAGTAAATTGCTTATCTATGGGTAGTGTTGCGTGAAAACGCCGTTGCACAAACAATCAGACGTGTTAGGATGAAATTGTTTGATCTTTAGAGAGAAGACCTGTCATTTATTTTGCTCCGCCTCCGCTGCTCAGTTGCAGAATGCTTGGACCGAGGTGTGTTGGCCTTCTGATCACTACTCTTTCCGTCAACTTTCACCCTCAACTCCCCTGCACCAACTCAAAACTTTCCTCATCAGAAAACATGGTATTTAGATGAGATCATCCTTTTCTGTGATATGTATAAGCAGCTAAAGATGCACGTGTCAAAGGAAAAATTTATGAGAGGATATAACATAAGATCAGCTAGTTATAGATGACACTGCCATAAAAATAAATATGACCTAAAAATTACCTTTAGGAATAGGGGAAGTCTCTTTCTTGAGCAAAAACTCTCCATCATCGTCATCCAATTCATCTTCCTGATTGCTCCCACTCTTTGCTGATCTTATCATATCCATAAAGCTCTTATTTTTGGCCCCTGATGGCCTATAAAATGAGAAAGCTCGTCCTCAGTATGGACCTAATATGCTGTAACCTAATGAAGAACCACGGACAAAACAACAGTGAAGCAGCAAGCTAGAAAGAGAGAGAATAGCCACTGACTGCGAGGAAGAGAGTGAACTGAACGAATTCCGGTGATTGTTATTGGAAGATGAGTGTGACGGCCGCTCGGATGCCGGCCACGGCCCCAATTTCACCTCCGCCTCTGTCAATTTCAGAGCCAACCAAATGAGTTTTTTTAAAAAAAAAAAAATCCATTCAGTTTTTCACGTTTTCTCATAGACACAGGTCTTTCACACGCACCGAACAACTGATTTACCTACCTCGGACAGAGGCAGAAGGCACGTTCTCCTTCCCTGTCTTTCCCTTCTTCGCTGCAGATTCCTCCCAAAGCGTGAACCCGCTGTTAGTATAAGAACTGCAGTTGGAGTTCTCATCCGTCCGGTCAGTGCTACTTGCCTGAGCCACCGTATAAATGGTCGCCTCAGGTTTTGGCGGGTTTTGATTATTAAAATACGAAATGTGGCTGATGCTGTACGTCCCGATCCCTCCAGGAAGCACGTGTTCCACCGACTGCGGCGGTGGGACCGAGGGCGGCGGCCCCGGAGGAGCCGGAGGCGGCGGCCTCTCGAGGGATGACGATATCTCGCTCGTGGCCTCTTCCTTGGCGCCCGTCTTCCCCAGGAAGTCGTGGGTTTTCAGGAAGCTGTCTGCAGGACAAGAAAGAACAACAACCGAGATCAGGCTCTAGATCACACGACCCAAGATTCGGTTCAGCTGTGTCATCAAGATTGATGATTCCAGCAATCTGCTCAGGACAAGATCGAAGAAGGGTCATCGTAATTCGAAGTTGAACCATGCCGGGTCACCATCGCGACGGCCTCCGCGCGCGACAGCCGGTCGGGAGTCCAGATCCAAAGACGTCCTTCTCACTTAAGACACAACAGAGAGACGAGGAATTCTTCGCTGTTCAGCAACCGCTAACGACGGGCCTCCTCCATTTCAGCCGACACGCGACGCACTCCCGGACAATTCATCGCGCAATATTCCCCCTCCATCACCGCTCATGCGGATGATGATGCTGTCGTCGTTCAGGACAAAAGACGCGAAAAGGGTCGTCGTCGATGATGCCACCCACGAACGAACGCGCGCTCATGTGAAACATGTGCGACTGCTTTGAAAAAGTCGGTCACGAGATCGACCCGAGATCGTGTCTTCATCACGTAACGCAAGGCACTACCCACGCACGCACACGCACGCACACGCGCGCGGCAATACCTAACCTCAACGGATCGAAAGCCGCTCGAAAAATTCCAACTTGGCCGCCGCTGCTGCTGAGGAGGACGCGGGTTCGAGGATCCTGAGGTCTCTCTCTCTCTCTCTGTCTGATCCGACCGGCGAGCACCCTGCGCCGGGGGGGGCCCCGCCCCGCCCCGCCCGTGCCGCCGTGCGCACCCGTGCCCGCTCACGTGATGTCAAATCAGGCCCGTCGGATTCAAGCATGGACCCGCCACCACCCATCTGATGTCCGGATTCGCCTCTCCTCGGTTCTCTCTTTTCTTGAGCTTGCTTTTCGGATTCGGCAAAGCCATGGCCCCACCCGAATTCACGGCCCGGATCCACGACCCTCCTCTCTCTCTCTCTCTCTCTCTCACGTGCATCCACTAACCTCGATCGCTTCCCTACCCATTAAAATTTTACAGATATTTCCCTCTCTCTCTCTCTCTCTCTCCTCCCCCCATTAAAGCACGATCGTTACCAAATCCCCGCAGGGGAGGACGACCCATCAGCGTTTTCCTCCTCTTCTTTTCTCTATTGCCCTTTGCTTTTTCTCGGGATCTAAAAACTAGATTTTCGCAATTAATGAACAGGGAAGAGAAAAACCCTTTTTCGTGAACTGGCCGAATCGACGTAAAAGGTAAATTTCGAACGAGAGGGAGAAGGAGGAGGAGGAAGGATGGGACGGGGGGTTGTTTTACCTTGAGAAGGAGGCTGTCTTGGATCTTGGTGGTGGAGGGTCGAATGGCTGCACAGCGACAGGAAGTCGTGCGTTGCTTTCCTCGCTGCAAAAGAAAAACCGGCTTCGATTTCATCGTCCGTCGTCGTCGTTCGTTGCGTTTTCTCAAAACTCGGACAAGAACTCGATAAAAAAGAACGAAAGAAAAACCAGAAACAGACACGACAGCATCAATCTTGCAACCGAGATTGTAATACCTTCCGTTCCGAATGGACGAGGTTGAGGAAGCTCCATCATGCACGACCTACACGACGACGAATCGACGCGGTGGCGCGGGGCTCGACTGAATTATGGAAACGGAGAGCTGAAAGACTTCGGCGAACCGGCGGCGCTCTCGAACAGGAAAGCTTCCCACAGAGAGTTTCCCGAGCTCGAAGTGAAGCTGGACTGGAGATTACTGGGAGCCCGTCGCAGATCTGCGACACGAAAGCAATGCAGATTCGCTCGGGAAATGGTTTCCCGCCTCCGATCTCAGCCCGAATCGGGCGCGCGCATTCGCTCGGCCGGGTCGCTTGGGTTCCAAGCGACCTCTCCCCCCTGATCGAGCCCACCTCTCGAGAAAACTGCCTCCCGGAAAAAAAATATAAAATAAAAATTCTTCGCCGCCGGATGAATTCAGCCCGGAGAATTCCCACGAATCTGAAGGCGACGTTCAGCAAAATTCGGAACTGGGCACAAAGAAAACGAAGCAGGGTCAGATTTGCCGAGCCGGGTCAGCTGAAAACCACGATCCCTTCCGCTAGACGTCTCGAAACCCGAAGCATAATTTGACCAAACCACAAAACACGAGGGAAGGACGAGAGACCTGGGACGATCTGGAGACCGCCGCAGCAGCTCTCGCTGCTCCGCCGCCGCCGCCGTCGCCGGAGGAGGACCACCACCGAGCCGGATTCGAACCCAATTCAGCTCAGCAGCAGAGCTCGCGAAATTCAACGCGACCAGCGAAGGGCTCAGCAGCTTTCGCTCCTCCTCCACCTCTCTCCCTCTTCTCTCTTTCTCTCTCTACTCTCTCTCTCTACACTCTCTCTCTCTTCTTTCTCTCTCTTTGTTCTGTAGGGGAGGCCATGGCTGGAGATCTTTTATACAGTTTCATGTAAGCGTTGCGTTGCTTTCCGGTGCGTCCCTCCTTTGTTCCGTTTTATCCATTTTTTTATTTATTTCTTTTTTTCTGATTTCCGGACCCCGTAATGATAATAATTATTGGGCAGGGAAGGGGGGCGAGGAACGGACGGCGTTACCCCGGACGCCGTCGCTGCTGCGGCGGGGCTGACGGCGTTAGTGGGTTGGAGAGGGGAGCGGGTGGCGAATTTTGACTGACGGGATTCCGAAACGTTTCTTTGATTTTGATAAAAAAACAAATATGGATTTTGGGAGTCGACAAAAATTAAAATGACTTCGTCGAGGATTGCCGTTGCCCCCATTAGTAGGACATGTTAAAAACCAATTAAGGAAAATTTAACCATGATTAATACTATAAAAAACTGCAAACTAGTATCATGAAATAAATTTACTTAAAAAAGTCTCATTTGATACATTTGTGACGGATTTATCTTTCATTAATTTTCATTAAATTTTACTATCAAATTATCGAATTGAAGAACTCGTAATAGTTGATAAGATACCAATTTGAGATTTTACTCTCCATTTGTCACGTGTATTTTAATTTGTGATTCTTTGTGGTATTATTTCAATTTAATAAAAATTAATGAAGAGTAAATTTATTATAAATACACCAATTTTTTTGTTTTTATAATGAAAAATTAATTTGAGATAAATTTACTGTGAATGTACTAATTTAAAATTTTCCGTGATATTGATCCTTTTAATTATTAATTTTTCTGAAATTATGCACTTACAGCGTGTTCAAATTTGAATTATTTTGAATAAATATTACTTAATAAGTGTTCGGCGACAACGGGGGATTCGAATTAAAAAAATCGGCGCCGCTCGGAGGCAACTCGGTACGGCATCCGAGTCACGGAACTCAATGATTTGGAAGAGTCATTGTTAATTTTTTTTAAAAAATTTATCCTATTTCTTTTTTTGTTTGTTTGTTTTGGGGGTGTGACTAAATTAGTGCTTTGTGGCGATCCCGATGCTAATTGTAGTTTACTTCCCCCAAGGACTGATGCTATTCTGTTTATTTTTATTTCTTAATTTTCTTTTTTAATGCACTAGGAGTCTAGGAGTGATTTTTTTTGCCCGTGTCCACTTTGGTTTAGAAAAATAAAAAGGTTGGTCGATGTGGAAATTGCAATAATTGGTATTTTTTTTTTGTCCTAAAAATAATTGTTATCTTGAAACTTCAATTTTTCGTGAGTTCCAAATGTTATATGGAATTTCGACCAAAAAAAAAATTTATCTGTTACTAGGCATCGACTCAAGAAAAGAGTCCATCTCCTTTTTCTAATCGAAGCTTTCATGATTGAAGATAATCAAAATTACTTATCGTATTTTACTAATTTGACATAGTAGATTGAACAATTAAAGTCCTTCAAAGTTAAATTTTTTTCACAATTAATAATTCTTTACATTTTAAACAACCTTTTTAGGGTTCTATACCTTAAACAGGATGGCCCGAAAAGTCACATATGTTTCCTACATGGTCAAGTTAGGCCACCTTATAGATTACACTTAAGCTTCGTTTATTTCACGGAGAAATGAATGATTTAGGCAACATTTTATTAAAAATGATTGTTAATATTACTCACAAATATGAATAAATGAAAAAAAATATTTTCATCATTTAAAAATATTTAAAAAAAAAATATTTAAACATAAATCTTTATTGATAAAAAAATTAAAAATATTTTTAAATTATTTGTTTTCCCGCAAAACAAATCAAACCTTGATCATTCATCATCGTTAGGCAGCGGCATTGCTTGAAGCATAATTAACAAATTGGGTCAAAATTGAAATTGGGGAAATGTGGAATTCCCAAATGGTCCAAGCAAAGTGAAACTATTCTCCACAATCTCGTAAAAAACAAAAAAAAAAAATAAAAAAATGGAGTGCCCCTGTTGCCCTGGTTGAAATTATTGCACGTAGGACAGTCCCTAGTCCTTCCCTCCCTGGCTCACCAAGTAAATTGCATTGTGACAAAAGCACCAAGCAGTTGCGATCATAGCCTTTCAAGTACCAACGGCAAAATTAAAGTTTTCGGGTGGCCCGCTGGTGTCAATCGACTCCTCATCACGTGCCGACCATCACAGCTGATCTCATCTCAATTTTACTTTTATTTCTTTTTAGCTTTTGATGATACAAAGTACGTCGAGGTCCGTTTCACGTGCATCGAATGAGGTCACTCTCGATGGGAATGGCCGGCTTGACGAGTTGTTGTGAGAGCGAGAGACGTGACCGGGATATATGATACGCAATATTGGAATTCGAGATTCAAATGCTCGATGTATCCTCTACGTGTCTCGCTTCTTTGTTTTGTGCGATGCATGATGGTGTCGGCATTTTTCCTAATCGATGCCACTCCGTGACTGATCGCTGGGCCATAACTTGACTTGTGTACTAACTGCTCCGCCCGCTAAAAATTCAAAGGTTTCAAATCGACAAACTCATCCTTATAGTTTGACTAAATTACAAGACAAGTGAAGTTTCGCTCACAATAGGACTCCAACTAAAATTCGAGTGAAAGATTTGCTTTCAACGACTAAAGGGGCATCAGCTCCGGCTGCCTAGAATCCCAAGGAATACCTAACGAGCTTCACAAGTCAGTCGATAAGACACTTTCAGATCTCGACCGTGGCTCTTATCAGAACAGACCACATACAATGAATAGGATTTGAACTTGTGGCATCCGAGTTTCCTAGCCGAAAGCCCTCCGGCAACAACCTTAATCGACCGCGCCATCTCTCGAGCTCGAGGGTTTCCAAGAAAAGAGCTACCCACCTCGCGTACACGACGACCCGCATGTGCACGGGTGGCTGCGGCGGCAGGGGGAGGTGAACCGTGCTGGCCCGCCGGCTGGCCGCCGCCACTGCGGAAACTTTTTCCCGGAGGAGAGTGATGGTGGGGCGATGATGTCACGTGAGAGGGTTCCAGGAACCGTGTTTGACTTTACAACAGTTTACCCGGTTGACCTCCATCGTTTTTTCCCATGATGGGCATCCAAGAATAAAGAAAGAAGGGAAGAGAGAGAGAGAGATTAAGATAAAGGGTTATGGACAGACAGGGATTGAAGGGACTTACACACCTGATGATTAGCGCACAGATCCCGATTTCGCTCCCCGTTTTTTTAACCCCTCTTTTAATGCGTTGTATCAGTAACTGCGCACTGCGCAGAGGCATCTAGAGAGAGAGAGAGAGAGAGGGGGGGGGGATGGCAGAGGATGTTGGTGGCGGAGGAGGAAACCTCACGTGACGATCCATGTCTCTCCCTTTCTGCTCTGTCTTCTCTGTTGTTTTTGAGTGGGGAGAAGCTTTTGACATTTGTGGTTCTTGGGTTTGGAGTCGTGTTGTTGTATTGTTTCGAGCTGGAACCGCAAAGTGCGGAGCTCCTTCTCCAATCCAATCCACCCCCCATTACCTTTTTCCCATGTGCCTCCTCCTCCAGCAGATTCTCTCTCTCTCTCTCTCTTAGAATGGCCATAAGATCTGTTAAATCTTATGTCACGGCATTGGGAAAAGTATCTTCATGCATCGAATGCGCCGCCCACACCACCCACACCACGCATCGCCACGGCTCTTGAGCTCCTCGGGGAGCTCAAGGTCGTGTTGGTCGACACGAGGGAAGAGCCAGCCTATCGCGAACTATCTAAAGGGTTCTCGTTAAATTGCTCGAGAGATGATCTTGATATACTACCGGCCTATCGCGAACTGTCTAAAGGGTCCTCGTTAAATTGCTTGAGAAATGATCTCGACATACTTAATGATGAAATTCATCAACTCATCTTATGTAATTACCGAGTTCTCTAGAGTCACAAAAGGAAAATATTGGATCTGCCTTTGTTCATTAATCGGACAATTTATATTTCTGAGGCTTCAATTAATGCCAAGTTATGTTGGTTTCTAATCATGCCTCGGTGTCCATTTTAAAAGTTGATCCTTGTGAGCATCCATATGGTAAACTATTTGGCTGGCGTGCTCTATTATTGATCAAAGCGAAAAGAACACATATTTAACATATACATATTCAAGAGGGAAAGAACAAGGAAAAAAATACTGTGAAATTAAATAATTGTGTCACGCTAGAGAGGAACAAAAAAAATAAAATACCCGTTTTTCATTTTTGCGATCATCTGTCGTTTTCCGAATTTTTTTTCTCTCTCTTCTCTATCAATTAATTAATTTATACTTAAATATATGTTGGGTAAGAGAGAATGCATCGCACATGCGAGCCATGGGGTTGCAAACTCTCACGCCCCCCAAATCTAATAGTAATCAAATCCCCAATCCACGTTCCCATCCACCTTGTGCTTCCACCTTTTTTGCTCCTTTCCCTTTATTAATTTTTATAAACCCCCTATTTAAATTATTGCCAAATTATTAAAAAAAATATCTTGATTAATAAATTTCCCTTTGCACTATGCTTTAACGTGTCGATATTATTTCTTTTTTGTGGGGGGTGGCTCCGGCAATCATGGTGAGCATTCACACTTTGTGGTGTGTGGACAGAACGGAACAGCTCGGTTTGATCCGATACTTTGATGCTTTGGGGGTTTTATTTTGTCTTTGTTTTTAGGGACAATAACACGGATAGTCCATGAAATTGATCCAATTTACAATATCAACTATAAACTTTTAATTTGTGCAATGTGGTCCATGAACGCAAATCTAATGTATATATAGTCCATAAACTTTCGATATTTTCAATGCGATATCTGAATTATTGGTAAATATTCGATATAGTCTTTTTGTTTGCATTATTTTTACATAGTTTCAAAACTAAATTAAATATTTATTAATAATTTCTTGATCACATTTAAAAAAAATCAAAATTTTGGAGATGACATTGTGCATTAAACCAAAGTTCATGAATTATATAGATTATTTTTCTTTGTTTTTACTTTGGCAGTCCTATGCATGCATGATCTATCCTAAAAAGTGAATATTCTCTTTATTTTTCACTTGTATTAATGGATTCAATCTCTCGTTAAATTCATCATGCTTTTATGAGGTTAATTATATTGAATCTCGCAACGCAAGGTGAATAATATTATTAGAACACTTGATAATCAAACAACATATATATCCAATAATTTAAATTTTCGGAACAGTTAACATTGGTCCTACAAAATCTTTCTATCGGCAGCACTTTCGTAAAATCTTTTATAGTACCAAAGTAAGAAAACCTAAGTTTGGAGGTTTTCATATCCCTTATTTGCCTCCGTAACTGTATTTCTCCACACTCATTAATAGGTCGAAGCCTAGTTTTTTTTTTTTTGTCAGTCATACTCTATTCCTACTCTATACTCACTCTCAGACTTTTGCCCTGCCTCTTGCAGGGCGTGGGAGTCAAAATCCACTCCTGAAATTTACGCATCCCCACCCCATCCCTCCCTGAGAAGGTGGTCGAAGCCTAGTTGGTGCACCAGGGAGAATGTTAGGATATATAGATATTAAACAACGTCTCCATTTAACCGATTGAATTTTTAAAACAGTCGGTAGCAATATTTTTTCAAAATATTTTCTTTGAGTACAATGGAGATTAAATTCCAAACCCACAAAGTAGATTGCTGACCAAATGAGTTAAGTAAAATATAAGTCCGAGTCTCATCGAAATTCGAGTTACAATTTAATGTCATTTGAGTCGGAAGTTAAACCAACCTACACAACAATAATAGTGCAAGCATGAAATGCATGTGATTACTGAATGAATTTCGAACTGTAACTATTCTTTTCACGAGAAAAGCCTGATTACGATCGAATTAGCGTAAATTATCGAATCGAGGTAGAAATTTGTTTTTCAAAGTAATCATTTAGAATGATTAGTTGGTCAAAAATGATTCCATCATCGGCGGCAATTTATGCTCAAATGTTTTCATGACTAACGGGAAATATTTTTCGCATGATTATAAGTAGAAAAACGCGTCCGCTTGATTCGAACACACGGGACGCAAATGAAAGGAAAACCGGTAGGTTTGCCCTAGAGTCAATCATTATCCTATTATATCCGCTGCGGGAAAAGGGAATAAAAACAATGGGCGAAGCTCGAGAGAGCACGTGACCGGCGATCGGGGGAGGGCGAGATCCGACGGTTGGTGACGAAACGTCAGAGGGGGGGATGAACGGTCGCTGTCGCGCCTTGTCACAGGACGGGGCGGGATGCGACGCGAGAAAGCACCCCCCATCGCCATGTGGGACCCCGCGGCGGGGCCCAGCGGGCGGGCCGGGGGGGGGGGGCCCGGGAGGCTCACGTGCGAAAGGAACCAAAAGCGGACAACGTGTAATCGAGACTGGCTCCGCTTGATGGGCCAACCCACCTAACCTACCTCTGGTAAGGTACGGGGTGTGGGGCCCGCGCTCCCCCGGTCCGGCGTCACGTTCCTCGGTTACATCAAAACCCCGTTTTCGTTTTCAACGTCAATCTCTCTCTCTCTCTCTATCTTCTTGTCACTTGTCACTTGTCAGCATGACTGATTAATAAGGTTAATTCGTAGGGAAATTCAGAACCTGCACATATGTGATATATTTATTTTTAATTAATTTTCAGATTATTAAAAATCTTAAATTAATATATTTATGATAAATTTACAGTTTTAATTAAATTAGATTAATATCAGGTTTAAAACAAAGCAGTATACTTGTGAAATTGATATACCTATAAATTATTATGTGTCATATAACTCAACAATTTAACGGTAAAATTTAATGGAAATTAACGGATGGTAAATTTGTCACAGATGTATAAAAATTAATTTATGATAAATTTATTATAGATACATCAATTCAAGATTTTTCTTGGTATAAACTCTATTTAATATAAACCATGAACTTTTAAATATTTTCATTTATTGATAGTTCAGAGATTTTATTTAATAAATTAAAAGTCTAGGATGACATTGCATGTAACCTTGTTGCAGAAATTAAATGACAACATTGTATATTGAATTAAAGTTCAAGAATCATCAGTGTTGTTATCCATCTTTTCTCTAGTCCATGTGAAACCCTAATAATTAGGAGCATAATCGCAATCAGATTGAAATATTGATTCTTGATAATAGGATAGGCTGCATACATTCGACATTCAATGTCCGTAAACATTCAAAATCAACACGCCATTTGATTCGCTCCTTGAAGTTAGGAGACAGAGCTGTTGACTGGGTTGCTCGAGCCCACCGAGCGCACTATCTCCCGAGTAATTGGTTAGATTATCCCCCTCAACCGTTATTTTCAATATTATGTTTAGATGTAAAAACTGGAACTTTCCCTTTAATGGGCTAGTAATGAATAATCGATACATATTTCGACCAAAAAAAAAAAGTTAGGAGACCATTGAATTATTCATACCACATACACATAAAAGATTTTATCGACTAAGAATAGATCCAAATTGTGCATTCTTGATTTCAAAAGTTGAGATCCGACAACACCTAATGTATTCAAAGACAAACCCTTTCAAGTTTAGACTTGGGGAGGGCGACCGCAAGATCGAGATGCGATTAAATCGAGATCTTCACGACATGTCGAGGGATATCTGTGTTGTGTGCTGAGTGAACAAGCTTCCTAGTTACACAAAACAAAAACTCATGAAATGATCTGTCGATGCCACTTATTAAATTGAATCATGCATGCACTTATCCGTTATAATCCCCCCCCCCTCACCAAAAGCTTTGAGGACACAATGATTAAGAGCTTGTTCCTTACACAAAAATAATTGAAACACTTCTTTGCTGAAAGGAGGACAATAGTAGATTAATCTAGATTCCAATGCATTAAATTAAAAAAAGAAAGGAGGGGACAGAGAGACTATGTTCATGAACATAAGTACCATTGCCTTTTTTTAAAAATCTTCTCTCTCTCTCTGATTATTATAATTATTTTGCTCTCTGTTGACATTAAGGAAGCTATGAATTCCTTGATTTGTATGGAGATAGATGGTTTTGTTTCCAAATGGGAAAGACATCGTGAGTGTCACGACTTTCGTTCAATGTCTCATTTTGGTGCCATAATTCTTAAATCAATCACCCCAGTGCCGGGAAAGCTTGATGAGGCAATAAAATTTATAGAGTTCGGGGTGACTGATATTTTAAAGTTGTGTTACTCAAGCAATCAAAAGAAAAAGTCATTATGATGAGGTGGTGATTATGTGAAAATTATAGAACTTATGATTTCCATTTCCTGGTTATTTTAGACGGTCCTAAAAAGCAAAGCGAAAACTTGAATTTAATTCGGCTCTAAAAACATATAACACAAACAAACAAAAAGAGGTTCTTCTCAATAATTATTCAAGGGGAGATTGTAAATTGGAACCATGACTCCATTTATTTTGTAAAGATGAATGATTTTGAAAACATTTTTTTAAAATGACGATCATTTATATCATTCACAAGAATGAATAAATAAATTATTATTAATAATGAAAAATATTATTCATCAACTAATTATTTCTAACAATACAGACAATTGCTTTTGAAAAAATATTTTTTCAAATTATTGGTTTTCGCGTGATACAAATGGAGCAAGTATGGGAGGGGACAAGGCAAGACATGATGTGGTGTCAGTTGGGATCGTGATTTAAGACTTTAATTAATCTCGTGATTTGTTAATTATCTCTTTTATTTAATCATGGGAGAGTTTCCCGCAACCTGGACATTCCCTCCTTAAGGAATCCGTTTAGGGATCAGTTAACAATTACTCTCTCATTTTTCTAATCCCGGCGGTTTGCGCGTCTTTCGGTCGTCATATAAAACTCCGACCTTCAAAATTAATATTCTATCCTCACGTCTCTATTAATTAATAATGATTATTATTTATTATTATTTTTTAAAAATCTCCTACGACGGGGGGACGCGTGTCGCGGCGTGCGCGCGACCCGCACCGCCTCACGTGATTAAAAAAAGAGGGCGCGGGCTCGCCTACCACAGATCACGTGGCCAACTCACGCAATTGGTGCGCGACGCCGTGGGGCCCGCCCTCCATTATACGGGAAACGGGAAACGGGAAACGGGATCCCTCTCCCCCCACCCCGTTTTTATCCCCGTCCGTGGGCCCCGGTTTTGTCGTCACTTGCCCTTTTTGGGTCCGGGTTTTATTTTTTAAGTTAATGTTCGATTGGTCTAATTTGATAAAAATTCGCGGGCGCTAGTTCGTATTATAAAGCACCGACTTTAACTCGAGCGTCGATTCTAAATTTGAACTTTTTTTTTTTGTCTCATAAAAAATATAAACGTTAGGTCAAGTTTCAATTCGAATCCAAGCTTGTTGGCACCTAAATATTCAACACGTCGTTCTATCTATACTTGGTAAAAAGTTGACGGGAATCTGATTTGGATACCGACCGAAAGTTTATGTTTTCTTATTAAAGAACAAAAGGTTTTAGGTCAAAAATGGGATTGGGCCTTAAGTGGGCGCTTTCTTGGGAGACAAGAAAAAGTTTAGAGAGGGTTAAGGTTTGTACATTTTTACAAGACAAAAGAAATTGTGGGTTGGAATTAAAATTTGACTTTGGCTTAGTTAGATTCACAGAAAATGAATAATCCAAAAAATAATCTTCATATAATCGATTACTTGTATTGCTTATAAATATGATCAGGCAAAAATTTCTTTACATGGTTCACAAAGATATTTAAACATAAATTGTTGTTCATAATGAAAATATTTCTTAATAATATTTATTTTCTACGAAGCAAACGAGTTCTAAAATTCGTGCATTTTAAAGTGAATTAGGCAAAATTTTACATCATCGACGTTTTGTCATGCTCAACTCCTGAAATTTCTCCTTTTTTCTTTCGCTATTCCTTTTCATCTTTATCTACATATTCCCGGAATTCCAAGACGGAAATCTGCTGATATGTTTCGCCCAAAAAACCCAAAGGAAAAGAAGTGGGGAAATCTCCCGACATTCGCTGACGGTTAAAAAGGAAAGGAGAGAACGATGAGAGCAAAAGACGAATTATCCGCACCCCGCACGATGCTTGTCGGGACGACATGAGCACTCGAAAAATCAACCCACGTGTAAAAACCAAAAAGATAAAAAAAAAAAAAAAAAAAAAAGCGAAATTGGGATAAATAAAATAAAAACAAAAAAAAAAAAAATTGAAAAGGCAGCGTCGGCTAAAAACGAGTAAGGAGTGAAAAAGAAGAAGAAAAAGTCACCAAAAATCCTAAATTATACCTATTGTGACAGATGAATTTTATATACCCACCTAATTGGGCGGAAATGAGTTGGTTTGGCCTTGGCATTTCATCGCAAAGGTCTTAGGGTTAAAATTCTACAACTACTAACACGTTTTAAGTAGAGAGTCATGGTGGTGGGGTCGTATGTACTAACTTCCCCCTAGATATAGTCACTTCGTTGGATGATCGGCCGATGCCGGTCGATAGCCCAGTGACACTAGATGGTTGGTGAAGTCGATAGCTGGATGTGGCGAGAATCGATATACTGCAGGTGGAGTCCAAGGCATTAGAAAAAAAAAAAAACTTTATATTTTTTGTGACACTAAAGAACGCAAACTTATATTTGTATGATATTATGATGCGAAAATTCCAAGCTTTTATCATAAAAGATAATTTGAGGTGAGTTCACAGTGAGTAAAATTTTGGATTTTTTTTTGGGGGAAAAAGGGGGCCAAAATGGGGAATCTAGGGTTTCGTCGGGGGCAGAAAGGGGAATTCAGGGGTGCCGAAGTGGTGGAGTTAGTTGAGCGAGGGGCGGTCGTTCGTTCGGGGGGGGGGGGGGATTTTTGCTTGCGTCGCTTGACGCATTGACTCGGCGGGTCCCCAGCACCACGGAAAAGGGCCGTCGCACGTGAGGATTAAAGTTGGATGCGAGGCGTGCCGTCGCCCCCACTACATAAATTCCGTGTTTTCCCCTTTTTGGTTCTATAATTAATTCCACGAGACATCGATATCCCGGATTTTTTTAAATTACCCGCGTCATCAAAAGATCCAAACTTTTTTTTTGCCCCGATATGAATTTGGGATACCGATGACATGAGAAAAATTACTATGAAACTGGAGTTGTGATTTTTTTTTTATGGTTGATAGAGACACTCTTATCATGCTATTACAAGTTATGGAGGGCTTATCAAGGCATTGGTTTTCATTAATTCCATGACACATCGATACCCTAAATTCTTCAATTCATATTTTTTCGTATTATGCCCGCGTGATCGAAAGATCTTAAATTTCTATCGCCCTAATATAAATTGGAGATGTTGATGACGTTAGAAAGATTATTATGAAATTGGAGTTGTGGGTTTTCTTTTTTGTGGTTGATAGAGACACTCTTATCATGGTATTACAAGTTATATGGGGTTATTGAAGGCATTGATGTTGCTATAGTTAAAGTTTAAAGTTTTTCCCTAGAATATTTTGTTCCCACTTTTGTAGGGATGTAGGTTCAATGTCTTTGTCTCTCTTGGAAATTTTTATTATTTAGTTCAGCCAATTGAGCGCTATGAAATTCTATATTTTTTCACCGTAAAATTTCCAAGTGACTTGTCGAGTCATGCGGCGAGTCCCTTGAAGGGTAGATCGGGATCTGGGGTGTCGTGGGGGTGTCGAATCGAGTATCGTTATGGGATTTTTTTTTTTTTTTGGGGGATTACATTCCGTGGGAAAAGAACAGGATAGGAGAGAGAAGGGGTGGGGTTAAACAAGAGACGGAAAATTGAATGAGGGTCGATGAAAAGGATAGAGAGAGAAAGAGAGAGATTTAGAGAGAGAGAGAGAGGGAGGCTCACGTGCACCCATCCCCTGCCACTCTGATTGCCGGCTCGCGTGCGGTGGGGACCCCTCCCTCCTTCCCCGGCTTTTCTTTCCCCCCTTTTTCTATTTTACTTTTTGCTCCCTGGAAATTCCGGTCCCCCTTCCGTTCCGTTCCCTCTCTGACGGCGTCAGCGCTCCGGACTTAACGTCCCGTCCAAGCAAACCTCCGTTTCGGTACGGACGTCGTGTCCCGTCGGACAGCGAGAGGGCCGAGAGATTCGACGGCGTTCGAGCCACACGCACGCACGCACGCTCTCGTGTCTGGAATTTTTAGTTACTGTCGGTCGTAGGTTGTTAAATTGGTTAATCGGGGGCGTTAAAATAGTGGTTAAAAGTGGACCGACTCTTTCTCATTATCGTGGCGCTTCTTGGATTATACCCATTGGTAATCTTTTTCCATCAAATAGTGATTACTATGAAAGCCTTTCGTATCATAATCTTCGCGCATATCACGTCATCAATTCGTTGGCCTTTGTTTTTTTATTCTTTAGGGTCACTTACTTACTTATGTGAAGATTAATATTATGAAAATTTTAAAATTAATATATATATATTATGAATTTGCTTTTTATTAGTTTTCATTAAATTTTATTGTTAAATTATTGAGTTTGACGACACATAACGGCCGACAAGTATACCAATTTGTGATTTTATTTTCCGTTTATCATAGATTGATAGTTTATGATTTTTCATGATTTCAATCACATTTAACCAAACTTAAAAAATGGTAAATTTGTAATGGTAAATTTATTATAAATATACCATTTTTTTTTTACCATTTTTGTGTTTTTTATGATTAAAAAATTCATTTGTTATAATTTTGTTAGATGTGTATCAATTTGAGATACTTTTTGGTATTTAACTCTATGATTAATGGTTAACATCGAAAGGCACTTTTAGATAAGTAAAATCTTGATCCACAGAGTACCTTGCTCAAGTCTCATAAATCAAGTAGAACATGAGCTAAAACCACCCTCATCAAGTGCTTAATTACTTATAGCAAGGTAGGCTTGGGTAGTTTTATATTTAGTGGTTTTTACAAACTCTGAGCACCACAAAATTTGCTCCTTTGCTTTTTGTACTTGTCCTATGTCTCTACGTCAACATTAAATAGCACGTCATTCTCATTTATCTCTCAACCGTTCTAGACTGAGCTTGGACTTATAGTTCTGATGCCAATGGTCATGTTCTTATTCCAATCCTTTTGGGTCCAAACACAAATTTAACGACCTACCCACGCATGGCTGCGCTAGTTGAGTCGTGCCCCTCTACATTATTGTGGACCGAATGGTCAGGGGTTTGAAATTTCCAGAACAGTTTTGTGACTTAAGTGGGGGTCTTAGGAGTGATTACTGGGCCAGCCTCCTAGAGGTATTGACAGGTGCTATGCTCCCATAAGGTGAGTTAGGCTTGGATCCTCGGTATTAAAAAAAAAAAAAAATTAACAGAAACTTAAAATGTGTAAATTTGTTGCAAATATACCATTTTTTACTAGTTTTGCATTTTTTGTGATTAAAAAAAATTAATTTGTTATAAATTTATTAGAAGTGTATCAGTTTGAGGTACTTTATGGTATTAACTTTATAATTAATGGTTAACATCTTTTAGCATGATGAGAAAGGCACTTTTAGATAAGTAAAATCTCGATCCATGGAGTACCTTGCTCAAGTCTCATAAATCAAGTAGAACACGAGCTAAAACCACCCTCATCGAGTGCTTAATTACTTATAGCAAGGTAGGCTTGGCTAGTTTTATATTTAGTGGTTTTTACAAACTTTGAGCACCACAGAATTTGCTCCTTTGCTTGTTGTACTTGTCCTATATCCTTACGTCAACATTAAATAGCACGTCATTCTCATTTATCTCTCAACCGTTCTAGACTGAGCTTAGACTTATAGGTCTGATGTCGATGGTCATGTTCTTATTCCAATCCTTCTAGGTCCAAACACAAATTTGATTATATAAGAATTTAAGGGTTTCATTTGGTTGCACTAAAAAAAAAAATACTCACAGCTTTCTAGCCAAAGTAGAAAAAAATTTAAAAGATCGATATCACTAGAAATTTTAAATACATTCATGTCATATTTATACTAAGTTAGGTACACCGATGTTACATCTATCTCAAACTAATTTTTATGCCATAAAAAACTTCAAATTGTTATGCATGTGTTTTATTTATGACGCTCATGTCATGTTCACCCTAAATAATTCAGGGTGAATGTGACATGGGATGGTTTTGGATATATATGACACGGGTGTTATAATTTGGAGGTTTTTACGACATAAAAGTTAAATTTTAGGTCAATGTGACACATTCGTATCAATATGGACTTTTTTTGTGATAAAGTACGTTTAGAATTGAATTAATATAATAAAAATGTAGAACAATTAAAAACCAAAAAAATCACATCAAACACCGCAAAGTATTCGAGCCCTTGTTGGAGAAATAATAAACCCAAATTTGGATAAGTATATATAAAATTGCAGCCAATCACTGGATCCTCCGTCACGAGGACATAATACTGCCCATCTGTCTCGAAGTTAGAGCTGGAAAACGAAAGGAAACATCTCTCCCTTTTCTCTTTATTTAATCGTTCATGGCCTAAAAGCGATTGTCTAGAGACAACCAACCAATTAGGAACCTCAAGTTGGTTTATTATATTAACTAAATGAAAAATATGCTATAACCTAGCTAGATATAAATCTAGCATTGATCCATCCACCTATCTATCTGTCACGCCATTTGATTAATGCGAATTGCGTACCATCGTTTCTTTGCTTGGAGCTCAAGGCACTATCTTGAGATTTCTCCGCCCCATTGAAACAAGGGTGGGGTCGGGCTTAAGCATCGGTCGGGGGTCGGGAGGAGCGCGACCCTTTCGGGCTGCCGTGTCGGCAAGCGCGCTCCGAATCCCACCGCCGTCGTTCTCTTGCGACGGAGCCGGAGCCGGAGCCGGAGCCGGCGGCAATCGGTCTTCGAGATGGCTGTGTCCGGAGAGGGGCAGAACCGTAAATAAGGCGGGGAAGGGGGGAGTGGGGCCCTCGTCTTTTGGGGGCAAAAGAGGGGCAGTGACGAGACGTGAGAGCACGTGCTTGCTTAGACACGACACCCCTACGGCGGCTCGTCCCCCCACCCCTCCCCTAGGCGGTTCGTTCCTCCCGTCACGTGACCGCGTCACGTGGGAGGGGCAAAGAGGTGGGACCCACACGGGGAAAAGAAGCCAAAAGCAGATCGCCCTTTGCGGGACCCACGTGCCTCACCCTCTTTAGTTCGGGTCGGGTCGGGTCTTCGGGTCGTTTTGTCGATCGCATTGAAATGGTAATAAGATCGGAAGCAGCTCTCGAAATTTGGCGATGAAATCGACCGAGTGCATGCCACGAGCGAATCTTAATTGACCATTCACGCCACTTCAATCGTCTGATCTCTCCCCTAAATTAATCTTGGGTCGGATTTGGATCTTGGGTCGTTTTGTAATATCAGAAGAAGCTCTGGAAATTTGGCATGGAATCGATCGAGATGCATGCTTTGACCATTCACGCCACTGCAATCGTCTACTCTTTCCCTTAAAAAATAAACCTTTCTAGTCCCTTTAGCCCGCCTCGCTTGCCCAGCTGATTTGCCCCCCCGTCCCGACATTCGGAACGCGGCCCTCCCCCGCCTCGCCTCGACATCTCGTCGACGCGCGGTCCCGACCCCAACAGCAGGCAGCAACTAGGAATCGGGATCGCTTGCCCAGCTGATTTGCCCCATTCAGACGGTCGGAACACGGCCCCCACCCCCTCGACATCTCGTCGACACGCGGTCAGTCGTCGCGCGGTCCCGACCCCAACAGCAGGCAGCGACTAGGAATCGGGATGGACTTTCTCGACGAAGTACAGTACGTGTCATTATTCCGCCACCCTTTGATATCGCTTTCGTTCTGGGGACAGAGCGGAAGAAAACGCAAACCTCGTTTTTCATTTCTGCCCTGCATCTCTCCTTTTCTCCTTTCGACAACAAGGACCGCACAAATGGACCCGTCTAGAGTTGATGATGAGACTCAGATGCATTTCCCCACGTTTTATGCAACTCTGTTGGCTGCTGTAGCATCCCTTTCCAGCTTTCTTTCAAAATCTGCCATTCCTCAAGAGAGAGAGAGAGAGAGAGAGAGAGAGAGAGAGAGGTATCCAACAGCAGAAATTCACTATGCATTTCCAAGTTCTATACATCTACTCTACCCTTTTCTGGAGAAAGTAAAAAGAGCCCACAAATTTTCACTTCGAAAACCCTGGTGATTCCTACAAATGCCAATGCGGCAGAGGTTTTAGAATTAAAAAAAAAAAATGGTGCTTTAATTAGCTTTACTTAGCTTTACTTAGCTTCTCGAGCAGCAGGGTGTTGACGACGGTCTTCACGTAGGCATCGAAGCACTCTCTGCAGGAATTGGACATGAGAGCAGACCTGTGGAGCCTCTGGATGTCATCGGCGTGACAACACACTGAGCTGGGGACGGTGGACTTGGGCTGCTCCAGGCCACATGCGGCCAGGATGGTGTGGGTCGCCGCTCTGGCAATTGCTTTAAATGTGTTGACTCCTGCAGGAGTGACAATGAATGAGCAACTTTGCTATTAAATGATTAAAATGAAGTGAGTGTGATAACGAGTATTCAGAAATAGAAAAAAATGAGATAGTTGGAGTAAAGATGGTGAGATCCGAGGATTGAATATAACAGCAGAATGATATCCATATGACGGTTTGGTTCAACCAAAACAGGTTCCACCCCTATTGCGTCAAAGATGCTGCTTTGTTGGCAATATTTCCTAACGCATTCAGGCAATGCAAGATATACCAACTGAAACAGGACATGTGATCAGTCGCGCAAAAGCCCGTGAAAGAACGTTACAGATGCAAAACATAAATCTGTCACCAGGAAGCATGATACATCTATATGATCCCCAAAGACAGTCGATCAAGATTATGCCCTAGAGATGTTGGTTTTATGAGATCTATCACTAACTGAAATCCATAAATAAGGAGAAAGTTGCTTATCAAACATACCCAGCTGTTTATTGCGGCTAAGCAACTTCAAATTGAACTTGACAAGAGATTGGATTTCACTTTTTGCATTGTCGTCTCTTCTAGAGTGGCCAGCTACCCGCGCCTCATCCAGCATTGCTTTCCCATGCGAATTCTGTGATGAAGCAATGCTTGCCCCAAGTATGGCAGGAAAAGAACTAGAGGATCCAGACATAGAACCGGCAGAAGATGTCATAGATGGACTATTGTCTTCTTGGTAAGTGATGCCGCGTGATGTTCCAACAGATTTATTTGCATGATACTCATGCCTTTGCAAACTGGCTCGGTCAATTGTGGCAGGAGGCAATCCTGGATATGTTTTCTGTCTCTGCCTATCAATTACTGGAGATCTAGGCTTAGAGGATCCTGACACAGAACCAGCAGAAGGCGTCAAAGAAGGACAATTGTCTTCTTTGCAAGCAATGCCGCATGATGTTCTGATTGACGTATTTGTATGACGCTCATGCCTTTGCCAACTAGCTTGGCCCATTGAGGAAGGTGGCAATCCCGGACCTCTTTTCTGTTTTTGCCTATCAATTGCTGCAGATCTAGGCTTATACAATTTATCACCAATATGACTGACTTTATGCTCCAAAGCTGCTGCAGATTCAGTGTTGCGACTTTTATTTACTTGATTCCTCAATTCTAAGCGACTATTATTTACTTGATTCCTCAATTCTAAGCGACTATTATTAAGACTGGCTACTTTTGGAGGATTTCCTTTCCTGACCAATTTGTTTCCTGCATGGTGGACACTAGCCGTTAAATCACGACCTTGCCGTCTGGACTTGGCTCTATCCATCATTTTCCATGCTTTGGTGATATCGTACTTATCTTCATTGTGGGAAGCAAAACCTAACATAGAATCTTCATCTTCCAATGGTTGATGACTTGAGGATGGCTGACCTAATCTGTCATGCTCTTGAATATGACAGTCTCGCTCTTCCCTCATATGGCGCATGGACTCCACATTACCTGAATGAAAGCTCAATGACCCACGTCGCAGTGCATCCCAATTCTCACGAAGTGCCTTTATACGAATATGGACATCACGACATTGTCGAAGAGTTCTTGCGCCCAAATATTCCACTGCTCTCTCTGCAACATTGGGATCCCTTCTTTCACCTTCTTGGGACATTTCCCCATCAATACCATCTTCCCTATCAGACACAGCTGCACTTGGGTCTAAAGGTGACGACACAGCAGTTGTGGGTTGCTCAATGTCAGAGGTGCCGCCATCTCTCACGATATCCAATATTGAAACTCGCGGCTCAGTTGATGGCATCGAAATATGTCCGATGCAGCTCTCTCCTTCATCCGTCCTAGCATGCTCGTCCCTCATAAAAGCACAGTCATGGCAAAACCAATCCCCTTCAGGCACAGTGACACCCAAGTCAACACAATAAGTATGCGATGCTGAATTGCAGAGCTCGCAGAGCAGCAGGCACCATTCATCCTGTGAGCCTTGACAGATGCTGCACCGAGTTTCCATATAAGGGTCAAAGGTCCAATTCCATGGGGATCATAAACCTGCAAAAGAACACAGATAGCAAATTTGCTTCTTTCACTAAATCATTCAGTGGAAATAACGTTCACGGTCATGTGCTCAAGCAGAATGGAAGACAAACATCACCAAATTAAATTAAACAAATTCATCTTAAACCCTTCAAGTAGCTCGAATCCTAATTAACATTAACCAATTTCGATCAAAAGAACCGAGGAAAACCCATGACTCGCCATGAGGAGCCGCGATCGAAATCAATAAACTTTGCTGATCAAGCCCGAAAGAAAGAGGACCCAGTTGCCAAAACCCAGAACGCAATCTACCCAGAATTCGAAACATCGGAACCGACCTGGTCACGAGGCCGGACTTTCACGACCCTCTCGCCGGCAAAGACGCCGTCTTTCGGCGGCCTGAGGATGGTGGAGAACCGGCGCTTGCACATGGGGCACTTGGACTCCACCTTGGCCCACTCCATGATGCACACGAAGCAGAAGTAGTGGTCGCAGCTGTCGATCCGGCCGCGGACGGCCCTGCCCTCCTCCGTGAGGCAGATCCCGCAGCACGCGCCGTCGTCGACCTCCCCCGTCGGGGGGCGCCGCCCCTCGTCGCCGCCGTCCGGGGCTTTCTTCGGCCGCTTGCTCGTCGGCGGCGAGGCGCGACCGGCCATGGTTGAGCGCGCGCCGCCGAGGGAAGAGAAGACCGAGTCAATGGGGAAAAGACACGTTCGAACCAAAAAAAGAAAGAAAAAAGAAAAAAAAGAAAAGGGGAAAGACACGATTTGGGAAACCTACGAGAGTCAGAATTGAAGTTGCAGTAGAAAAGCCCAAAGCTGGAGGCCCAAAAGGGTCACGAGATCAAAAATCATGTCTTGTTTCGTAATTTCAAATTGAACCGACATAATCTTTTTTCTTAGGGTCTTGCCTTTTGCATTCTTTATTTGATTTTGACACCCCCTTTTACACAAAGACTGAAAAAAGGGACATATTTGAGAATCTCTTTATTTATTTCTTCTTCTTTCTTTCACTCTCCTTTTGTAGTAAATCATGAATTATGAATGGGCAATTTGTGACATGCAGTGATTCTTATGCAATCTATATGAAAATCTTTTTTAAGCTCTAAAAACATACGTTATATAATAATGTTATGTAATGATACACGATAATTGACAAATCTAAAATCATAGGACGCATGAAAATATATGTCCCACTCAAATTCTTTAATATTATTCACAATATATTATTTCAACACTACCAAATTTATTTAATCAATTGTGTATAACAAACTATATTAGGTATGAGATGAGATCGTATTAAAGTTCCAACCACCTTGAGACTCTAAAGGTCCGATGCCCTAATATGCTTTGATTAATACAAGATACAACTAAAATAAGAGATGTAAAACATATGGTCTAAGGTTTAATCATCTAAAAATGCAATTAGACCATGTAATTAAATTACCCATTTAAATTACCAACTTGCCCTCACAATTGAATTAGGTCTTATTTTACTTCCAATTCGGTCCCGATTATTTACCTTCTATATTTTCCCAGGAAAACAACCCGTATTTTCTCACTTTCTTGCTCCTCTTCCATGGAGGAAATCGACCCCGACATTTCCCGGTGGATCCTCGAGTTCCTCCTCCGGCAGCCCCGCCTCGACGACGGCGCCGTCAAGCTCGCCCTCGCCGTCCTCCCCCTCCCCGACTCCGACCTCCGCCTCAAGAAATCCGTCCTCCTCCGCTCCATCCAGTCCGAGGTCGACGCCGCCTCCGTCTCCGAGGAGACCCTCGACGCCCTCGAGGCCATCGAGGAGGTGGACCGGACGACGGCGGCCTGCGGCGGCCCGCCCGCCGTCTCCGACGCCATGCGGGAGGCGTACCGCGCCGTCGCCGTGGAGTGCGCCGCCAGGTTCCTGCACGGGCGGGTGGACGAGGGGGGCGAGTATTCCCGCGCCGTGGAGAGGATATGGCGGGGGAGGGTCCGGCGGATGGAGGAGTCGGCGGTCAAGAGCGGGCTCCTCTCGCCGGAGCTGCTCCGGTGGGGGCGCCGCGTCGAGGCGGCGATGCGCGATGAGGGGGAGCGCGAGGGCGTGCTGGCGATGAACACGAGGGGCGATGCTTTCAGGTCGGTTAGGGCGTATTTGGGCGAGGCGTGGGAGAGGATGGGTCCTTCTTTCCTCGAGGTGGCGGCGAGCCGGATGGCGGAGGATAATCCGTGTAGAGAACTGGTTGTCGTTGTCGCGAACGGTCGAGCGGAATCCCGTGCGTGCGAGCGCGATGATTTGCCCGACGTTCGAGCGAGTGCCGGTCCGAATAGCGAAAGGCCGGCTGTAAGGATAGAAGATGATGGGGAAATGCCTGGTTTGTTCTATTGGATTTAGTTGCTCTGCTACATTTCAATCGTTCTTTTTTGGCCTGTCCTTTTGTGATGATCTTATTCTGTTCTGGCTGATTGTTATTGGCGCATTGGAAACAAGTTGGTGAATTGGGTTTTTGGTAATGTATCAAGTTGTTTTCCTTAGAAACATTGAAGCCGGTTGAGGGATTGATCAAAAGAAAGCAGCTTGCCCGCCATAGGCGATCCAAAGTGGGAGTTAAGATCATTGATGATAATAGGGAAACTGAAAGAGATGTTGCATCGCGATGCAGATTTGATACCGTCCCTTCGCCTGATGTTAATAGAGTTCAAGAGGCACTCAAATCTAGTTCTGTGGAGCTGCGAGCAGCAGTCGTGGACCCACTTCCTGATGCGATACGGTTGGCTGATTCCCTTGTGCGAAATGCTGCTGGATCGCCTACGAATTTTGAATGTGCAGAAGCACAGATTAGGGAAGATGTTAATGCATCCGATGCCTACGCTGACCAGAATGTTGGGCCTGTTCCAGGCGGTGAAGAAAATCATGTTAACCAGTCAACCAGCCATCAGAATAAGCAGTGTAAACCTAGTTTGTTTGAGAGGAACAGCTCTGCTCGCACCTATGAGGTATCTAATTAATGGTTGCATTTTGCTTCTCCTCTCCATACTTCTTTCATTATTATGTGTATGTGCAAACGTGTGCTTTTCTCTCAGCATCTCTGTCTACTTCACACATGAGAGTTATGGCTTGAAGCATATAACAATTATGTAACTTAATTTGTTATTGAAACTTGGTGTTGGTGTCAGCATTTGTCTTGTCTAAATAAATAGCTTGTCCTTGGTGGAAGATACTTTGCCAGCATATATGCAATGATGGGATGCCCTGCATACATACCTTAATGCTTCATTTTGTTATTAGTTAAAAGAATTGGCGGATGCTTCTAGTTGTGGGAAGAAAAAAATGTTCACTTTCAGGTCTTGAAGATAATTAGTAAAGCATGAAGAACAAAGGTCCTTTAATCTTTTGTAACTTTTTTTTTGTGGTTATAGAGACTCAAAAGTTTCCACAGATTCAGGAAAAATACATCTACGTGTCATAAGAATGTTTTAGACCATGTGAACATACTTGCTGCACTAGACTCAGGGTTGTCCTCTCTCGTCATCTCTGTGATAGGTAAAAATGAAGTGCTATCGAGCGCAGAGGATGCTGAACTGCCCCTTTCCTCTTCCTACTCACTTTTGGGACTTTTGTTAAGTTAAGCACTTTTTGTTTAAAATCCCTCCCTTCAAAACATAAATTGAACCTATGTAAGAAATTTAACTTGGAATATTCTCATCTTGAGACACAAGGAAGTATGATGTGTGGTGCAGACATGATGTGTACAGGTTGTTTTTGTATTTAAGTGGGGTGCCTTTGTTTGGTAAGTAGTAATTAGTTTAGTGGAAAATAATAAAATCCCAGTACATGGAAATGATGCAAAAGAAAGAGGAGCAATAGAAAAAGTTAATACATTCATAAATTGATACGCAGTAAATGGAAGTCAAATTTCTCTAAACTAAGAATTAGGAATCGAAGATTGACAACTTCATTCTTGGAGGCGAACTTGTGAACTGTTTCTCAAGCTTCATTCCTTTTTTGCCATCTCAAGCATATTTAATAAAATATTATTCTCTCTTGTAGCCCAAACAGACTGGTATTTGAAGGATAATAAGTCTGAATCAGTTGGTGCAGGGCTATCTTTACTGCAAAGTAATGTAATTATGGTTAACAGGGGACATTAACTAGTAATGTTAAATTTGGGTGGCATGCAAATTACGGTACGTATGTAGTCACTGGACCTTCTGATCCATTTATCATCTCATTCTCTCAGTTGAGCGTTTGAGAGGAGCTATGCATCTCTCAATGCTTGTTGGTTCTTCAATTGATTCAATCTTTGAAGAAAGCCATCTCTTTACTGAAGCAGTCTCAATACTGATCATGACCTGTTCTGTTCCTCTTCATATTATTTCTTGATCTTTATGGAGATTTTGCTTAGGTGTTGTAGGATTTCTTCATCTTACATTGATGAAAACAAAGGTGGTGATAGCTTTGATCTGCTGAAAGTTTAATCCTTTGTGGATTAATTTAGAACTATATTTGGAAGTTGGCCGGCATAAAAATGAGGGCATCATGGAGCCATGTCAATCTAAAAGTATATCTAATCATTTAACTGATTCATGAAGCATTGAAGTTTAGCTGTAAAAAGGTAAAGTAGGCACTCTTAATGCTGATCAACTCTTGCAGATGCAGAAGTATACTATGCCTAATGCCTCTTCTTTATTATGGTTTTTGGGAGAATCTTTAGCCTTTCTTCATTCATGGTTCGATATTCTGGTTTGTTTCTTTTGATGATTTGATAGTTGTAGCTCATATTATGTTTGAAAATGATCATTTTTTCAGTGGGATGATACAATAGATGACTCACCTGAAGAACCTTCGGGCTCCGATAGGGTTGTGTTACCCAGCCCAAGAAGAAGCACCGTTTCTCCATTGAGGAAGCCATTGACTCGGAGTTTGAAAGTTTCTGGACGGAGAAAAGCAAAGAGATGGAGTTTGGAGGAAGAAGAAACTTTGAGGAATGGTGTTCAGAGGTACAATATTAATTTTCGCGGTATCCATTGACAGCGTTATTGTCTCATTGTTGATATTTGTTGTCCATAGACTTTTGGGTGCCTTTGTGTTGAAGTGTTGTCATGTGCTTTGAGTCCCAAGTTGATCAAAATATCGCGGTATCTCATTGTTATATTGGTTTTGCAATCTAGGTTTGGCAAAGGAAATTGGAAGCTCATCCTACACTGCTACCGCCACATTTTTGAGGAGAGAACTGAGGTAATGCTGGGAACTCATCATACCATAGATTTGACTGCGTTACGAAGTGGAGCTTTTCTGTTCAGGTGGACCTGAAGGACAAATGGAGGAACATGAACCGCTACTGAAGTGCAAATAGCTGGTGTTTCAACCAGTGCTGGAGAGGCTTGCCAGCCTGTCGATCGCTTGCCAGTGCGGAAGTTTGTGTCTAACTTAGTCATTTTAACGATTCATAGTGGTGTCTATGTCCACTTAGATTGTCGAAAACCTTCCTCAAAGCTAGTTTGTGCGCATGAAGTACGTCAAGTGTACATTGGTAGAATAGGATGTGCGCAGGTGTAGTTAATCTTGAGGGCCTTGAAGAACTTGGAATAATGAGAAAAAGGTTGTTTTCTTATTTAGTGTAAATGGATATCCAGCCAACCATTTAGACATGCACCTATGGATGATTTAGGTGCATTTGCATGGTCGGGACAGTTTTATCTCAGTGCTCGACCCTCAACAAACTAAACTAAGGGCGTGTTTGATAATCATTTTATTTCCGGAAATAATTTTTGCTCAGAAATGATTTTGTTTTATTCCGTTCCCAAGAACAACTCATTGAGTGTTTGAAGGCATTTAGTAAGATTCTTAATTTAATTTCTTTTTCTTTTTTCTTTTTTCTTTTTCCTTTTCTCTTCTTCTTCCTCCTTATTTGTGGCCGATCGCTGGCCACAGCGGTGGTAGGCGACTAGTTGGGTGGGATCCGGTGAGCTCGTTGAAGCCTCGTTAGGCTAGAGTGAGGTTCGATAAGTTCGCTGGAGGCTCACCTAGTCATTGTGAGGCGAGGTCGAGCCTCGTCGATGGTTGTGGGAGGCTTGGCCTCATTAGGCTAAGCCTCGCTAGGCCAAGGCTGGGTTGATCCTGGTGAGGGAGGCTTGGCCTCAATAGGCTAGGCCTCGCTAGGTCAAGGCTGGGTCGATCCTGGTGAGTCTCACCTGGCCATCGGTTGTGGCAGTGGCAATGGAGGAAGAAGATGAGAAAAAGAAGGGAAAAAAAAGAAAAAAAGAAAAGTTGGACTTTTTAAGAAATTTTTCTCAAGAACAAAAAGTTTTTTTTTTTTTTTTCTAAATCTCATGATGAAGGTCTTAAATAGGGAACAACGAAGTTATCATAGAAGATACTGTTTAACTGACATCTGTCTGTTGTCAGGATTGCCAGCCTCAGAAGTTTCAAGGAATGGGCTATGACATGTAGCATCCAGAATCCGGATTCTCTTCTTGACGCATGTATACACAATGGAAGCAAACATATATTTGACTAGTTTGCTTCCTCAAATTATATTTTATCAGGTAAAATCCTCGATCACTGCACGAAAGTGGCACAAAAAAGTTGCACAAGATCTGGACATCCACCCAATTGAAGTCTCAAAGTATTTTTATTCAAACAGCACTCCAACCAGGTTCCTTCTTTACTTTAGCTCCTTTCATTGAGCTTCTAATGTTCATGACTTCTCCCCACTGGCCCATGTCAGCGTAGATGTTTGACAAAGAAATATAAGCTCCAGCATCAGATGGCTCGCACTCAGTGATCTTTTTTGCTGCTAGTTTTCCGAGCTCAATGTCACCATGTAATTTACAAGCAGCAAGCAGTGTCTCCCAAACCAGAGCATTAGGTTTGATTGGCATGTTGCTGATGAACCTTTCAGCCTCCTTAAGTCTCCCTGAGCGACCAAGAAGATCGACCATACAGGCATAGTGGCGGTAGTTAGGCTCAATACCGTAATCCTTAACCATTGAATCAAAATGAAAATAACCTTCTTCAACCAAACCACTGTGGCTACAAGCCGAGAGAACCCCAACAAAAGTCACTGGATCAGGTCTCATCTTCTCTCTCTTCATAAGCTTGAAGAACTTCAAGGCCTCCTCACCTATTCCATGTCTGGCATAACTCATGATCATTGTTGTCCAACCTATTAAATCAGGCGCATCAATCTGATCATATGCTTTAACACATTCGTTGATGCCCCCAAATTTGGAGTACATTGCCACTAGTGAACTACCAACAGCCGCATTGGAGTCCAATCCTACTTTCATTGCATAAGACTGCAGCTGTGTTCCTATGTCTAATCTGTTTGTGAGAGTAACAGCCTGAACAACAGAAGATATACTGAAGGAGTCAACGGCAAAATTAGCCTTGAGCATCTTGTGAAACATCAACAATGCCTCCTCAATGTATCCATTCTGGGCATACCCTGAAATCATTGAGGAACATGCAACATCATCCCACAAGGGTAGTAAGTCAAGTAGCCTTCTTGCCAATTTCAAATATCCGCATCTGGAGTACATCATAACAAGAGCACCGCCAACTGTGATCTCTTCACCAAACCCTAATCGAATAACTTTGGCATGAACTTCCTTGCCTTTGTGTACTAACTTTAGTGAACAGATTGCGGTTAAAATTGCAATAAAGGTGGATTGATCAGGACTATTCCCCTCAAGCAGCATATTTCTGAATAGTCGAACTACTTCATCTGGAAGATTATTTTGAGCAAAACCAGCAATCATAGATGTCCAGGAGACATTGTCTTTTTCACAAATTTTTAAATTTGCCCAAAAATTTCATATGATTCTTCCAAACTATCACATTTAGAATACGTTGTAAAAAGTGAACTAGCAACCGAGACATCAAAGACCAAGCCACTTTTAATAACATGAGAGTGGACCTGTCTCCCCAAGCTTAATGCATTCACAACACTTAAGAGACTGGAAATACAGTACTTATCTGGTCTCACACCTTCCCGTAACATGCTCCCGAACAATTCTACAGCCCTTTTTGCATCATTAGCCTGTGCGTGCAGAGATATCACAACTGCATGATTATTGGGATTTCTCATCCTTTCCATTTCTTCAAGTATTAATCCGGATGAATCAACAGCTCCAACTTTGCAATACATATTGAATAATGAAGCCCCCACCGCAGGGTCCAGGTCAAATTCACATTTGATGATCAACGCATGGAATTGTGTGGCAGTTTTAGTCAATCCTCGTCTGCCACTAGCACTAAGTAAACTAGTAATAGTAAAGGTGTTTATTTCCTCCCCCAAACTTCTCATTTCTTTGAACAGTAGGACTGCAGAAATATAATCATCCAGCTGCAGAAAACCCGAAATCATGGCAGTCCAAGAAACAACACTGCGGAGACACATCCGAGTAAATATCTTCATAGCTCCTTCCATACCTTTGCATTTGGCATATAAATCAGAAAGCGAAGTATTTATGTACACGTCATAATTTCCACACTTGATTATCCACCCTTGGACCATCTTTCCAGTCTCGAGGTCTTCAAGCATAGCACAGGCCGTCAGGACACAAGGGAAAGTGAAACTATTGGGCAGAAAAGTGCCATGACGACACAATTGCCGGAAAAGATCCAAAGCAATCTGATTCTCTCCATTCCTAACTGCCCCTGCAATTATAGCATTCCAACAAACCACATTCTCACACGACACATCACGAAACACCCTGAGAGCATCATCAAACCTATGGTTCTTCGTGAGCAAATCAATCATCCCAGCTCGAACATAACCATTTGCACGGAAACCTTTCCTCAATGCCAGAGAGTAGACTTGCCTACCATGCGGCGGAGCTCGCAACGCAGCACAAGCCGAGATAACACTTCCATAAGTTATCTCGTCGGCATCGAAACCCAACTCACGCATTCTGCAATAGTGTTTCCACGGCTCCAAGAATAAAAGAATTCCTATTGAAACCCGAAATGAGAATGTTCCAAGAAATGACACTCCGTTGAGAAGCCGTATCAAACAGATTGAGTGCATATCCTGTGGCACCACATTTACAGTAGCAATCCATCAAAGAATCCGCAATGCCCACTTGGGTTTGTAAAAGACGCGTTTTGAGCAACTGGGCATGCAAGATTTTCGTGTTTGGCGCAGTGCACTGCCTAGACTTGATATAATCATCGAAGATGACAAGAAGAGGATCGACCGGAGCGATAGCTGGTTCTGGTTCTCCATCGATAAGCGATGGAGGGTCGATGACGGCCAAGGAATGCTTGAGCTTTACAGCGGATGACGACGAAACTTTCTCGCGGATGTTGTGGAGGAGGAGAGTTCGACGAAAATTGAGGTTTTGAAGATGAGCGGGGAGATAATGTATATGTAAATTTTGTCGAAACAAGGTGACGCTGAACGTCAAGATGACCGAGTTGGTCTAAGGCGCCAGTTTCAGGTACTGGTCCGAAAGGGCATGGAGTAGGAAATGAGGACAAGTTTTCCTTCTTTCCCAATTAAATCTCGATAACGTGTATCCGCACTGCCAAGAGAACTTTATATTACAGCGACGGTAAGGATGACACCGACAACAGTTGCATCAACCTGCTGCTGTTGTCTTTAATTGCGATTACCTTGAGATAGGTAGCTGCTGCCTAATTGTCATCCATCGAGCATGAGAAATAGAAAGATTTCCTCTTTGCAACGTAGACCGATCAAACTAGAGTTCAAGCAAGTTTAAGATTGGGAGTTGTCGGCTGCAGTTGTATGAGGCCACTCCCTCTGTGATCAAAACTGATGGAGAAGCGCAAGAGAGAGCTGTCAAGAAAGTGCACGGAGAAACTGAAGGTGTTGGAAGAGGGTATGGCGACAACATGGGACCCTAGACCTTGTTGTCTTTTTGATTTTGGGTCCTCATGAAGTTCTGGAAGAAGTCCTCGGCGCAAAATTTCTGGATTCGGAGAAGTATCCAAGGGTGACCTCTTGGGTGAAAGCTCTAAAGGAGTTGCCGGTGGTGAAGGAGGCATTATGAGAAGCTGCTTCAGTTTTTCAGGGATTGGGCTCTTAAATTTGCAGCAGCTTGATCTCCTTAATCATAAATCTGTGACACTCAAATCATATATTTGATCGCCCTTTATGTAATCCAAATGCATTTGCAAACAATAAGCTATTGCCCATTAAAGTTCAATTCAAATGTTCCACTACATCTCAATCTCTCTACCAATTCTTTTAATACATAACACTAAACTAGCCGTTTTTTAATCCTATTATGTTATATTATGTTGCTATCAACTATTGATATTAGGAAAAATTTCACATAAAGACCTAAAGTGTAATCTCAAAAAAACCCCATAGTGAACATTATTTTAAATAAGAGTATATTATGTTGCTATCGACTATTGTTACTAGGAAAAATTTCACTTAATGACCTAAAGTGAGATCCTAAAAAAAAGGCCCATGGTGAATACTATTTTCAATAAGAGTTTAAAGTGATTAACATAGTTTCAAATAAGTGAGCATATACATCTCACATGAACTTTTCAGGTTATGGTTAAGGGCATTTTTGTCCAAAGCTATTTTTTTTCTTTATTTCTCTGTTCTTCTTCTTTCTTCCTCCTACGGCTGAGCTGACTCTCCAATTCACCTTCTTTCTTTTCTCTCCTTCTTGTCTTTCTTAACGCGCTCAACGAAACCCCTTCACTTCAAACAAAAGCAAAAAGCATAAGCAACGTCTAGGCTGGTTCACATCGACAAGTAAGGGGATAATAGCCATCCTACCGCATTTGATAATGACACAAAATTGTTGTTTTCAAAATAAAAATTTATTTGATAACAACACAAAATTTCTGTTTTCAAAATAAAAATTTATTTAATAACAACACAAAAATTTCTAACTCCTGCCTCCCTTATCTCTCCCCTACTCTCTACCAAACTTGCTCACTGCCGAAGCATGTTGTTCTCGTTAGCCTCGTTGCATAGCTAGGTGATCTCGAAGTGACAGATATTGGCTTTGAACAATGGGTCTGTTGATTATTATGTTTCGATTTTCACGATTCATCGCAAGAATTAAAGAATCGCCATAGAGCATTAAATTTCAAAAAGATCATGTTATCATAAGGGTGATTTTGCCAGACATGCCAAGGATTTGTGAGTGGCGATGGTAAGGTAGAGAGGAGGTTCATGAGACTCTGCGAGATTGCCCAATTGTCGATGCACTTGTTGATGTACATGAAGGTGTCTAGGAAGGAAGATGAAGAAGGACTGAGGGTACGCTTCAACACAAGCGAGAACAAGAAGAAGGAAAGCGGAATAAAAAAAACGAAACAAATTTGAAAAGGACCCCAGACGAGCCCCACACTAAATCATGCAGGGTTCAACATTTAAAAGGAGAAAATGAAGACTTATATGGTTAATAAACTGTAAAAGGAAGTATTTAAACCAAATGAGGAAGGAAAAAAACTCTACCCTTATATATGTATTGGGTGTTTAACGAGATCGCGAATTTGCAACAATCTAATATAAATGCGAGTTCTCAAGAGCTCGATTAGTCTTGAACAAGTTGTACCAAACATCATATTTCGCGGATGCACGCAAGTCACTTGCGGCTCCTAAGAATTTATACATATTACGATCATCGTTTCGTTCTCTTGACAAGTTCACAGTGGGCAGCTAAAGAGTTTGGATTTTGCTTCTCCTTTGCTCGTCCACGCACCTCACGAAGTCGCTCAAATCTTTATCCGAGCTCCCTCCATTGATTGCATCCCGAGCGGCGCCGCTCATCTCCTTGGCTCGGACCCTTTGGGGCAGATCACTCCTCAGTGACTCCGCCAAAACCCGGGCCAACTCCGCCGCCTCCGGTACCTTCTCCGACTTCTCGCCGACACGGATCCCCACGCCCAGCTCGTCCACCAGCAGCTTGGCATTCACGAATTGCTCCGCGCCCATCGGCCACGTCAGCATCACCGCCCCGGCGCTGAGCCCCTCCAGCGTCGAGTTCCACCCGCAGTGAGTCAGGAACGTGCCCACGGCCCGGTGCCTCAGTATCGGCACTTGCGGAGCCCAGCCCCTGATCACGAGGCCCCTCCCGGCCACCCGTGCTTCGAAGTCCTCGGGGACTGCCCCGACATCCCCTGCCGCCACGTGCCCTCCCCTGCTCGACTGCCTCGCGCAGAGGATGAATCTGACCCCGCTCCGCTCCAGCCCGGCCGCCAGCTCATCCATTTGCCGTTGATTCAGCACGGCGCGGCTCCCGAAGCACACGTAGACGACGGACCCACCCGGGCAGGCGTCCAGCCACGTCAGCACCTCGCTGGCCGACACCGAGCTGGGCCCGCCCCTGTCGACGGGCCCGGATGAGCCATCGCCCTCGGCCGGCAGGAGCGGGCCCACGGCCCAAACCCGGTCGTGCCCGACGTCTTTCCTGAGGTGGTCCAGGTAGGCACGCTCCAACCCGTCGAACGAGTTGACCACGATTCCCCAGCTCTCGATGTTGCCGAGCGCGTCCTCCCGGTGGCGCTCCATCTCCGGATCTCCAGCCTCGTAGCTCCTGTATACGTCGGGCAGGTGCGACCAGGGGAAGCGGGGGCTGTCCGGCAGCTTCGCGAACGAGACCGCCGACTCCTCGTCGGGCCGGAGGAGGTCCCGCCACAGGGCGAAGGCGACGGAGAGCCCGAACGAGCCGGACGGCGAGAAGACGACGCGCGGGACGCCGCGGTCACGGGCGAAGCGGTGGGTCCACCTGAGGAAGAAGTCGGAGACGACGGCGCAGGGCGGGGAGGGGTGGGACTCGAACCACCGGGAGAGGAGCGGGAGGTGGAGCTCGCGGAGGGCGCGGACGGTGGCGACGAGGCGCCTCTGCGGCGGGTGGGGCGTCGCGGGGGGCTCCGGGGAAGGCAAGACGAGAGGCTGGAGCGAGGAGGAGGAGGCGAGGAAGGGGTCGAGCAGGTGGAGGTTCTCGGGGGTGACGACGACGGTGACGGTGACGGCGGCGGCGGCGGCGGGGCGGGGGAGGTGGAGGAGCTTGTGGGAGAGGTCGAGGAGGGGGATGATGTGGCCGGCGGTGGGGTAAGGGTACATGAGGATGTGGACGGACATGGCTGGAGCTTCGATCAGGTTCCGGTCCAAGCCAGCAACGAGGGGGACGCGTCTATCGTCTCGCTCTCTCCGCCGCGCTTCGAGGCGGTGGGCTTTCGATGGCGGCGACGGCGAGGGCGGAAGGATTTAAAAGGACGAATCCGTCGAAAAGGACGAAGCTTTCTCGAGCGACGTGGTGGCGCACAGAGAGAGGTGGTTTTCGTTGACAAGGATTGATTGCTTTCGTCACCGCTGACGAATGGCCGGAGACAGCGACAAACACGCAACATGACAACGGAGGTGGGCCCCTACCTCGGTGGGGTCCGTGGAAATGAGAACTAAGCCCATGGATTAATAATCGAATTATAATTAAGTTATAAACTTGTCCTTAGATCAAAATTTATTGCTACTTTGCAACGGCGATGGGATCGGTTCCAAGAAATTAATCTATGAAAGCACATTTTTTTTATTTAAATTTCAACACATTGAAAATTGCAATCAAATTAAAACAATAAATCAAATCTCACTTCATATTATCTAGAAGAACACAATTAGCCTATTGCTAAATACGAGATCCTTGTAGTAGGCTGGACCAACATCCAACCGAGAGAGGGCAACCTTTAGAGAGAAAAATACAAAAAAGTCTTAAATCTGTTGTATCGATATCAATTTAGTACAAAACTTTTCCATTGAACTAGTTTACTCATAAATCTTTTTATATTGGTAAAAATTCAGTCATTCGGCCAATTTTGGCTAGACAACGTTGATGTGAACATTGAGCGGGATGTTGATGTGGTAATTTTTTAATAATTTTTAATTTTTTAATTTTCTATTTTTTCTTAGCCGGCCACTCTGAGGAAAGTCCAAGGAGGAAGAAGAAAGAAAAGGAAAGGAAAAATGAAAATAAAAAGGAAAATAAAAAGAAAAAAAAAAAGAAAAAATAATAAAAATTCGAAAACATAAAAAACTAATTAAAAATTACCGTGTTAGCATTTGGTTACATGCTAGTGTCCACGTCAGCGTCAGCTGGCCAAAATTGGCCTAATCGACTGAATTAGTATCAATATGAAAATGTTTATGACTAAATTAATCGACTAAATTAGGACTTTTTTGGTACATTCCCCACCTTTAGAAGCAATAGGTTGGGAAATCAAGAGAATGAGTATGGGTTTAAATAGGTTGCATTCGATCATAGACAAATGGGTCAACCCGTGTGACACTTAATCCAATTCACTCCTTTGCCATCTCTAGTACTTGTTTAAGTTAGGAAAATGGATGAACCGAGAAAGATGATCAATCCAATTGAGCCACTAACGAGTAAACTTTGCATTCAACAAATTTTGATGGGGGTGGAATCACTTCAAAATAGCATAAGCTTATACAAATGATTGGGAAAAGAATGCCACAGGTGCTATAATCTTCATAAGACACTTACTTTGATACTATAACTTTTCAATCGATCATTTAAGTGCTATAACTTTCAAAATTGTTCGCATTTGTGTCATAACTTTTATTAATCGATCACATGAATACTAGAAAATTTCTATATGGCGTTAAAATTTATAAAACTTGTAGTAAACATTTCTAAAAAAATTATAATGCTCGAGTTATGGATTGAAAAGTAATAGCGATAAAGCGAGTGTTGTACAAAGGAATAGAATAGTTGGCAATGATTGGACCATTAAGTTAGCGATTTTCGATGAAAAATGATTGGATTGAAATTTCACGCAAAGGTTTAGGACTAAAGTGGAAAAAATTTAGGATTAAACTAGTATCATACATTAGGTTTAGGACCGATTGGGTAATTTTCCCTCTTCAGAGATACGAGGAATCTCCTAATTATATTTCTAACAGTTTAGAATGATAGAAATTCAGCCAATGAGACAATGAAGCAGGCTTTCAATTGTATAATTTAGTTTCAAAGTAATCGTAAGTCGTCCCATTGACTCACCCAAATGTAACTCCAATTTCAGCTACCGTTTTAAAACTCAAATAGAGATGTGTAGAAACAGGGCCATCACTCACTAGCTCATATACATATTACAGAGCAAATCGCATTTTCAATGATGACAGATATCTCAACGCTAATGTCTCATCATCATTGCACTTTCTGTATAAATCGCCGCTTTGCCATCATGGTGAAACTCGTGCCTAATTTAGCTCTTTTGATGATCGTATTGCTGGTAGCGTTATATCAGTCTCTCTATCGGTGTTCTACTTATGCACATGTTTGCTGCGCGTAATGATACAATTGTATTTTATTTATTTATTTATGTATTATTATTATTATTATTTTGGGTTTTGTAGGGAGATCTTGCACAGATGGAATTGGAAGCATGGCTCCTAAGGAAACTCTCTCGAGCCATATCCTTTTGCTCCGAGTTTAAAGACTCTGTGGTGCATTGCCTGCGATTTGGGTGCGTTACCAAAGGTTGTGTTCATGGGATGTGCAAGTGCCGATGCACTTGAGAGATTATTAGGTGACATCATGCAATGACCAATTATTGCTGAGCCAGAACAAAGAGGCCAATTTATTCGTCTTTTTAACATTTGGCCGACATTTGGCCGACACTATCACATGGTTCCCTCGGCCTGCAAGTAATCGTGGCGAAGATGTATGCAACAATCCATTTATTTACTATGATTAATATCACTAAAAATCTCAAATTATATTTATTGAGACATAAATACTCTAAATGTTTTTTTTATATCATTAAAAACTCCAAACTTTCTCATCATGACACATATATGCCTAACTTTTTTTGTCACAAAAGCCATGAACTTATAAAAGTATGATAAATGCATCTTAAACTGTAATGGATATTTTATATTGGGTTTTTTTGTGACAAAAAAAAAATTGAGGGTATTTGTATGATAGTTTTTGGGGGTTTTGGTGACACAAAAAAAAGTTGGATATGTTGGATATTTGTGTCACAATGTGTATAGTTTAAGATTTTTGGTAATATATGCCCTATTTAGTAAGTTAGTTGAGTTTATTAGTAAAAGAGAAAACTAGCGTGGCAACTAGACTATTTGAATAATCTTTTCTTTACATATGCTAGAGACCCTACTAGTGGCAACACTTAGACGTGGACATATCGTTATAGGGATGCGGGAAAATTCTAATTGCACTTTTTTTAAAAGGCAACTCGTCTGATATATGTAATGAGTGAATCTTATAGAGAGTACTTTGTAGAACATCTTTCCAGTGAATGCTTTCCACGTTACCTGAAGAAAGATTTGGACTCTGTTTTGTTCTTTTATTTCAGCTTCGTGCAGTTGTTTTCAACGCATAGGTCCCCTTAGCAAAGCAAGCATTTACTTTGTTTGATGACACGGCGAAGGGAAAATCAAATCAAGAAAAAACAAATTGACGTTGAATCGATGCTGTTGAAACCAAACCAACCCATCCACCCTCGCCTCGGTCGGTACCGGTTGAAATCTTATTAGAAAATAAAAAGAATAAAATTATATAAATGATCCATGAATTTTGTTTTAATATACAATGTAGTCTATATACTTTTAATTTATTCTATATGATCCATGAATTTTAACTTAATGTACAATAAAATTTTTGAATTTTTAATTTGTTCAATATGATATCTGAACTTTTAATAACCATTCAATTTAGTATATAAATTATTATAGAGAGGAAGGTCGTGAGGCTTTGTGAGATCACCCAGTTATTGGTGTGCATGGAGGTGTCGGAAGAGGGAGATGAAGAAGTACCGGCAATGCACTTCAACAAAAGCGAGAACAAGAAAAAGGAAAGTGGAAGAAAAAGAAGAAACGAATTTGAAAAATGACCCCACACGAGCCCCGCACCTAACCATGCAGGGTCCGGCATTTAAAGGAGAAAATAAAGAGTAATATGGTTAATACTATATAAAAAGAAGTGTTTAAACCAAATGGGGAGTGAAAAAAATGCTATCCTTAATATTTTCTTTATAGTGTTTTCTTGCTAATTTTATAAGATTACGAGTTTGCAAAGATCTATGAGAAAGGCAAGTTCACAAGAACTTGATTTGTCTTGAACAATTCGTACAAAACATCTTAATTTATGGAAGTATGAGTCACTCGCGGCTTCCAAAAATTCACACATTATATAAATCATCATTTCGTTCTTTCGATACCGCTCGTGGCGAGTTGCTAAAATGTATGCATTTTGCTCCTCCTTTGTTCGTCCACACACCTCACGAAGTCGCTCAAATCTTTATCTGAGCTCCCTCCATTGATTGCATCCTGAGCAGCGCTGCTTATCTCCTTGGCTCGAACCCTTTGGGGTAGATCGCCCCTCAATGACCTGGCCAAAACCTGGGCCAACTCCGCCGCCTCCGGTATCTTCTCCAACCCCTCGCCGACTCGGATCCCCACGCCCAGCTTGTCCACCAGCAGCTTGGCGTTCACGAATTGCTCCGCGTCCATTGGCCATGTCAGCATCACTGCCTTGGCACTGAGCCCCTCTAGGGTCGAGTTCCACCCGCAGTGAGTTAGGAACGTGCCCACAGCCCTGTGCCTCAGTATCGCCACTTGTGGGGCCCAGCCCCTGATAAGGAAGCCCCTCCCGGCCACCCGTGCTTCGAAGTACTCGGGGACCGCCCCGATATCCCCTGCCGCCACGTGCCCTCCCTTGCTCGACTGCCTTGCGCACAGTATGAATCTGACCCCGCTTCGCTCCAGCCCGGCCACCAGCTCATCCATTTGCTGTTGATTCAGCACGACGCGGCTCCCGAAGCACACGTAGACGACGGACCCGCCTGGGCAGGCGTCCAGCCACGTCAGCACCTCGCTGGCCGACACCGAGATGGGCCCGCCCCTGTTGACAGGCCCGGCGGAGCCATCGCCCTCGGCTGGCAGGAGCGGGCCCACGGCCCAAACCCGGTCGTGCCCGAGGTCTTTCCTGAGGTGATCCAGGTAGGCACGCTCCAACCCGTCGAACGAGTTGACTACGATTCCCCAGCTCTCGATGTTGCCGAGCGCGTCCTCCCGGTGGCGCTCCATCTCCGGATCTCCAGCCTCGTAGCTCCTGTATAAGTCGGCCAGGTGGGACCAGGGGAAGCGGGGGCAGTCCGGCAACCTCGAGAACGAGACCGTCGACTCCTCGTCGGGGGGGAGGAGGTCTCGCCACACGGCGAAGCCGACGGAGAGCGCGAAGGCGCCGGACGGCGAGAAGACGACGCGCGGGACGCCACGGTCGCGGGCGAAGCGGTGGGTCCACCCGAGGATGAAGTCGGAGACGACGGCGCAGGGCGGGGAGGGTGGGACTCGAACCACCGGGAGAGGAGGGGGAGGTGGAGCTCGCGGAGGGCGCGGACGGTGGCGACGAGGCGCCTCTGTGGCGGGTGGGGTGTCGCAGGGGGCTCCGGGGAAGGCAAGACGAGAGGCTGGAGTGAGGAGGAGGAGGAGGCAAGGAAGGGGTCGAGTAGGTGGAGGTTGTCGGGGGTGACGAGGATGGTGACGGTGACGGGGGCGGCGGCGGCGGGACGGGGGAGGTGGAGGAGCTTGTGGGAGAGGTCAAGGAGGGGGATGATGTGGCCGGCGGTGGGGTAAGGGTACATGAGGATGTGGACGGACATGGCTGGAGCTTCGATCGTTTGCGGTGGTCCAAGCTAGTAACAAGGGGGACGTGTCTATCGTCCCGCTCTCCTCTGCGCTTCGAGGTGGTGGGCTTTCGACGGAGGCGACGGCGAGGGCGGAGGTTTAAAAAGGGCGAATCCGTCGAAAAAAAAGATGCTTTCTCCATCGACGTGCGGCAGGGGGAGAAAGAGAGAGGGCTGGTTTTCGCTGTCAGGGAGTGAACTGATTGCTTTCGTCAACGCCACAAGGGAGATGGGCCCTAAGTGGGGGTCTTGGGAATTGAGCAAAGCCAATAAATTAATAAATGAATTATAATTAGAGTTAATATCTTAAAAAACCTCAAATTGGTATATATGTGATAAATTTACCTCAAATGATTTTTTTACCACAAAAAATCCTAAACTAGTAGATCTTTGACAAATTTGCTCTAAATTGATATGCTTGTGACAAATTTACCACTTGTTAGGCGGCAGTTAGGCGGCAGTGAGCCTAGCTCGTAGATTCGCCACTCCCTCTGAATCTCCATCCATCCCTCGATCCGCCTCCTGTAATCACCCTCTCTCCACCTCACCAAATCCATCACCTTCACCCCGTGTTGAAATAGCACGGCCTTTTCCCTACAAAGACCTTGGGAAGCTCGGCGTCTGACCAGAACTCGTCGGAGAAGTACTTGGTGAAGTTGGCGTGGCAATACTTGGGCACTCCGATCACTCTTGACCTGGTTAGCGGGACGGTCCAGAGTTTCAGGACCTTGCCTCTGGAGTGACGAAGTGGAGCTCGCCCACTTCGCCAAGCCGCTGCCCTCGCCGCAACCAGAGGAGCAGCAGCATCAAGTGCTTCATCTACGCCCTCGCCCTGATCGTCATCCTCCGCGCCGCCTTCCTCGGGTTCGCCCTCACCGTCCACATCAAGATCCCCGAGCTCAAGCTTCCCCACGTCGACTTCAAGTCCCTCGACTACTCCACCGCGGCCTCCTTCTCAGCTCCCTTGACCACGTTGCTGGTTGGGGAGGCTGTCCTCCGGAACACCAACTTCGGGGGGTTCGAGTTCTCGAATGGATCGGTAGTGTGGGGCGGGGGAAGATCGAAAGAGGGAGAGGACGAGAGTGACGGTGAAGATGGAGGTGAGGTTGAGCGAGCTTGTGGCAGACGTTGACGGGAGCAGGAGCCTGGCCAGCGACGTCAGCTCAAATATAGCACGAGCACGAGCACGAGTGTTGGAGAGAGCAAAGACGAGGGAACTTGAAATTTTGAATTTATGGAAGGAAGAGAGAGGAGACGCATGAAGAAAGGAGAGGGTCTGCAGAGGGAAAGACAACTCGTAGAAAAAACCCTACGGTCAGGGAAAGAGAGAGGAGAGAGAGGAGGGAGACGGTCCGCAGAGGAGGGCAGAGGAGAGAGAGCGTCAGAGCGTGTCTGCAGAGAGGTAGGCCAGGTCTATAGGAGAGAGAGCAGAGGAGTGGGAAGAGCAAATTTCAAACCGCTGACCCCATTTACACGTGGCTCCACGTGTCGACTTTTGAATGGTTTTACATTTCGCCTACGTGGAATGTAAAACCCACCCAATATTTTCTCGGGAGATGGGCCCTAAGTGGGGTCCTAGGAATTGAGCAAAGCCAATAAATTAATAAATGAATTATAATTAGAGTTAATATCCTGAAAAACCCAAAATTTGTACACATGTAACAAATTTACCTCAAACGATTTTTTACCACAAAAAATCCTAAACCGGTAGACCTTTGACAAATTTACCCAAACGATACACTTGTGACAAATTTACCCCATGTCAGTTTTCGTTAAATTTTATTGTCAAATTATTAAGTTAAATGACACGTGATAGTTGACTGGTATATCAATATGGGAATTTCCGATTCGTTTGTCATGGTTTATAATTTTTGTGATTTTTTTTGTGGTGTTAACATAATTTAGTGGATGATGTATTTATCATAATTTTATCAGTTTGGAGTTTTTTGCGGTCGAATAAATTAGTTTGGGATAAATTTGTCATAAATATACCAGTTTAGAATTTTTTTATAGTCAGTTGGGGTAAATTTGTCGCAGGTGTACTAGTTTGGGTTTTTCAGGGTATTAACTCTATTATAATTAATCAAATTATGATCTTGTCCTTAGATGAAAAATTATTGCTACTTTATAACGGGTGATGGGATCGACTCCAAGAAGTTAATCTATAAAAGCATAGTTTTTATTTTATTTTATTCCTACACTCGGACATGACATTGAAAACTGCAATTAAATTAAAACATTGATTCAAATATCGCTTCATATTATCTAGAGAAACATGACTTATCTAGTACTCTCAACTTTTATGCTTACATGCAGTAGAGGCATATTTTATTTCTACGCTCACATGTGCAAGAAGACGAGAAAAATCTTAGAAAGGGGAGAGAGAGAGGCGATACTTTTATATATTACCTTCCATAGTGCAACAAGAGACCACTCTCATTGGACAAAAGGGGCTTGTTGGGGAGGTCAATAGCGAGCCCAATGCTAGTGCCGACAAAAGTGTGGAGCATGGTGTAGTTGGCGTGATAGATATTCAACTTATCAATGCCCTATGACTTGAGGAGTAGGGAGGTGTAAAAAGAAGAGAATGGCTTGTAAGAGAGAAAATAGAGAGGCGATTTGCAAGAGGTGAGGATTTTGATGTCAAAAGCGTGAAAAAAAAGAAGACGAAGGAAAGTGGGACCCACATGAGAAATAAACAAAGTAAAAAGAATTGAGAAAAAAATGGGGACAACTTTTATAGAGTTGTGGTAGAAGTGGTGAGCCGTACAATAAGTATTATGGCCAAAACACTAAAAAGGGACCGTTTAAACTAAAGGAGGAGTGGAAAAAATGTGGTCATTTATGTAATTAGATAGCAATCGCTACATAAATTTCCTCCCTTGTTTCACCAACATCAATCGCTAATTGTTCATCCTTCAACTATTACGCTTTGCGTGGGCAGCCTTGCCCATTGTTAGCACAATGCTATAAGCTTAAGATGCAGCTATGCTCCACCTGCACAACTTTTTTTTTTGGTAACTTAGGGAATCTCCGTGCGCCACTTCGTGGTTGGAGTAAACCCTGGAGGGAGTAGAGTCACCACCACCCTTGCTCCTCGAATAAGTCATGGGTTCATTTCCAATAAAGCAGACAGCGCAGGGATTCGAACACTGGACCTCTTGCGAAAGGAACTAGTGCCCAACCACTACACCGCCACCACAGGTGGTAAATAGTTCTTAATTCAGAATTCTCCACCTGCACAACTTTCAAATCAAATACTTCATAAATTTATTTCTTATTTGCTCGATATGGGTACTTCATGTCATGTACGAAAGCATTTAGGTGGCTGTAAATAATTCTATAAATTTTTACACTTCAATGGTTAAAAGGAAAAGCTAGAAACTTGCCTCTTTTATGGATTTTTTTAATAAACAAAAGGGCGGCGCTATTTCTACTCCCTATATGACTAAATTCACCCATTTTCCACCAAAAAAAAAAAAATCCCTTTGTCATTCAATTACAATTTAAATTGGTTGTCCTAAATTTATTTACTTTGCCTTTTTTAGTATTTCCATATCCATGTAAATTTTATTAAACCTAAATATTGCATAAACTAAGAACTTTCTTTTGAAAATGCTAGTGAAATATCATTATTTTGGTTGACAAAAATCAATATCATATATGAACTGTTTATGAAAAAATATTAAGATATCTCATTGTGCATAGATATTTCTCTAAGTCTTACATGCTCTCTATAAAAAATATTGCCAGTATAATAAGGGAAAAAGATAAATTCTTTGATATAGTAAATAAAGAGACTTGATAAATATTTTAGAATAATAAGATTAATAAAAAGTTCACTAAGAAAGTGAGCATTTGAGATAAGAGGGTTGAAAAATAGTTAAGTTATTATAAGATTAATGATGAAGAATAGACTTTTCACTTTATACTATATCAACAAGTGTCTTTACAATTTTCACCAAAAAAAAAAAAAAAAAACAAGGGTCTTTACAATTAGTGAGATAATTTTACATGGAGTATAAAAAACATTATAGGAATATCTAATAATGCACTTTTCTTTGATACGAAAAAAAAAACATGTGAAATGTTTAATAATGTTAATTATACTAAATAAAAAAAGGAAATGGGCCGTCATTATAAACTGCAATTGAAAGATTGAAAGCAATGTTGTCTTTTTTTGTATAAATAGGGGTGGAAATACCACCGCCCAAAAAAAAATTGAATGTAAAAATTTCTGCCATGGGTTGAACATTATGTATAATAAAATAACTTTGCCTAATTAACCTATTTATTGACTATTTTTTCCTTAAAAATGGATTACTATATTAACATCTAAAAAAGTTTGTATGATAAAAAAAAATGCAAATGTCTTTTAAAAAAGAACGGACTCAATCATCATGATAATAATAATATTATTGATATAAAATCTGACTTTTATGTTAAAGTAATTGCATGATGGGTAAATTCATAGAATGATTAGTTGGTACGATCATATCATATATATGTATGATGTTAAGAAATTTTTTACATTTTATTGTTCATAACTTTGCTCATACTATATCTAGCCTGATTGATGATTACTCTGTAATAGTATGTATGATAAAAAGGTTTATTATTAATAACGTTATATTCAATAATAAACCTTTTTATCATACATCCAATTTAAGTATTTTTTTTGTCTAGACTGGGTGCAATTTCTTTGGTTAAAATTCTAATTTTCGATACTTGTGGAAGAAAGGAGACTTGAACATTAAATTATGATATTTTAACGTAGTGGTTCCAGTTAGGTCAATGGATGGATATATGTTTTTATGAAATTGTCTTCGATGCGAGTTAATTAAAATTGTAATGATATATACGAGTTAAACGGATCAATCTATTTTATCACCCGACATGATTCTCTCATTTGCCACTTTCTAGTACCGGTGAATCAGGAAGGACAAAAAACCAATTAAGCCACTAGAGGGTGAACTTTGGCATTCAAAAGCTTTTGATGGCCCGAAATCACTTCATAAATAGCATATAAGCAGATATAAAAATTATTCATGAATTAAACATTAGCATCGTCCTCTGGTTTCTACACTTAAATCACTTTGACCTCCATTCAATATCAAAATCAACTTAAGAATGCATACACATAAAAGCTTTACATTTGTAAGTGATAGAGAAAATTGTGTAATTTCTTTATATATTTATGAAGAGTACTTATTTTTTGACTTCATAAGATGACCTTCTAGTCAACTATATATTATGATGTTGATTATAATTGATCGGGGATATGCACAGTGAAAACAGGTACCTAAGAGGTACGTTTCTAATAGATTATAATTATAAATATCAAGAAATTCATGTATGGTAGAATTTAAAATTTCAAATTAATCATAGGTCATTGTATTGACTTACGCAAAATCCAAATTCAATTTAAGCTACCATTTTAATACTCAAATAAATGTGTCAGTATAGGACCATTACTCTCTTGCCCTGTGCATATTATACATCAAATTACATTCATTAATGCTACAATATCTCAACCTTCCTTCTATATGAATCAATGACGTTGCATTGACTTATTCAAAATCTAAATTCAATTTAAGCTACCGTTAATATTTGGATAAGTATGTGTAGAAATAGGACCATTACTCTCTTGCCATATACTTATTATACATGAGATCACATTCCTTTTTTTTTTTTTCTTGTATAAATAGGTAAGCTAGATCACATTCCTTATTGCTACAAAATATCTCAAACCTCCTCCGTCACCAAACTTCTACATAAGTCCCCTCATCGTTGAGACTCTTCCTCCTCACTTAGTACTGCCATAACGAGGAGAATCGTGCGCTCTCTGGCTCTCTTGACGATCCTATTGCTTGTGACTTCATATCAGTGTCTCTCTCTCTCTCTCTCTCCCTCGGCGCCCTCATGAGTTACACGTTTATGTACATGTTAGGATTGAGTTTGTCTTAAAACTGCTTCATTTGAACTATGGGACGTAAAATTTGGAGGTATTCCTAGGGGTAAGAGAAGAAAAGCTTTCTCGCCAATTGGGGGAGGGGAGGATAGGGCGTGCGGGCATCAACACCTTAAAATAAGGAATGCATTGAGGCTGGGTGATGAGTTACCGGACTACTGTTGAAAGCCCTTGTGGGAAGTTTGCTTCTTGTTGGTTATATACGTGCTTCATACAGTGTCTAGAACCAGTATGTCTAACTAGTATCCTTGGTTCTAGACACTATGCGAATCACATATTTGTGTACATGTTTGCGATGTGTGATGATACAATTCTTTTATTTTTTTCGGGATTTTGCAGGGACATCAAGCGAGGATGAAACTGGAAGCAGCCTACCTTCTGATGAAACTCCCGCAGACGATGCCTGTTACCCCGAGTCCAAAGACTACGCGGTGCACTTCCTACGATTTGGGTGCATCAATGAAGGTTGTGTTGATGGGTTGTGCAAGTGTCGATGCACTTGATTTATTATTATTTGATGAAACAAAAATAAAAAACCTATTTTTTGTTTTTATGATCATCTGTCGTTTTCCAAATTTTTTTTTCTCTCTCTTCTATCAATTAATTAATTTATATATAAATATATGTTGGGTAAGAGAGGATACATCGCACATGCGAGCCATGGGGTTGCAAACTCTCACGCCCCCAAATCTAATAGTAATCAAATCCCCAATCCACATTGCCATCCACCTTGTGCTTCCACCTTTTTTGCTCCTTTCCCTTTATTAATTTTTATAAACCTCATTTTTAAATTATTGCCAAATTATTAAAAAATATCTTGATTAATAAATTTCCCTTTGCACTATGCTTTAACGTGTCGATATTATTTCCTTTTTGTGGGGGGTGGCTTCGGCAATCATGGTGAGCATTCACACTTTGTGGTGTGTAGACAGAATGGAACAGCTCGATTTGATTCAATACTTTGATGCTTCGTGGGTTTTATTTTGTCTTTGTTTTTAGGGACAATAACACGAATAATATATGAATTTTGATCCAATTTGCAATATCAACTATAGATTTTTAATTTGTGCAATGTGATCCATGAACGCAAGTCTAATGTAAACTTTCAATATTTTCAATGTGGTCTCTGAACTATTGATAAATATTTGATATATTCCTCTTGTTTGCATTATTTTTACATAGTTTCAAGACTAAATTAAATATTTGTTAATAATTTATGGATCACATTAAAAAAATTAAAAGTTCAAAGACAACATTGCACATTAAACCAAAGTTCATGAATTATATGGATCATTTTTCTTTGTTTTTACTTTGGCGGTCCTATGCATGCATGATCTATCCTAAGCAGTGAATATTCTCTTTATTTTTCACTTGTGTTAATGGATTCAATCTCTTGTTAAATTCATTTTGCTTTTATGTGGTTAATTATATTGAATCTCGTGACGCAAGGTGAATAATATTATTAGAATACTTGATAATTAAATAGCATATTTATCTAATAATTTAAATTTTTGGAACAGTTAACATTGGTCCCACGAAATCTCTCGATCAGCAGCACTTTCATAAAATCTTTTATAGTACCGAAGTAGGAAACCCTGAGTTTGGAGGTTTTCATATCCCTTATTTGCCTTCGTAATTGTATTTCTCCACACTCATTAATAGGTTGAAGCCTAGTTGGTGCTCCAAGGAGAATGTTAGGATATATAGACATTAAACAACGTCTCCATTTAACCGATTAAATTTTTAAAATAGTCGGTAGCAATATGTTTTTAAATATTTTTTTTGAGTACAATGGAGATGAAATTTCAAACCCACAAAGTAGACTGCTGACTGAATGAGTTAGGTAAAATATAATTTGGAGTCTTGTCGAAATTTTCTTCATGTTCAAGTCTCTACTCGCGTTTTCCATGGGCTTAAGCACCTTGATCACTCTGCTCCAATTCTAAAAAATTATCATAGGAATCAAAGGATTGCCATAGAGAATTAAATTTCGAGAAAGTTCGTGTCGACATAAGGGTGGTTATGCCAGACATGCCAATGATTTTTAAGGGGTAATGGTAAGGTGGAAAGGAAGCTCATGAGGCACTGTGAGATTGTCGGTTGTTGGTGTGCATGGAGGTGTTAGAGGAACAAGATGAAAAAGTGCCCACAATACGCTTTAACACAAGTGACAACAAAAAGGAAAGAGGAAGAAAAAGAAGAAATAAGTTCAAAAAAGGATCCCACACTCAACTATGCGGGTACAACATTTAAAGGAGGAAAAAAAACGAGGAGTAATATAGTTAATACATTGTAAAAGGAAGTGTTTAAACCCGGTAAGCAATGAAAAAAGCTTTGTTCTTGATTTTTTCTTTTTAAAGATTTAACATGATCGCAAGTTTGCAAAAAAAACCTAAAAGAAATGCGAGGTTGCAAGAACTCAATTAGTCTTTAACAATTTGCACATGACATCTCATTTTGTGGGAGTCCAAGTCACTTACGGTTTCTAAATATTCACGCATTGTATATATATCATTGTTTCGTTTCTCTCAAAGCCATTTGTGGTGAGTTGCTAAATAGTATGGATTTCCAGGTTCATATTATTTAGATGCATTAGAGTTATCTTCTTTATGTTCAGGTCTTTACTCATGTTGTTTGTGGGCTTGAGTATCTCAATCATTATGTTTTGATTTTTAGGATTCATTGTAAGAATCAAAGGATCGATGTAGAGCATTAAATTTCGAGGAAGATCATGCTAGCATAGGAGTGGTTATGCTAAACATGCTAGGGATTTGTGAGTGGCGATGGTAAGGTAAAGAGGAAGCTCATGAGGCTTTGTGAGGTTGCCTGACTATCGGTGTGCATGGAGATGTTTGGGGAGGAAGATGAAGAAGGACTAATAGTATGCTTCAACACAAGTGAGAACACTAAGAAGGAAAGCGAAAGATAAAAAAAATAAAAGAAAGAGAAACAAATTTGAAAAAGGACCCCACATGAGCACCTTGCTTAATCATGCAGGGTTCAACATTTAGAAGGAGAAAATGAAGAGCTATATGGTTAAAAGCCGTAGAAGAAAGTGTTTAAACCAAATGAGGAAGGAAAAAAAGTCTATCCTTAAATATACAAGGATGTAATATAAACGTGAGTTTGCAAGAGCTCTATTAATCTTGAATAATTTGTACCAAACATCATATTTCACGGACACCCAAGTCGCTTGCGGTTTCGTTTCTCTTGACACCGTTCACGACGAGCTGCTAAAAGGTTTGGATTTTGCTCCTCCTTTGCCTGTCCATGCACCTCATGAAGTCGCTCAAATCATTATTCGAGCTCCCTCCATTGATTGCATCTCGAGCGGCGCCGCTTATCTCCTTGGCTCGGACCCTTCGGGGTAGATTGCCCCTCAATGACTTGGTCAAAACCCGGGCCAACTCCGCGGCCTCCAGTATCTTCTCCGACCCCTCGCCGACTCGAATCCCCACGCCCAGCTCGTCCACCAGCAGCTTGGCATTCACGAATTGCTCCACACCCATCGGCCACGTCAGCATTACTGGCCCGGCGCTGAGTCCCTCCAGCATTGAGTTCCACCCGTAGTGAGTCAGGAATGTGCCCACGGCCCGGTGCCTCAATATCGCCACTTGTGGGGCCCGACCCCTTATCATGAGGCCCCCTCCCGGCGACTCGTGCTTCGAAGTCCTCGGGGACCGCCCTGACATCCCCTGCTGCCACGTGCCCTCCCCTGCTCGATTGCTTCGTGCACAGGATGAATCTGACCCCGCTTCGCTCCAGCCCGGCCGCCAGCTCATCCATTTGCCGTTGATTCAGCACAGCGTGGCTCCTGAAGCACACGTGGACGACGGACCCGCCGGAGCAGGAGTCCAGCCACGTCAACACCTCGTTGGCTGACACCAAGCTGGGCCCGCCCCTGTTGACGGGCCCGGCGGAGCCATCGCCTTCGGCCGGCAGGAGCGGGCCTGTGGCCCAAACTCAGTCGTGCTCGAGCTCTTTCCTGAGGTGATCCAGGTAGGCCTGCTCCAACCCGTCGAACGAGTTGACCACGATCCCCCAGCTCTCGATGTTGCTGATCGCGTCCTCCCGGTAGCGCTCCATCTCCGGATTGTCAGCCTCGTAGATCCTGTATACCTAGGGCAGGTGCGACCAGGGGAAGCTGGGGCGGTTCAAACAAAAGCAAAAAGCATAAGCAACATCTAGGCTGGTTCACATAGACAAGTAAGGGGACAAAAAAACATTTGATCGTATTTGATAATGACACAAAATTGTTGTTTCTAAAATAAAAATTTATTTGATAATAATACAAAATTTCTGTTTCCAAAATAAAAATTTATTTGATAACAACACAAAAATTTCTAACCCCCTCCTCCTTGATCTTGCCCCTACTCTCTACCAAACCTGCTCACTCCCGAAGCACGTTGTTCTTGTTAGCCTCATTGCATAGCTAGGTGATCCCGAAGCGACATATATTGGCTTTGAACAATGGCTCTGTTGATCATTATGTTTCGATTTTTAGGATTCATCGCAAGGATTAAAGAATCGCCATAGAGCATTAAATTTCAAAAAAGATCGTGCTATCATAAGGTGATTTTGCCGGACACGCCAAGGATTTGTGAGTGGCGATGGTAAGGTAGAGAGGAAGTTCATGAGACTCTACGAGATTGCCCAATCATCGATGTGAGTGCATGAAGGTGTCTGAGGAGGAAGATGAAGGACTGACAGTACGCTTCAACACAAGCGAGAACAAGAAGGAAAGCGGAATAAAAAAAATAAACAAATTTGAAAAGGACCCCAGACGAGCCCCACACTAAATCATGCAGGGTTCAACATTTAAAAGGAGAAAATGAAGACTTATATGGTTAATAAGCCGTAAAAGGAAGTGTTTAAACCAAATAAGGAAGGAAAAAAGTGCTACCTTTATATATATATTGGGTGTTTCACGAGATCACGAATTTGCAATGATCTCATATAAACACGAGTTCCCAAGAACTCCAAACTTTCTCATCATGACACATATATGCCTAACTTTTTCTTTGTCATAAAAAGCCATGAACTTATAAAAGTATGATAAATGCATCTTAAACTGTAATGGATAGTATATATTGGATTTTTTTGTAACAAAAAAAAATTGAGGGTATTTGTGTAATAGTTTTGGGGGGTTTTGGTGACACAAAAAAAGTTGGATATACAGTGCGTATAGTATAAGATTTTTGGTAATATATGCCCTATTTAGTAAGTTGATTGAGATTGGGTGATACTTAGTAAAAGAGAAAACTAGTGTGGCAACTGGACTATTTGAATAATCCTTTCTTTACATATGCTAGAGACCCTACTAGTGGCGACAATTAGTTGTGAACGTGTCGTTATGGGGATGGGGTAAAATTCTAATTGCACTTTTTTGAAAAGGCAACTCATCTGATATATCCAATGAGTGAATCTTATAGAGAGTACTTTGTAGAACATCTTTCTAGTGAATGCTTTCCACGTTACCTGAAGAAAGATTCGGACTCTGTTTTGTTCTTTTATTTCAGCTTCGTGCAGTTGTTTTCAACGCATAGGTCCCCTTAGCAAGCATTTACTTTGTTTGATGACACGGCGAAGGGAAAATCAAATCAAGAAAAAGCAAATTGACATTGAATCGATGCCGTTGAAACCGAACCAAATCTTATTAGAAAATAAAAAGAATAAAATTATATAAATAGTCCATGAATTTTATCTTAATATACAATATAACCTATATACTTTTAATTTATTCTATATGATCCATGAATTTTAACCTAATATGCAATAAAATTCTTGAATTTTTAATTTGTTCAATATGATATCTGAACTTTTAATAACTATTCAATTTAGTCCATAAATTATTATAGAGAGGAAGCTCGTGAGGCTTTGCGAGATCACCCGGTTATTGGTGTGCATGGAGGTGTCGGAAGAGGGAGATGAAGAATTGCTGGCAATGTGCTTCAACAAAAGGGAGAACAAGAGAAAGGAAAGCGGAAGAAAAAGAAGAAACGAATTCGAAAAATGACCCCACATGAGCCCTGCACTTGACCATGCAGGGTCCAGCATTTAAAGGAGAAAATAAAGAGTAACATGGTTAATACTATATAAAAGGAAGTGTTTAAACCAAATGAGGAGTGAAAAAATGCTATCCTTAATATTTTCTTTATAGTGTTTTCTTGCTAATTTTACAAGATCACAAGTTTGCAAAGATCTAAGAGAAAGGCAAGTTCACAAGAACTCGAATTGTCTTGAACAATTCGTACAAAACATCTTAATTCATGGGAGTCTGAGTCACTTACGGTTCCCAAAAATTCACACATTATATAAATCATCGTTTCGTTTTCTCTTTCTTGATACCTTTTACGGAGAGTTGCTAAAATGTATGCATTTTGCTCTTCCTTTGCTCATCCACACACCTCATGAAGTCGCTCAAATCTTTATCCGAGCTCCCTCCATTGATTGCATCCTGAGCAGTGCCGCTTATCTCCTTGGCTCGGACCCTTTGGGGTAGATCACCCCTCAGTGACTCGGCCAAAACCCGAGCCAACTCCTCTGCCTTCGGTATTTTCTCCAACCCCTCGCCGACCCGGATCCCCACGCCCAGCTCGTCCACCAGCAGCTTGGCATTCACGAATTGCTCTGCGCCCATTGGCCACGTCAGCATCACTGCCCCAGCGCTGAGCCCCTCCAGCGTCGAGTTCCACCCGCAATGAGTCAGGAACGTGCCCACGGCCCGGTGCCTCAATATCGGCACTTGTGGCGCCCAGCCCCTGATCACGAGGCCCCTCCCGGCCACCTGTGCTTCGAAGTCCTCCGGGACCGCCCCGATATCGCTTGCCGCCACGTGCCCTCCCCTGCTTGACTGCCTCGCGCACAAGATGAATCTGACCCTGCTGCGCTCCAGCCCGGCTGCCAGCTCATCCATTTGCCGCTGATTCAGCACGGCACGGCTCCCGAAGCACACATAGACGACGGACCCGCCTGGGCAGGCGTCCAGCCACGTCAGCACCTCGCTGGCCGATACCGAGCTGGGCCCGCCCCTGTTGACGGGCCCGGCTGAGCTATCGCCCTCGGCAGGGAGGATCGGGCCCACGGCCCAAACCCGGTCGTGCCCGAGGTCTTTCCTGAGGTGATCCAGGTAGGCACGCTCCAACCCGTCGAACGAGTTGACCACGATTCCCCAGCTCTCGATGTTGCCGATCGCGTCCTCCCGGTAGCGCTCCATCTCCGGATCTCCAGCCTCGTAGATCCTGTATACCTGGGGCAGGTGCGACCAGGGGAAGCCGGGGCGGTTCGGCAACCTCGCGAACGAGACCGTCGACCCCTCGTCGGACCGGGGGAGGTCCCGCCACAAGGCGAAGGTGACGGAGAGCGCGAAGGCGCCGGACGGCGAGAAGACGACGCGCGGGACGCCGCGGTCGCGGGCGAAGCGGTGGGTCCACCCGAGGAAGAAGTCGGAGACGACGGCGCAGGGCGGGGAGGGGTGGGACTCGAACCACCGGGAGAGGAGGGAGGTGGAGCTCGCGGAGGGCGCGGATGGTGGCGACGAGGCGCCTCTGCGGTGGGTGGGGCGTCGCGGGGGCTCCGGGGAAGGCAAGACGAGAGGCTGGAGCGAGGAGGAGGAGGCGAGGAAGGGGTCGAGCAGGTGGAGGTTCTCGGGTGTGACGACGACGGTGACGGCGACGGCGGCGGCGGCGGGGCGGGGGAGGTGGAGGAGCTTGTGGGCGAGGTCGAGGAGGGGGATGATGTGGCCGGCGGTGGGGTAGGGGTACATGAGGATGTGGACGGACATGGCTGGAGCTTCGATCAGGTTCCGGTCCAAGCCAGCAACGAGGGGAATGTGTCTATCGTCTCGCTCTCTCCGCCGCGCTTCGAGGCGGTGGGCTTTCGATGGCGGCGACGGCAGGGCGGAGGGATTTAAAAGTACGAATCCGTCGAAAAGGACGAATTTTCTCGAGCGACGTGGGGGCGCAGAGAGAGAGAGAGAGAGAGAGAGAGAGAGAGAGATGGTTTTCGTTGACTGGGAGTGATTGCTTTCGTCACCGCTGACGAACGTCCGGCGACAGCGACAAAAACGCAACAGCGATGGAGGTGGGCCCCTACCTCGGTGGGGTCCCTGGAATTGAGGACTAAGTCCATGAATTAATAATCGATTTATAATTAAATTATGATCTTGTCCTTAGATCAAAATCCATTGCTCCTGGCGATGGGATCGGTTCCAAGAAATTAATTTATGAAAGCGCATATTTTTTTTTATTTCAATGCTCGGACATGACATGGAAAACTGACATTAAATTAAAACGGTAAGTCAAATCTCGCTTCATATTATCCAGAAGAATGTGACTTGTCTATTGCTTTCGACTTTTATATCTATATGTGGTTGAGACACATTATATTTCTATGCTCACATGTGCAAGTAGATGAGAGAAATTGAAAGGGAAGAGAGAGAAGCGATACTTTTTTTTATTATCTTTTGGAGTGCAAGAAGAGACCATGTTCATTGGACAAAAGGAGCTCGTTGGGAAGGTCAATAGGGAGCCCGATGCTAGTGCCAACAAAAGTGTGGAGCATGGTGCAGTTGGCATCATAGATATTCAACTTATCAACGCTCTGCGACTTCAGGAGCAAGGAGGTGCAGAGAGATGAGAATAGCTTGTAAAAGAGAAAATAAAGAGGCGATTTGCAAGGGGTGAGGATTTTGACGTCAAAGGTCTGAAAAGAAAGAAGACGAAGGAAAGTGGGACCCACGTGAAAAAAAACAAAATATAAAGAATTGACAAAAAAAATGGCGATAACTTTTATAGAGTTGTAATAGAAGTATTAAGCCATATAAAAAGTATTATGGTCAAAACACAACAAAGGGGGTGTTTAAACCAAAGGAAGAGTGGAAAGAATGCGGTCATTTCTCTAATTAGGTTGCAATTGCTACATGAATTTCCTCCATTGTTTCCCCAACGTCAGTTGCTAGTTGTTCATCCTTCGACTATTACGCTTTGCATGGGCAACCTCGCCCAACATCGGCACGATGTTGTAAGCTTAAGTCATAGCTATCCTCCACCCGCACAACTTTCAAATTGAGTTTCTTCGTAAATTTATTTCTTTAAAGAAGGCATTTGCCATCTTATTTGCTCATTATGGGTACTTCATGTCATGTAAGAAAGCATTTAGGTGGCTGTAAATAATTCTGTAAAATTTTTACACTTCAACAGTTAAAAGGAAAAGCTAGAAACTTGCCTCTTTTATAAGATTTTTTTTTTTTTAATAAACAAAAGGGCGGTGCTCTTTCTACTCCTCATATGACTAAATTCACCCATTTTTCACAAAAATAAAATAAAATTATCCTCTATCATTCAATTACAATTTAAAATTGGTTGTCCTAAATTTATTTACTTTGTCTTTTATATCATTTCTATATCCATGTCAATTTTATCAAACCTAAATATTGCGTAAAGTAAGAACTTTGTTTTGAAAATGCTAGTGAAATATCATTATTTTGGATTGACAAAAATCAGTATCACATATGAACTATTTATGAAGAGATATTAAGATACCTAATTGTGCATAGATATTTCTCTAAGTCTTACATGCTCTCTATAAAAGTAGCTTGCCAATATAATAAGGAAAAGAGATAAATTCTTTGATAAAGAGACTTGATAAATAATTTAGACTAATAAGATTAATAAAAAGTTCACTAAAAAAGTGAGTTTTTGAGATAAGAGGGTCCAATAATAGATAAGTTATTATAAGATCAATGATGAAGAATAGACATTTCAGTTTTATACTACATCAAAAAGTGTCTTAACAATTAGTGAGATAATTTTACATGGAGTATATAAAACGTTATAAGAATATCTGATAATGCACTTTTCTTCAATGCACTAAAAAACAAAACATGTGAAATGTTTAATTATGGTAATTATCCTAAATAAAAAGGAAATCGCCATCATTATAAACTGCAATTGAAAGATTGAGAACAATGTTGTCTTTTTAGTGTAAATGGGGGTGGAAATAGTTATTTAGGGGTGGAAATAGTGCCGCCCAAACAAAATTGAATATAAAAATTTCTGCCATGGGTTGAACATTATGTATAATAAAATTACTTTGCCTAATTAACCTAATTATCGACTCTTTTTTTTTTCCTTAAAATGGATTACTATTTAAACATCTAAAAAAATCTGTATGATAAAATAAATGCAAATGTCTTTTAAAAAGAACGGACTTAATCATCATGATAATAATGTTGTTACTGATATAAAATTTAACTTTTATGTTAAAGTAATTGCATGATGGGTAAATTTATAGAATGATTAGTTGGCACGATCATATCACATATATATGACCTCTTTGATTATTACTCTGTAAAATCACGTATAATAAAAAGGTTTATTATTGAATATAATGTTATTGAGAAATATTATTGCACATCCGATTTAAGTATTTTCTGTCTAGACCGGGTGCAATTTCTCTGGTTAAAGTTCTAATTTTCGGTACTTGTGGAAGAAAGGAGACTTGAACAATAAATTATGATATTTTAGCATAGTGGTTCTAGTCAGGTCAATGGATGAGTATAAGTTTTGATGAAATTGTGTTCGATGCTAGTTAATTAAAATTTTAATGGTATATACAAGTTAAACGGATCAATCTATTTTATCACCTGACATGATTCTCTCATTTGCCACTTTTTAGCACTGGTGAATCGGGAAGGACAAATAACCCAATTAAGTCACCACAGGGTGAACTTTGGCATTCAAATGCTTTTGATGGCCTGAAATCACTTCATAAATAGCACATAAGCATATATACAAATTATTCATGAATTAAACATTAGCATCGTCCTCTGGTTTCTACACTTGTTGAAATCACTTTCACCTCCATTCAATGTCAAAATCAACTTAAGAATATATACACATAAAAGCTTTATATTTGTAAGCGATAGAGAAAATTGTGTAATTTCTTTATATATCTATGAAGATTACTTATTTATCGACTTCATAAGATGATCTTCTAGTGCAATTATATATTATGATGTTGATTTTAGTTGATCGGGGATATGCACAGTGAAAACAGGTACATGAGAGGTATGTTTCTAAGAGATTATAATTATAAATATCAAGAAATTCATGTATTCAATGGTAGAATTTAATTTCAAAGTAATCATAGGTCATTGTATTGACTTACGCAAAAGCCAAATTCAATTTAAGCTACCATTTTAATACTCAAATAAATGTGTCAATATAGGACCATTACTCTCTTGCCCATGTGCATATTATACATCAAATTACATTCATTAATGCTACAATATCTCAACCTTCCTTCTATATGAATCAATGACGTTGCATTGACTTATTCAAAATCTAAATTCAATTTAAGCTGCCGTTAATAATTGGATACGTATGTGTAGAAATAGGACCATTACTCTCTTGCCATATACATATTATACGTTGGATCACATTCCCTTTTTTTTTTTTTTTTCTCGTATAAATAGGTAAACTAGATCACATTCCTTATTGCTACAAAATATCTCAAACCTCCTCCGTCACCAAACTTCTACATAAGTCCCCTCATTGTTGAGACTCTTCCTCCTCACTTAGTATTGCCATAACGGGGAGAACCGCACTTTGGCTCTCTTGACGATCCTATTTCTTGTGACTTCATATCAGTGTCAATCTCTCTCTCTCTCTCTCTCTCTCCGTGCCTCACGAATTACACGTTTATGTACATGTTAGGAGCGAGTATGTCCTAAAACTGCTTCATTTGAACTATGGGATGTAAAATTTGGAGGTATTCCCGGGGGTAAGAGAAGAAAAGCTTTCTCTCCAATCGGGGGAGGGGAGGATAGGGCGTGCGGGCATCAACACCTTAAAATAAGGAATGCGTCAAGGTTGGGCGATTACCGGACTACCGTTGGAAGCCCTTGTTAGAAGCTTGCTTCCTGTTGGTTATATACGTGCTTCATACAGTGTCTAGAACCGGTACATCTAACTAGTATCCTAAGTTCTAGACACTATGCAAATCACATATTTGTGTACATGTTTGCGATGCGTGATGATACAATTCTTTTATTTTTTTTTGGGATTTTGCAGGGACATCAAGTGCAACTGAAACTGGAAGCAGCCTGCCTTCTGAGAAAACTCCCGTGGACGATGCCCGTTGCGCCGAGTCCAAAGACTGCGTGGTGCACTGCCTGCGATTTGGGTGCATCAATGAAGGTTGTGTTGATGGGTTGTGCAAGTGTCGATGCACTTGATTTATTATTATTTGATGAAACAAAAATAAAATACCTATTTTTCGTTTTTGTGATCATCTGCCGTTTTCCGAATTTTCTCTCTCTTCTATCAATTAATTAATTTATATATAAATATATGTTGGGTAAGAGAGAATGCATCGCACATGTGAGCCATGGGGTTGCAAACTCTCGCGCCCCCAAAAAATCAAATCCCCAATCTACGTTCCATCCACTGTGCTTCCACCTTTTTGGCTCCTTTCCCTTTATTAATTTTTATAAACCTCCTTATTAAATTATTGCCAAATTATTAAAAAATATCTTGATTAATAAATTTCCCTTTGCACTATGCTTTAACGTGTCGATATTATTTCTTTTTCGTGGGGGGTGGCTTCGGCAATCATGCATGGTGAGCATTCACACTTTGTGGTGTGTAGACAGAACGGAAGAGCTCAATTTGATCCGATATTTTGATGTTTCGTGGGTTTTATTTTGTCTTTGTTTTTAGAAACAATAACACGAATAATCCATGAATTTTGATCCAATTTGCAATATCAACAATAGATTTTATTTGTGCAATGTGGTCCATGAACGCGGGTCTAATTTAAACTTTCAATATTTTCAATGTGGTCTCTGAACTATTGATAAATATTCGATATAGTCCTTTTGTTTGCGTTATTTTTACATAGTTTCAAGACTAAATTAAATATTTGTTAATAATTTATGGATTACATTAAAAAAATTAAAAGTTCAAAGATGACGTTACGCATTAAATCAAAGTTCATGAATTATATGGATAATTTTTCTTTGTTTTTACTTTGGCAGTCCTATGCATGCATGATCTATCCTAAGCAGTGAATATTCTCTTTATTTTTCACTTGTATTAATGGATTCAATCTCTTGTTAAATTCATTTTGCTTTATGTGGTTAATTATATTGAATCTCACGACGCAAGGTGAATAATATTATTAGAATACTTGATAATTAAATAGCATATTACTCAAATAATTTAAATTTTTGGAACAGTTAACATTGGTCTCATGAAATCTTTTGATCGGCAGCACTTTTGTAAAATCTTTTATAGTACTGAAGTTGGAAACCCTGAGTTTGGAGGCTTTCATATTCCTTATTTGCCTCCATAATTGTATTTCTCCACACTCATTAATAGGTTGAAGCCTAGTTGGTGCTCCAAGGAGAATGTTAGGATATATAGATATTAAACGTCTCCATTTAACCGATTAAAATTTTAAAATAGTTGGTAGCAATATTTTAAAAAAAATATTTTCTTTGAGTACAATGGAGATGAAATTCCAAACCCACAAAGTAGACTGCTGACTGAATGAGTTAGGTAAAATATAAGTTGGAGTCTCGTCAAAATTTTCTTCATGTTCAAGTCTTTACTCACGTTTTCCATGGACTTAAGCACCTTGATCACTCTGCTCCAATTCTAAAAAATTATCATAGGAATCAAAGGATTGCCATAGAGAATTAAATTTCGAGAAAGATCGTGTCGACATAAGGGTGGTTATGCCAGACATGCCAATGATTTTTAAGGGGTGATGGTAAGGTGGAAATGAAGCTCATGAGGCATTGTGAGATTGTCGGTTGTTGGTGTGCATGGAGGTGTTAGAAAACAAGATGAAAAAGTGCCCACAATACGCTTTAACACAAGCGAGAACAAAAAGGAAAGAGGAAGAAAAAGAAGAAACAAGTTCAAAAAAGGATCCCACACTCAACTATGCGGGTACAAGATTTAATGGAGGAAAAATCGAAGAGTAATATAGTTAATACATTGTAAAAAGAAGTATTTAAACCAGATAAGGAATGAAAAAAGCGTTGTTCTTGATTTTTTCTTTTTAAAGATTTTCTTGCTAATTTAACAGGATCACAAGTTTGCAAAAATCTAAATTAAATGCCAGGTTGCAAGAACTCAATTAGTCTTTAACAATTTGCACATAACATCTCATTTTGTGGGAGTCCAAGTCACTTGCGGTTTCTAAATATTCACGCATTGTATAAATCATTGTTTTATTTTTCTCAAAGCCATTCGGGGTGAGCTGCTAAATAGTATGGATTTCTAAGTTCATATTATTTAGATACACTGGAGTTATCCTCTTTATGTTCAGGTCTTTACTCATGTTGCTCGTGGGCTCGAGTATCTCGATCATTATGTTTTGATTTTTAGGATTCATCGTAAGAATCAAATTATCGCCTTAGAGCATTAAATTTTGAGGAAGATCGTGCTAGTGTCACGGGCCGAGAGATTCCTTGGCCTTGAAATGACCTGTGCGGTGCCTAGCGAGTGAAACTCGCTAGGCCAATCTTTCTTCTATAACTGTTTCACGAACAATACGGTGAATGCTTATTTGTACGAGATCCCACCATGCTCAGCTTCGCTTGGGCATCTAGTCCATTGAGTGAGATAACAGTTCTCTTTAGATACAACAATTGGTTTCGGCCTGCCATGGCCTCGTCAGGAGAGCGGCATTAGCTCCCGATTAGTTTGTGCACGAAAGGCCAACTTTGCCTTCAGAGCTCCTAAGTGATATAATCTTTTTATCCTAGAACTCCTAATACCAACCGTCTTGACGCTACTCTCACGGATCAGTTGTGTTTGTCCCTTCTGTCTCCTCACTTTTCACTCGATAACTCCAAACACCACTCACAAGTGTCACGAGTACAGGAGGATTCATGGACCGTGACATTCTCCCCCACTCAATTCGCAATGGTCACCCTCGCCTAACAAAACAGGTTTTGCTCCATCGGTAGCCTTTTTTGATCTCTGCCGCTCGGCCCTTCTCGGTTATCTGCGCTTTCTTTTAGCAAGTGTGGCATTTTTTGCCAACCGCATCTTTTGACAGCACCATCTTTGTCTACTCAGCTTCTTTGACCCCAGCAAAACAATGGAGGTTCTTTTCTTGTTGAAAACGCGGCAGTAGATCTCTTTTTTCGTATTCACCGATTGATCCAGGAACGTTATCCCCATTTAGTGAGGATTTAGTTCTTCTCAGACTCGCTATCGCTCGGCGACAAACCGACTCGTCCCAGTACCCATTGTCATCCTAGGAGCTGAGAGCCCCGCTACGTTTGGGCATCTTTTGGCCCTGACAGATTCCTCTCCGCCTACTAGGATCGGTCCCACTAGGACTTATCTATTCGACCTGCACTGGAGCGAGGAGCCCGATTCTCCAACTCACTCACTTATTGGAGGGATTCCTGTTCTGATACCACTTGTCATTGGACGAGAGATTCCTTGGCCTTGGAACGACTCGTGCGGCACCTAGCGAGCGGAACTTGTCAGGCCAGCCTTTCTTCTATAGCTATTTCACGAACAATACGGTGAATGCTTTTTCGTATGAGATTCCACCATGCCCAACTTTGCTTGGGCATCTAGTCTATCGAGTGAGATAGCTGTTTTCTTTAGGCACAACAACTGGTTTCGGCTTGCCATGGCCTTATTAGGAGAGCGGCATCAGCTTCCAACCGGTTTGTGCATGGGAGGCCAACCCCGCCTTCAGAATTCCTAAGTGACATCATCTTTCTATCTCATAACTCTTAACACCAACCGTCTTGACACCACTTTCACAGACCAATTGTGTTCATCCCTTCTGCCTTCTCACTCTTCACTCGATAACCCCAAGCACCACTCACAAGTATCACGAGTACGAGAAGATTTACGGACCGTGACACCAGCATAGGAGTGGTTATGCTAAACATGCCAGGGATTTGTGAGTGGCGATGGTAAGGTAAAGAGGAAGCTCATGAGGCTTTGCGAGATTGCCCGATTATTGGTGTGCATGGAGGTGTCCGGGGGGAAAGATGAAGAAGGACTAATGGTACGTTTCAACACAAGCGAGAACAAGAAGAAGGAAAGCGAAAGGAAAAAAAAGAACAAATTTGAAAAAGGACCCCACACGAGCACCCTGCTTAATCATGCAGGATTCAACATTTAAAAGGAGAAAATGAAGAGCTATATGGTTCATAAGCCGTAAAAGGAAGTGTTTAAACCAAATGAGGAAGGAAAAAAGTGCTACCCTTATATACATTGAGGAAGGAAAAAAGTGCTACCCTTATATACATTGGGTGTTTTCTTGCAAATTTCACAAGATCACGAATTTGCAACGATCTAATATAAATGTGAGTTTGCAAGAGCTTGATTAGTCTTGAATAATTTGTACCAAACATCATATTTCACGGACGCCCGAGTCACTTGCGGGTCCTAAGAATTCATGCATAATACAGTTACTGTTTCGTTCTTTCAACACCATTTGCGGTGACCTGCTAAAAAGTTTGGATTTTGCTCCTCCTTTGCTCATCCATGCACGTCATGAAGTCGCACAAATCTTTATCTGAGCTCCCTCCATTGATTGCATCCTGAGCGGCGCCACTTATCTCCTTGGCTCGGACCCTTTGGGGCAGATCGCCCCTCAGTGACTCGGCCAAAACCCGGGCCAACTCCTCCGCCTCTGGTATTTTCTCCGACCCCTCGCCGACACGAATCCCCACGCCCAGCTTGTCCACCAGCAGCTTGGCATTCACGAATTGCTCTGCGCCCATCGGCCACGTAAGCATCACCGCCCCGGCGCTGAGCCCCTCCAGAGTCGAGTTCCACCCGCAGTGAGTCAAGAATGCACCCACGGCCCGGTGCCTCAGTATCGTCACCTGCGGGGCCCAGCCCCTAATCACGAGGCCCCTCCCGGCCACCCGTGCTTCGAAGTCCTCCGGGACCGCCCCGATATCGCCTGCCGCCACGTGCCCTCCCCTGCTCGACTGCCTCGCGCACAGGATGAATCTGACCCCGCTCCGCTCCAGCCCGGCTGCAAGCTCATCCATTTGCCGTTGATTCAGCACGGCGCGGCTCCCGAAGCACACGTAGACGACGGACCCGCCCGGGCAGGCGTCCAGCCACGTCAGCACCTCGCTGGCCGACACCGAGCTGGGCCCGCCCCTGTTGACTGGCCCGGCCGAGCCGTCGCCCTCGGCCGGGAGGATCGGGCCCACTGCCCAAACCCGGTCGTGGCCGAGCTCTTTCCTGAGGTGATCCAGGTACGCACGCTCCAACCCGTCGAACGAATTGACCACGATTCCCCAGCTCTCGAGGTTGCCGATCGCGTCCTCCCGGTAGCGCTCCATCTCCGGATCTCCAGCCTCGTAGATCCTGTATACCGGGGGCAGGTGCGACCAGGGGAAGCGGGGGCGGTCCGGCAGCTTTGCTAACAAGACCGTCGACTCCTCGTCGGGTCGGAGGAGGTCCCGCCACAGGGCGAAGATGACGGAGAGCCCGAACGCGCCGGTCGGCGAGAAGACGACGCGCGGCACGCCGCGGTCGCGGGCGAAGCGGTGGGTCCACCCGAGGAAGAAGTCGGAGACGACGGCGCAGGGCGGGGAGGGGTGGGACTCGAACCACTGGGAGAGGAGGGGGAGGTGGAGCTCGCGGAGGGCGCGGAGGGCGCGGGGCGCCCCAGCCGCGGGGGGCTCCGGGGAAGGCAAGACGAGAGGCTGGAGCGAGGAGGAGGAGGCGAGGAAGGGGTCGAGCAGGTGGAGGTTCTCGGGGGTGACGACGACGGTGACGGTGACGGCGGCGCCGGGGCGGGGGAGGTGGAGGAGCTTGTGGGCGAGGTCGAGGAGGGGATGATGTGACCGGCGGTGGGGTAAGGGTACATGAGGATGTGGACGGACATGGCTGGAGCTTCGATCAGGTCTGGCCGGTCCAAGCTAGCAACGAGGGGAACGTGTCTATCGTCTCGCTCTCTCCGCCGCGCTTCGAGGCGGTGGGCTTTCGATGGCGGCGACGGCGAGGGCGGAGGGATTTAAAAGGACGAATCCGTCGAAGAGGACGAAGCTTTCTCGAGCGACGTGGTGGCGCACAGAGCGAGAGAGAGAGAGAGAGAGAGGTGGTTTCCGTTGACTGGGAGTGATTGCTTTCGTCACCGCTGACGAACTTCCGGCGACAACGGCAAATTCGCAACATGACAACGGAGGTTGGCCCCTACCTCGGGGGGTCTCGGATCTCGAGGACTGAGACCATGAATTAATGACAATTAAATTATAATTAAATTGTGATCTTATAGATGAAAAATCCATTGCTACTTTACAACGGCGACGGGATCGGTTCCAAGAAATTAATCTGCGAAAGCAATTTTTTATCATTTATTTTTAATTTTAAACCTCTGACATGACATTGAAAACTGTAATAAAATTAAAACAGTAATTCAAATCTCGCGTCATATTTCGTGGAAGAACACCATTGGCCTATTGCTCTCGACTTTTATGCTCACGTGCGGTGGAGACACATTTTGTTTCTACGCTCACATGTCAAGCCGACAAGAGAAAAATCTTAAAAGGCGAAGAGAGAGAAGCCATACTTTTTAGGGATAATACATTGAAAAATCCTAAACCCAGACATTTGTACAAATTTACCACAAACTATTTTTTTTTTGACCATGAAAAACTCCAAACTGGTAAACTTGTGACAAATTTACCCCCGACTGATTATAAAAACCTAAACTAGTACATTTATGACAAATTTACCCCAAACTAATTTATTCGACTGCAAAAAACCCTAAACTGGTAAATTTATGACAAATATACCCTATGCTAAATTGGATTAATACTACAAAAAATTATAAAAATTGTAAACTGTGACAAATGGAACGTAAAATCCTAGATTGGTATACTAGTTAACTATCACGTGTCATTTAACTTTAAGAATAAAATTTAACGAAAACTAACATAAGGTAAATTTGTCACAAGTGTACCAGTTTGGGATAAATTTATCAAAAATATACCAGTTTGGGGTTTTTGGCGGTCAAAAAAATAGTTTGGGGTAAATTTGTCACAAGTGTACCAGTTTAGGGTTTTTTAGAGTATTATCCCTACTTTTTAATAGTATTTTCCATAGTACAAGAAGAGCACTATACAAAAGGGGCTTGTGGGGAAGGTCAATAGCGAGCCCAATTCTAGTGCCGACAAAAGTGTGAAGCATGGCATAGTTGGCATCATAGATATTGAACTTATCAATGCTTTGCGACTTGAGGAATAGGGAGGCGCAAAGAGAAGAGAATAGCTTGTAAGAGAGAAAGTAGAAAAGGCGATTTGCATGAGGTGAGGATTTTGATGTCAAAGGGGGTGAAAAAAAGAAGAAGACAAGCATGACCCCCATGAGAAAAAAAAAGAAAAAAGAATTGACAAAAAAATGGAGACAACTTTTATAAAGTTGTAATAGAAGTGGTAAGCCACATAAAAAGTATTAAGGCCAAAACACTAAAAAAAGAGCGTTTAAATTAGAGGAAAAGTGGAAAAAATGTGGTCATTTCTCTAATTAGATTGTAAATTTCTTCCCTTGTTTTCCCAACATCAGTTGCTAGTTGTTCATCCTTTGACTATTACACTTTGCGTGGGCAACCTCGTCCAACGTCGGCACAATGTTATAAAGCTTAAGTCGCAGCTATCCTCCACCCACACGACTTTCGAAAGGAGGGGATAGAGAGATTATGTTCATGAACATTAGTACCATTGCCTTTTTCTTTTTTTCCTTTTTCTTTATTATCTTCTCTCTCTAATTATTATAATTATTTTGCTCTATGTTGACATTATGAAAGCTATGAATTCCTTGATTTGGATGGAGATAGATGACTTTGTTTCCAAACGGGAAGAGACACTGTGAGTGTCACGCAACTAATAATAGATTTGAATTGTGCACTCTCAATTTTGAAAGTCGAGATTAGAGACAAGCCCTTTTGAGTTTTAATTGGAGGCCGGGGCGACCACGAGATCGAGATGCGACTAAATCAAGATCTTGACAGATGTCGAAGAATATCTGTGTTGTGTGTTGAGTGAACAAGCTTCTTAGTTACACAAAACAAAAACTCACAAAATGATCTGTTGATGCCACTTATTATATTGAATCATGCATGCATGCACTTATCCATCATAATCCCCCCTTACAAAGCTTGAGGACGCAATGCTGACGACCCTGTTCCTTACACAAAAATAATTGAAACACTTATTTGCTCTAAGGAAAAAAATAGTAGATTAATCTAGATTCCAATGCATTAAATTAAAAAGAAGAAAGGAGGGGACAGAGAGCCTATGTTCATGAACATTGGTATCATTGCCTTATAATTATTATTATTATTATTATTATTATTATTATTATTATTATTATTATTATTATTATTATTATTATTTTCTTCTCTCTCTGATTATTATAATTATTTTGCTCTCTGTTGATATTACGAAATCTTTTGATGGCCTGAAATCACTTCATAGCAGCATAAAAGCACGTATAAAAATTATTCATGAATTAAAATCAGCATCGTCCTCTGGTTTCTACACTTGCCGAAATCAATTTGACCTCCATTCAGCGTCGAAATCAATTTAAGGACACATACACATAAAAAGGGTCATATTTGTAAGTGGTAGAAAAAACTGTGTAATTTCTTTATATATCAACGTAAGAGTACTTATTTAGTGATTTTATAAAATGACCCGATTTGTTTGGTATAGAGAGAGCCTATTCGAAAATGAAATATTCAAACGATGATATGCATCTCAATTTATTTGTTGAACTAGAAGTTATGTTTCACCCACCGGTCTGGTGGAGAGAAAAATGGGGAAAAAGGAGAAAAGGGAAAGAAAAGAAAAAGGAAAAAAATCCAGAAATTTAATAAAAAAAATCGTACACATTAGTGTTAGGCATCTTCTCGTGAACCTGATTTGTTTTGTATGGAGAGAGCCTGTTTGAAAATGAAATATTCAAACGATGATATGCATCTCAGTTTATTTGTTGAACCATAAGTTCTGTTTCACCGGCCGGTCCAGTGGAGAGAAAAAGGGGGAAAAAAGAGAAAAAGGAAAAAAAAATCCAGAAATTTAATGATTTAATTGTACACATTAGTATTAGCATAGCATGTAGGACGACCGGCACTTACTGGATTGCTTCATCAATAATTTCTAGCCAAAATTAGCTGAAAAGACTATTGAGAAATTGTTATAAAGTTTAAGACAAAAACAATATATTTAAAATGTTTATAATTAAATTAATCACTTGCGCTAGATTTTGAATTTTTTTTGATAAATATCCTTGTAAACGCGTTGGTATAGGAAGCACAAGACGTAAAGGGAAATGGAAGTGTGCTCCTACGTGCTAGCGAAAAAAACCCCTTTCCCCTTTCTCTAATAATAAGGGCAACCAAAGTCCTTAGTATAGATTGGTTGCGGGATACGGGATCCTTGGAGTAGGCTGGACCAACATCCAACCGAGAGAGGGTAGCCTTCAGAGAGAAAAGTACAAAAAAGTCATAAACCTATTGTATTGATACTAATTCAGTTATAAACTTTTCAATTGGACTAATTTAGTCCTAAATTTTTTCATATTGGTACTAATTCGATCCATTCAGCCAATTTTGGCTGGTCAACATTGATGTGAATATTGACCGGTCACCGGATGTTGATGTGGTAATTTTTAATAATTTTTTTTTTCATATTTTTTATTAAATTTTTTCTTTTCTATTTTTCCGAGCTAGCCATTCCCAAGAAAGTCCAAGGAGGAAGAAGAGAGAAAAGGAAAGGAAAAAGAAAATAAAAAGGAAAAAAAGAAAAAAGGAAAAGAAAAAATTAATAAAAAATTTGAAAAAATAAAAAATAAATTAAAAATTATCACGTTAGCATCGGTTGGCCAAAAATAGCCAAATGGATTGAATTAGTATCAATATGAAAATTTTTATGACTAAATTAGTCCAATCGAAAGGTTTGAAACTGAATTAGTACTAATGCTTGATTACTTTTTTAGTACTTTCCCTGCCTTTAAAAGCAACAAGTTGGGAAACCAAGAGAATGAGTATGGGTTTAAGTAGGTTGCATTCGAATTTTGATGATAGAAATCTAATCCCATCGTAGGCAAGAGAAATTTAATTGATTCTTTGCATTACCAACTGAAGATTTTGACATTTGACGGCTCATTTGCTTCTCTTTTTCAATTGTATGAGCAGAACTTGTATTTCTTCTAGAAAATCTCCTAATTTTTCCAGAGCAACTAGAAATAGATTATTTAACTAGAAAGAATTCAATTTAGATGTAGGGTACCTATCTAGAAGTTTTTGCAACTCCATCATGTATGATGGAATCATCCAAGACTTGACATTTTTAAACTCTGTCTGTAACTCACTATAGGCTCGAGAAACAAAGAGAAGATGTGTATGAACGATATATGTAGCAATAAGAAGAAAGAAGATGATTGAATAAAGGAACTCCTGAACATTTGTAGATCTCAGATGGGTTGATATCAATGGTGACTCATTATTTCGATGAATCATTTCTTCGGACAGAAGAAAATTATGTAAACACTTACTCGAAATCTCACTTATCAGATTTCATTATGGAAGACATAAAATTTTCTGAAGAATTTACCATGATATATTTGATCCATGCACAATATCATGAAAAATGGATACAAATTTTTGACTGCTACTTAGTATGTGTGATAGCATCTACTATACCAGGAATTTGTATCTTATTTACAAATGAGGTACTACATGAGCTCAAGATTCATCTGGAATGATAGTCATTGTCATAAAAGAAATCTCCATTTTGTGGTGTGATTGAATGGAGGACATTTGAGATTCATGAAAGTTATCATAGATTTTACTATTGTCGAGCTAGAAAGTGAACTTACTCGTAGGGAAATTTTGTATTCGATATAGTTTATTGCTCCTAAGAGCGGCATTTAGATCCATATCAATGAGATTAGATTTGTGCTCTACCGCCGTCCGGATAGACTAAAGTTTGAAAAAAGGAAAGGGCATTTTGCCCCCTTTTATGGGCTGTGGAACAACAATTCGAGACGAGTTGTCGGAATATGCCCTGTCAAATCAGTCGCACTTTATTTACAACATCAGGTCCCACGTCGTATCCTTTTCTTTTCATTTGGGCCCCTGAACGCCGCCCAGTTGGTATAGGAAATTAGTCTTTGGGACTCTCAACTTCATTGTGAAGAATTTCGTTGTTGCTTCTTAATTGAGCATCAAATTCTTTATTTATTTATTAATGAGTTGATGGAAACCTGATCTTCAATTATTAATTTACCAAATTCTTTTAATAATAAAGAAAGTAAGACAGACAATCTTCGCATGGAAAATTGAGATGCAACTTCCAATCACTTTATTACCTAAGCAGTTTTCCAAGAGAGGGGAAAAAAAGCGAAAAAAGAAAAAAATTCTTTTTCCTTTGCCTCCTTGGCCTCCAAGATCAGTATAAAATATTCACTTCTACTGAAAATAAAAAAAGAGAAAAAAAATATAGTTTTAGTCGTCAAATTGGACTAGCTGGCGACGGTATGCTCCGACAGGCTCCTCATGAATCCATCCAAGTCCTTCTCTGAGCTTCCGCCGACGATCGTGTCCGTCGCTGCCTTGCTTAGGTTCTGCATCCGTCCCCTCTTTGGCCACGTCCCGTCAAGCGAGTCAGCTAGTGCCCGGGCCGAGTTAATCATCACATCGTTCGGCACCTTGCACGCTTAGATCGCGATGCCCAGTGGTCCATTAATAGCTTCGCATCCATGTATTGGTCGGTGTCCATCGGCCAAGGTCAACATCACCATTCCCACTCCGATCGCCTTGAGGATCAAGTTCCAGCCGCAGTGCGTCAGGAATCCATTGACAGCGTAGTGCCTCAGGATCGCCACCTGCAGGGCCCACCCCCGAATGACCAGCCCCACCAACCCACCGCGCAGCCTTGGAACCCGTCCGGCAGGAGCTCGTGGCCGTCTAGCACCTTGCCGCCCACGGTCTGCCGTCCACGGTCCGCTGCATGCGCCACACTAAGTGGACCCGGCTCATCTCCCTTCTGGACTTGGCTCTATCCATCATTTTCCATGCTTTGGTGATATCGTACTTATCTTCATTGTGGGAAGCAAAACCTAACATAGAATCTTCATCTTCCAATGGTTGTAACTTGAGGATGGCTCACCTAATTTGTCATGCCCTGGATGATGACGGTCTTGTTTTTCACTCTTAGGATACGTTTGGTTTAACAATTTCAAGGGGTTTTCAGCCTCTAAAGCCCATTGAAGAAATGTTAAATCTTTTGACAACTATTTTCAAAGAGCTTTCAAGTGAAAATTAACATTGAGAAGGCTGCAAGCTCAATGTCTAATGCTAGTCTATGAGCATTGGGCTTTTAGCATTCGGCAAAATACTAAAATTCATTTTTTTTTCTTTCAAAACTATCTTCATCAATTCTTTAAATTTTCAATTTTGTCCATCGTTATTTTATTGATTTTTTTAAATTCTTATTTGCTTAAAATTGAAAAAATAATATACATATATATATAATTTCTTAAAAAAAAAGAAGATTAAACCCTTCGCCGGTGAGCTAGATTTGGTGTCGGTAGCCATCGGTTGAGGTCGCCCGAGGTTGGGTGACTCAAGCAATGTGTGACCCGTGTAATCGCCGCTTGGGTCTCGCAACCTCAAGTGGCCCTCACTTGGGGCTCGCGAGGTTATGCAGCTTTAAGTGGCGGTCTCTTGGGTTGTGCGACTATAGCCCTTCGCCGAATCGGCGACCATAGCCTTTTGTCAAACCGGCAAAGGGTTTAGTCTTCTTTCTTTCTCTCTCTCTCTTAAATATTTATATATATACATTATTTTTTCAATTTTAACAAATAATTTTTTTTTAAAATTATTTTCGAGCTCACCCATGATGGAAGCTCAATGACTCCGACTTCCTCCGTTTTCCAGCCGCTGCGCGCGTCTTTCCATTTATCCCCTTGTCCGAGAGAGAGGAGAATGGGGCAGCTAGATTTGAGAGATGTGAGCTAGGGCTTCGAATCATTTGTCGTCGAGACTCTTGCTGAATCCTCGAGCACGCCCTTCCGATTTCTGTGAGTCAATTGAGATGCAGCGCTGCTTGCGTTCCTAGTGATTCCCTAGGGTTTCTCGCCCCCTTCCTTCCTTTGTCCACTCGTTTCGTCCCCTTTGTTTCCGGGGCGGGGGAAAGACCTCGGGTCGGGAAGTTGTCGCCGGAGCTCTGAATCATCGCCAATTCCCCCATCGCCGTTGGCCCTCCAGGAAGCTCCTAGGTCGAGCACTGCGGCTTGGTTCTTCCTCCATCGACCGCCCTTCTCCCGCGCGCTCTCTGATTAGCCCGATTCACTGCTGTTGTTGTCTGCCCTCTTCAGCCCGGTTCTTCTCTCGACCTATTGCTACCTTGGTCGAGTTCGGAGCTTTTTCGGGACCTTGCGTTTTGCTACTGTGGCGATCTTCTCGAGCTTTGTTCGTGCGGACTGCCGGAGCTAGTTTGTGAGGCTTTGCGGCGATTTTTCAGTTTTTCAACATATCTCTTCAGATCGGTTCTTCCCTTTCCCTGGTATGATCTCATTCTCTGCAATGCCTGTACTATAGAAGGGTTGGACTATGTAAAGGACTACTGGTGAGTTATGGATTTTTCATCTGCTGTGGTGGGTGGAGTGAGTATTGAGGCTTAGCTTGGTTTTGGTTTTGAGGAGGGGCTTAGCCCTTCTTCCCAAATTCGTTTGGGCCAGCCTTCCTTGGCCATGGGTAAGGCCCTTATTGTTGCTTTGAAGGAGAAGCGAGATCCTGCAAAGACTTTGGCCTGTGCTGGACAATTCAGAGGATGTAGCCGTGTGAGGTTTGCTTCTAAAAGACCTTAGGCCCCTCATAGCTATCCAACCAACTCGAAACCCTTCTTGCCTGTTCTTGGGCGAGTGTTGTTAGGCTTTTGCTGCCAAAGGGTACGGTCTCACTTATGTAGCCTCTTCCTTTGAGGAGGATGGCCCGACTGTTAATCTCCCGGAAGAGGTGCTTGATGCAATGGATCCTAAGTGGCATGAATGCCTAGTTGGTTATTTCGTGGGGAGATGGCTCCCGTTTCAGCTCATGGAGCAATCGCTCAAACACACTTGGGGGCCGAAGTTAGTCGAGGTCTTGACCAACAATGAGGGGTTTTTCTTCTTCCACATTCCCAATTCGTTATTCCGGAGGAAGATTTTGGAGGATGGGCCTCTAACGGATGCAAGGGTGCCACTCATTTTGCAACAATGGAAGCTTCTTTTAGAGCTGAAAAAAGACAAGCAAACTTTGGTGCCGCTTTGGGTTAGATCAAAGAATCTCCCATTTGATTTGTGGACCGTGCTGGCGATTAGTGCTATCGCAAGTGCTGTTGGAAAATCCCTCTATGTGGATCAACGTACATAACAAATGAGGATGATTTCCTTCGCAAGGGTGTACGTGGAGATCCAAGCTAACCAACCAAGAGTGTCTTCAATGAAGGTAACCTTAAATGTTGTGACTCCATTGGTTGCTATTAAATATGAATGGAGATTGGTTGAATGCTTTAGGTGTGGAACTTTTGGACACAATTGTGCTGCTGCTCTTGCGGTCCCAAAGCTGGTGGAGGTCTCGCGGCAAGATCAGGCTCGTCCCACCCCCTGCTGTAGCTCGCCTTCCCGATTGCTCCAGTAGTGGTGGATGGGCTTCCAAGACCAATAGCCTCCTTGCCTCAAGGTCAGGCCACTCCCCCCGCATTGCTTCTTAGGTGCCCGAACCTAATCCAGTTAGGGTGGATGGACCTAGTGACACTGACCTGACTTGGAAACAAGTCAAGGGGAAGAAGAAGAAGCCTCCCCCTTCTATGGAGTTAGTCTTGTCCTTACCAGTCGTTCTGAGTAAGGAGGGGTGCTTGCTAAAGATGAATGGTGCTGCTATTGAGAGAAGTTTGCCCTCCACATCAACTCATAGGGCCCAGAGTGGCTTGCAGATCCTCACAAAGACGGATGTCTCATTCCCCGTAGCAGTGGATGATCCCATCAGCCCTATGGATGGCTCGGCACGTTTGTCTAGCCCTGGTGAGGAGTTTGAAAGTGTATCCAGACATGTTGGCAGTTAAGATGATGACCTGCTCTCCCCTTGACTGTCGCCGAAGGCCCCTTCATCTAGTTCGATGGTTATGACCATGCAGGACAAGCTTCTAGCTCTGTCTCTAGACCCACCTTCTCTTTCGCCCCATGCAGCATCGCCTCTTTCTCGTCGCAAGTTGCCCTCGAAAAAGAGGTAACCCTTGGTCCTTCTCCTTTCAAATCAATTGATGTTGGTTGGTTTTTTGGAAACGAATGTGTCGCAGACTTTCTTCAATTCCATTTTTGGGAGACTGTTGAGGGACTGGTGCCGATTGCCAACTATGAATTCTCCCCTAGGGATAGAGTTTGGGTTGGTTGTGACTCCTCAAAAATTAACTTTGAAATTCTCATTGTTTTTAGTCAGGTGGTTCATGGCTTTCTTAAGCTGTTGGACTTGGGAGTGTCTTGCTATGTGTCGGTTGTTTATGGAGAGCACTCTTTTACACTCCGGAGATAACTTTGAGGGGATATTACCTCTAGAAGTAGTGCCCTACATAATTCAACTTAGCTAGTGATGGGGGATTTCAATGTTAATAAGGACCCCTCCAATAGGGTTGGTGGCTCTGATGCTTGGATTCCATGCTTTGATGATTTCGGACAATACTTGGTGCAAGCGAAGCTAGAAGACCTTAGATATGTTGGCTTCAGATACACGTGGACAACCTCCTCAAGTTCTACTAGAAAGACTAGGAAGATTGATCGAGTCCTTGTGAACTCTAGGTGGTGTTTAGATTTTTCATACTTGCAAGCTTCCTTTTTAGCCCTAGGTATTTCGGATCATACACTTATGGTGGTTAAAGTGCTTAACTCGATTCTTCGGAGGAAACCCTTCAAGTTTTTTGATTTTTGGATGAAGTATCCCGAGTTTAATGCAATTGTTACTCGAATTTAGGAGGACCTAGGGGAGGGAGTACCTATGTTTAGGTTTGTGTATAAGCTCAAGGCTCTCAAAAGTCGTCTCAAGCAGCTTAATAGAGAATCTTTATCTAATATATCTATCAGGACGTTAGAAGCGAGGGTTGCCTTAGAGAACACGTAAGCCGGTCTTCAGAGGGATCCCTTCTCGGTTGATCTTGCGGAGTTGGAGAAGGACCAGTGGCATATCTTTGCTAACTTTCGATCTAGTGAGGAGTCTTTCTTTAGACAGTAATCAAGAGTTAGGTGGCTCAAGGAGGGAGATCGCTACACCAAGTTCTTCCATCAGTACGTAAAAAAGAGACAATTGTTGAATATAGTTCTTTATGTTCTAGATTCCTCGGGTAACCAAATTACCGAGCCGCAGTTGGTTTAATAGCATTTTGTGGAGCATTTTCAGGACATTCTAGCGCCGCGGGTGGAGTAGAGAAGGCCTTTGATTGGGGAGATTTAGGAGACTATCCAGCATCCTCTTTCGGATGACAAGGTTAGCTTTCTCACTTGACCAATCACTGAGGTGGAGATCTAGGATACTTCTCTCTAGCTAGGGGTAAGGCCCCTAGGCCGAATGGCTTTACGGTTGAATTCTACAAGGAAAATTGGGAGACAATTGAACAATTGGTTACAACAGTAGTGATGGATTTCTTCATCATGGAGAAGCTCTTAAGGGAGATAAATAACACTATTTTAGTGCTTGTGCCTAAAGTGCCAAATGCAACTTTTGTTGATGACTACAGACCCATCGCCTGCTGCAACACCATTTATAAATGTATCACAAAAGTGCTAGCTAATCGAGTTGCGGTTGTTCTAAAGAGTGTTATTAGCTCTTTTCAAAGTGCATTTGTAAAAGGCAGGTGGATTAGAGACAATATCTTGATGACTTAGGAACTCTTTTCCGGTTTCCACCGTGAACTATACTTACCAAAGTGTGCGGTTAAGGTAGACTTCAGGAAAGCTTATAATACAGTTGATTGGGGTTTCCTTGAGAGGGTTCTCATTGTTTTTGGATTTCCCGACTTTGTGACTCGGCTTATTATGATATATGTATGCACTCCCATGTTTTCCATTGCTTTGAATGGGGAACTTCATGGTTACTTTGCAAGTGGACGCGACCTTTGCCAAGGTGATCTTATCTCTCCATACCTGTTTACGTTGGTTATGAAGGTGTTGTTTAGAATTTTGTTTAGGTGCTCTTCCAAACCGGAGTTTAAATTCTTCTGGAGATGTAAGGTGACGAATCTCTCGCATCTCTTCTTTGCAAACAATGTTTTTCTATTTTGTGAGGCGCACTTAGCTTCGATTAATCTCCTCAAAGAGTGTCTCCAAACCTTCTCGGCGTGGAGTGGATTAAGTCCAAATCCTTCCAAAAGTGAGATCTTTTTGGCTGGTGGTTCACCTTCTTTAAGGAATTAGATCTTCCTCGATTTCGGTTTCTAGGAAGGCAAATTACTGATGCGCTACCTGGGAGTTTCTATCATCACCTCGAGGCTCAGCAAGGCAGATTATTACGTTCTTGTCAACCGTATTACTATGAGGGTTCAAGCTTGGACTCGCCGTTTTCTCTCTTTTGTTGGTTGGCTTTAGCTTATTAGATAAGTTCTTCATGCTATCCAAGCCTACTTGGTGAGTGTTTTTATATTACCTATAGCTGTGCTAGACCATAGTGAGAAAGTCCTTAGGCAATTCCTATGGAAATGATCAGAATTGGGTAGAGGGGGAGTTAAGGTTGCCTGAGAGGATGCGTGTCTCCCAAAAGTGGAAGGAGGCCTTCGTATCCGGAGGCTTTGGGATTGCAATAAGGCCACCATGCTGAAGCATATCTGGCTCCTATTTTTAGACAATGAGGCTTTGTGGTGCAGGTGGATTCATTCCATATTTTTAAAATCAAAGAGCTTTTGGGTTGCTAAAAAACCCACTTTATGTTCTTGGGCTTGGAAGAAAATCTTATCTTTCAGAAGTAAGGTTCGAAATTCCTTCTTTTGGAGGATTGAGGACGGCCTCTCTACCTTTCTTTGGTTTGACAACTGGCACCCTAGGGGTCCCTGAACTTAATTTTTTCGGACTCAATCATTTATAGCTTCAGATTATCTAGGTAAGTGACAGTGGCAAATCTTTTCTCTGATGCTGAGCAACCTTTTAGGTTGGTGCTTGAGTCATGGGATCACCTTTTCTCGAGCCTCACTCAGAACTCGGATTGCTTTTGTTGGAGGGAGAGTTCGTCAGGCCGGTTAAACCCTAATTGGTTTTCATTTCTATTTTCCCCTCTCTTCTCATGACTTCCCTCAGTTTCACTTTCAGAGTTCGTTCACTCTCTTCTCCCGGTCCACTCCAGCGTCTCGACTCCCTCGACCCCGAGTCCCCGACTCAAGCTCGACGACGGCGAGAGAATGGATCGGGAGTGGGGTTCGAAGCCCGGGAGCGGGGGCGCCACCTCTGCCTAGAACGAAGCCATTGACCGCCGCGAGCCTTTGCCACTGCGCCCTCGAGACCATCGAATCTCGCCAAGGACCCCTACCTTTCATGCACAACCGCCTCAGCAAGTTCAGACTTCCCCCTTCCTTTCCCCCCTCAGTAATTGATCCCCCAGAACTGGGCTTTCGCGTCAATTTGATGTTTTTACGGGGCTGATGGCAGCATTGGCTTGTTTCAGTGGTTGTAGTTACGAGTGTAAGCTTTGCTTGACGTTGCACAACAACGAGGGGAACTACTTGGCGCACACGTAAGGGAAGAGGCATCAGACCAACTTGGCGAAGAGAGCGGCTCGCAAGGCGAATGATGTGCTTGCTCAGCCTCAGCCCAATAAGCGGAAGGTTAATGTTCGCAAGACGGGTGAGTTTTATGTTCTTCCGGCTTCTCCTTGGGAATTGGGATTTCTGTGGAATTCGCTTTAGGGTCTAGATTGGTTATGTTGTGTGGAGATTGATATTGTTCGTGCTGCTTAGTGAGAGCTGTGGTTGAATTATGGGAAGTGTTGCGCAACTGTTGAGGAATTGTTGGGCACCTTCTCTCTATTGTGGCTGGTGTTGGGCTGTGGAGAGAATCTTTTGTGCTGATATTTGGGGGGACTTTTGAATGAGGATTCGACTGTACTGCGTGGGATAGTGTAGTTTCTTCATGCTGTTTGATATTGATCACATTGGCGGCAATCTATCAGCACAACATGAAAATTTTGCTTGTTTTTTTGTTGGCTCTGCTTGTTTCTTTGAAAATGATTGTTAAAAAAGCGCGTTCATCTTATTATGGTGTTTGATGCTGGAAAGTTAGTTGGTCTAAGTGAAAAACTTTTCATCAAGAGGAAAAGCCGCACCCAAAAATGAGGAAAATGACTTCAGATTTTAAAATCCTGGAAATTGTTTTTCACTTTCACCACCATAAACAAGTTCATCATCTCTCTTCTTTTCTCTGAAACATGCACCGACATCATCCTCCCTTTACTAGAATTCATAAAGCCACCATTTCATTTAAATGAGGTGAGACAATGTCTAACCTCTCTATTTAAGAAAGGCAATGTTCCATTGTTGTCTTCTTTCAGCTGAATTAATTTTTTATATGCACTTGATGTGAGTTGGGCATCACTTTTAGAATAGTGAGCAACGCTTTAATAAAAGTTGGATAACTGTGGTGGCATCTTCAGACAAATGTCTTCCTTCTGCGATTTTTTTCTATACAAATTTGTAGGCAAGCTTGATAAGTTGAGTTTTTTAGTTGACTGGAAAGAGTAAAGTTTTGTGGAAAAGAAAGGAAATGAAGCACATCTGGCCTCCTCCTTAACCGTGGGTGATTGCTATTTTGTTTCTTCCATAATAGATGATTGCTATTTGAGGAGTGTTGGATAATTAGGAGAATATTTTCATTGACATGAAAAGGCTTTAAAACAAAGATCATCTTACTAGACAGTGCCATAATCTGTATTGGACCATGTTTTGAAACTTTTCAAACACAAGGGGTTATTGCTACTGCTTTTAGAATTCTCAAGTTACTATTTAGGAAATGAGATAATGAACAAACTTGGGGTCTTACAATGAAATCAGTCATAAAAGCTGAAGGTTTTGCTACAGCATAACTCAAATCAATTGAAGTGGCCGTTCGGTGATGAGTTACAGTATCTATTATTTGGTGATGTTGTTGGCTTTCATATGAATCGCAATCAATGGAAGAGGTTTGTAAAGGCATGTTATCATGCCACCTAGAGCCTTCTTTTTCTACTAATAAAGGTGAAAACATAATTGAGCGTTTTTTTTTCAGGGCCAAGAGTCCATCAACATCAACTATAACCATTCTAGGAACTCAAAAGTATCTCCTTTTGAGTGCCAATAGAAACAACAATTGTTTTTTGATAGTTTTACAATTAGCTACTACTTTTTTCTTTAATGTTAAATCCACTAAACCTCATTTATTTGAACTTCTCTGTAGGTGCAAAGTTGGATTAGAAGTGGGTGAAAATATTTTTCCATTTCTCGCGCATCAGTTGATTGGGGTATTCAAATGCCTAACCATCTCAATCCTTTGCTTAAGTTTCAACAAGAACTTATCATTGTCTTCCTCAACTGTCTTCAGCAACCTCTCCAACAAGTTGCTCTTCTCTGTCAACCAGAGATTCTCGATATTAACCTCTGTTATCTTGCCATCTTCTTTGGCAAGAATGCCCTGCTAAATACGCAAGTATGTTGGGAGGTTTTCAAGTGCAGCCCTCACTATCAATTGTCGGTGGTGAAAAGGCTGAAGGAAGTAGTGGTGGAGAAATGAGAGTTTGAGCGAGCGATGGAGAACGTGCGAGGGTAGGACAGCATCTGAATGTCATTCCACTTCGTGCATATTACTACTCAAAAGATGAGAAGCTCCTTATATATGACTATATAACGAGGCAACTTCTCCTTGCTCTTTTGCATGGTATGTTTCACCTAGTCAATTTTGTATATTATTTAGACAATTTTCCTAACCAAGGGATCCTAATTTTGCTAATCATTTATATAAACGTGTACCATGTTCATTATTGTTTTTTTAAACTAAAAATAAAACAAAAAAAAAAAGAAAAAAGAACCTGTTGGAATCTGTTGGAACCTGAAACCGATCCCGGAACCTGTGACAGGGTAGGTTCCAGGTTCTTGGTTTTGACGGGTAGGTTCTAGGTTCTAAAAAATTAGGAACCTGTAACATCGAGTAGGTTCCAAGTTCCAGGTAGAACCTGTAAGGAACCGGGAACTGCTCACCCCTAGGTCCAATGGCATACATTAGTTTGGAACAATGCAATGGCACCGCGATATCAACTAAACCTATGGCTTATGGCCAAGCGCATGCTTCCTACACAAGCACTTTTATTGTCTCATGGCAAGATATATAGTGGTGCTTGTGCCTTTTGCAATGAGGTGCCTAATTCTATTGCCTTTTGCAATGGGGTTGCTTTTTTTTTGGGTGGCTGTCGCGACCCGATCTCGTCACCCCTCGAAAAGTCCAAGGTGGGAAAGGTTGGGTTTAGGGGTACTTGATCACGAGAGTTCCCTCATGAGATCGTGAACTCTTCCAAGCTCGTACCCCGCGTGACAGCGGGCTTATTTATGCGGTCTAATTGTTTAACAACCTAAGAATATACGGGAGTCGCCACTAGCCTCATTCTTTGGGAGTCGACTAGAAAACCCAATCGAGGGTCGGGAGAGTTCCCTCGATTCCTACGCAATCAGATATCTAGATTTGGAGACTTGGGTTACGCTAATATAGCTATTAGCACCCTTCCGGTACCTAAACAGTATGTTATGTTTTTTTTTTTAACATGTCTATGTGTTTCTTTTTATATTTTCAGGATTATTATTTCTAGACTAAGTGGTCATGCGTGGTGAACTAATTTTATTCTATTCTATTCTATTCCTAAGAAATAAAATGAAAACAATCAATGAAAATAAAATTGCAGGACATGAAGTAAACAATCAAGAAAAGCAGTTAAACCTAATCATGCAATTCTAAAAATATAAAAGAGAAAACAATTGGGAAAGAAAGGAAACCCGCAACTCGTCGGGTTTTATACAATGTATGGAACCCGAGACATATGTCGAGAAAACAAATAGTACATGACAATGGTCGGAATGGACATCGACCTCTACCATCTTCGCGCTTTATCCATGTTCAGGATCCTATTCTAAACCTAATGTAATAAATCTGGATGACTAGATGCATACAAATGAAAGAAACAATCATCATGTATCAAAACAATCAAAAGCAAGACATCTCTTGTGCTCACAAATGGTGACTAAAGTCATGAAGTCCCTAAATCAAATTCTAGGTGATATCCTAAGGTTCAACATTATTATGGGTCGCACCTAAATCATTCATCTAACGATCACATGTGAAGCGTATAACGTGACAAGCATTCAAGCCATATGACCTTGGTTCTTAATCAATCCAAACCAATGAGTGAACCAACTAAGGATCACTCATTCAAACACATGCACCATTGAATTCGCTCAACACATGTATTCAAGGGGAATGAAGCAGTCAATATGTAACCCACGTGATAACTAAAACCGTTTTATAGACAATTGACAAAGGACATCATTTTAAAAGATTTGATGAAAAGGGAGATATCAGTTCATCAAGTCATGGAATGTATCTAGTCATCAAGGTAAGCTTAGGTGCATCATGGGCACAACTGATCAAGCTTCAAGGATGTTCTAAACATGTTTCAAACCTCAGATAGCATTGATGTCAAGCCAAAAGCATGATTCAGAAATTTGGAAATACAACATGAAAACTTGGAAATTTTATGCATCACGAACCAGATCATTTAGTAAGTGACACAATTGGGATGTAAGAACACAACGTTTCATAGACACTGAAGCATAAGAGAACATAAACTTTTGAAAGCAAAGGGAAATAATACATGGCAACAAAATCTTGCAAACAGATAAAATCCCACCCAGGTTATATGGTAGCAAAGGAAATTTGCTTCTTTGTGCTGCAAAAAGTTTTGCTATCTAACATCAGTTAACACAGCAAATGCACACATGAATAGCAAACATCAAATGCACGATTGAACAATTCCACATACCAGGGCATATGAACAGCAAGCATGCATAGAATAGACATAATCTGTAACATAACACATTGGTACGAACACAACAATATTCCAGAATTACTCCCTAACTTTTAAAGAAGATTTCATGTGGCTAATGATATCGGATCAGGGTGTGTTATAGCTCGTTGGAAAGCTAGTCGAACCATCTTCAACTCTCATGAAGGCATCAAACACAGAAAACCACAGCAACCAGCTCATATAAGGTCATTTGTACAAAAGGTCATCCAAAACAGAGAACCAATCAGAACAACAAAATTTCAAACAAAGTTAGGGATACTCTAGACATATTCGACCTGGGTAAATGATCTTTAATTATCATAAAATTTTTATTTGATATAGATTGGAACCTAATGAACAACTTTCATTGAGGCATCAACTTTAGAATCTAATCACAAAAAATCATGTGAAAATGGCAAACAACACAGGTCATTAAAGGCATGAAAACAGAATACTTAATTATTTACAAACTGTAGCTCCGTTTTTAACAATCGTTAAAGCTAGTAAATGCTGACCAAATCCAAGAGCTCTTGGCATCCATTACAAAATATCAAGAAAGAAGCAAAATATATCCAGACATGCCCACATGTTGACACAATCACAATGTCTACAGATTGAAATTAGTAGAACTTCATCAAAAGAACACATTACAAAGTGCACATTCTTGTACCACATGAGGAGGTAGACAAAAGGGCTTGCAACAACCTATCCCATATAGAACAGAGCTACAAAACTGTATACATCGACATTGAAATACTCAATGAACCAAGAAAAGCAAAAGAACGTACAGAACAGTCTCCCCCTTCTCCTCAGTAGACTCGACATCTCAAAGTAACATGCAAGAGCACCATTTGATATATAAAATCACATATGAATAGGATTCAATCCACGCAAACAATCATGAACAGTATTCGACCTACATCACCTATACATCTAATTAGTTCACATTTCAATCAACTATGTGCATGAAATCCAGCAAAGACACAACCAATGCAATTTCAATTGAATATCAAAACATTGGTAAACATAATGCAATAGGAACTATCGGCAATGGAGTCGGGCTTTCTGTCGAACAGGTTGTAAGCATGTAGTGTGAAGTACTATTAACACTAGAATGGCATAGAGTAATATAGAACAGAGATATCATAGTAGAAAATCTGTGCGTACAAGCAATTCTTACCACTTAACTGAAAAGAAACAACCTGGCGGTGATGAGGTGATGACGATTGATAGATCAATCAACCAGGGGATCGAGGAGGATCGTGTAAAACTCCAAGATCATTCGGCCGTTTTGCAGAGAGAGCGAGAACTTCCAATTGAGTGTTGGCGCCGCCGTTGGCGCTGAAGTTGTTCTTCTCGGGCGCCATGTCAGAGCGGGGGCTAGATCGGGGCGGCTACCGTGTGCGGCGACTGAATCAAAGAGCGGCCAGCGCCATTGCGGAAGGGCCCTAATCGCCAATTCAGAGGAAGAGATCGTCGGTTTTGGAGACGGCCAGAGGAGAGAGAATCCAGGGAGAGAGTATGTGAGTGGAGAGAGCTCCCGTTTTCCCCGAGAGAGCGGGAACCCAGGGAGAGAGAGAAAAAATCGTCAAAATGGCCTCCCCTGCCAAAAAATGAGCAAGCCTTCATATATTTGTTTGAGCGTTTTTTCCCTTTTTTTCTTTTTTTTTTCTTTTTGTTTTATTATTTTTCTTGTTTTCTTTATATTTTTTTTTAATGTTTTCATTCTTTTTCATTCTTTTTTTTTTGGCTCTTTATTTTTTTATATTTTTCTTGCAAAATGAACGTTTAAAATGTTGACAAAAAATTGGGTGTCAACAGAGGCCAGATGCAATCTACCTTGGCGTAATAGGTCATGGGAGGAGAATCTCCACTGAGCCACTACCTTGCTGATGGGAAATGATTTTTATAAGTGCATAGCTCACTTTTCCTTTGGAGCGCTTTGTCATATTATTTAGAAAAACATGAATAACATCATTTTCAGAGAACAGCCTCTTGTTATTCCGGCTATGACGAACTATCTTTTTAAAGTGGCTAGAGATAAGGCGGTCACTTTTAGAAATGTCGAAGATAACTTCAGGAATAGAATGTTGCAGATGAGCTGGGGCATTGACCCAGTCATCTTCTTTGGGGATCCTTAGTTGCTTCCTTTTTAGCTGGTGCGTGTTTGTTCTGGCCTTGCGAGCAATGACTTGTTGTTTTTTGGCAGTTGTTCTCTTCCCTAGCTGAGGGTTTTTGTGTTTCTGGGCGCCGGTTATTTATGCCGTGCTTTTCGTGTCCCTTTGTGTTCGTTGTTTTAGTTGCCACTTGTGGCTTTTACATCCCGACATCCTTCCACTCATAACGTTCTATCGTCTTCAGTGTAAGTTTTGATGCCATGATTTTTTGTACATTTGGTCAATGCTCTATATATTCATTACCTTTCACCAAAAAAAAATTTAAAAATTAATATTAATTATCCAAATGACTTTAAATGTGTTTTCTAACAAACCATATTTCTCTTAAAGTTACTTTTCAAAACATAATTTATCAAACGGTTTTAGCATATGCTCAAGGCTCTTCAGGCTATACTATTTTCTTCTCCAACGAATTTTCGAAATGCTGAACTAAACGCACCCTTACTGCACATAAACTCCACATTACCTGAATGAAAGCTTATGACTCACGTCGCAGTACATCCCAATTCTCATCAAGTGCCATTATCAAAATATGCACATCACGAAGTAAAAATAGTGGTCGCAGCTGTCAACCCGGCCTCGGATGGCCATCCCCTCCTCCTTTAGGCGAATCCCACGGCACATGCTGCCATCACCCTCCCCCTTCGGGCATTGCTTGTGGCCCTCCCTCGTCGGGCGCTGCTCATCGCCGTTTGGGGATTTCTTCAGCTGCTTGCTCGGCGGCGAGGTGGGTGCGGTGCGATCAGCCATGGTCGAGCGCGCGTTGCTGAGGGAAGGCCAAGTCAATGGGGAAAGACACACGTTCAACCCAAAAAAAATAAAGAAGTTGGAAAGACATGATTTGGGAAACCAACAAGAGTAAATTGAAGTAGTAGTAGAAAGCCCAAAGGTGGAGGCCGAAAGGGTCATGAGATCAAAAATCAAATCTTGTTATGTGATTTTAAATTGAACCGACATAATCTTTTTTCTTATTATATGGAGTCGCGCTTTCCATTTCTCATTTAATATTGACAACTTTTACGGTGTACTAATTGTATTACCTCTTTTTTTTTCCCCGTAAGGTACCTACAAAGAATTAAGAGAGGGGCATATTTGTGATTTTATTAATCATTTTTCTATTTCTTCCACTTTCCCTATCTGACAATCTTGCTGTCTCCTGTGATGCTTCCTTGATGAGAGTCGAGCTCTTTATTCTTTTGGTTGGCCAGTTGTAGTTACACAAGAATTATCCTCTTCATGTTCAAGTCTTTACTCATGTTGCTTGTGAGCTCGAGTATCTTGATCATTCTATTATGATTTTTTAAAAACATTGCAAGAATTAAAAGATCTCCGTAGAGAATTACATATTGAGGAAGATTGTGCCAGCATAGGGGTGGTTTAGCTAGACATGCCAAGGGTTTGTGAGGGGTGACAATAAGATAGAGAGGAAGCTTGTGAGGTCTTGTGAGATTGCCGGACTATTGGTGTGCATAAAGGTGTCGGAGGAGGAAGATGAAGAAGTGCTGGCAAGATACTTCAAATTAAACCAAAATAATTTTTTTCCTCGTTATATAAAGTTGCACTTTTTCTGACAACTTTTACGGTGTGCTGATTATATTTACCTCGTTCTTTTCCATACTTTAACCACAAAGAGTCAAAATGAGGCATATTTGGGTTTAGTTTTCTCTTTTACTGGGTCCGTCGTCTACGTGTGCTTCGGGAGCCACGCCGTGCTGGCGCAACCGCAAATGGATGAGTTGGCGGTTGGGCTGGAGCGAAGCAAGGTCAGATTCATCCTGTGCACGAGGCAGTCAGCCAGGGGAGGGCACGTGGTGGCGGGGGATACCAGGGCGGTCCCCGGGACTTCGAAGCATGGGTGGCCGGGAGGGGTCTCCTGATTAGGTGCTGGGCCCTGCAGGTGGCGATACTGAGGCACCGAACCATGGGTGCGTTCTTGACTCACCGCGGGTGGAACTCGACCTTGGAGGGGCTCAGTGCAGGGGCGGTGATGCTGACGTGGCCGATGTTCATGGAGCAATTCGCGAATGCCAAGTTGCTGGTGGATGAGCTGGGTGTGGCGATTCGGGTTGGCGAGGGGTTTGAGAAGATACCAGAGGCGGCAGAGTTGGCCCAGGTTTTGGCTGAGTCATTGATGGGCAATCTACCCCAGTCTCTTCCAACATGGAAGGGGGAGGTGAGGGGTTCAAATTCCTACATTCTTAGGGGGGATAGGATGGGGACGCGTTAGTTTTAAGAGTAGGTTTTGACTCTCACGCCCTACAAGAGGCGACAAAAGTCTGAGAAAGTGAGTGTGGTATAGGAATAGAGTAAGACTGACAAAAAAAAAGGAGATGTGCCGGTCGAGATGCAATCAATGGAGGGAGCTCAGATAAAGATTTGAGAGACTTCGTGAGGTGCGTGGACGAGCAAAGGAGAAGCAAAATGCAAACTTCTTAGCAACTCGCCGCAAACGGTGTCAAGAGAATGAAATGATGATTTACATAATGTGTGAATTTTTAGGAACTGCAAGTGACTCGAACTCCCACGAATTAAGATGTTTTGTACGAATTGTTCAAGACAAATTGAGTTCTTGTGAACTCACCTTTCTCTTAGATCTTTGCAAACTCGTGATCTTGTAAAATTAGCAAGAAAACACTATAAAGAAAATATTAAGGATAGCATTTTTTCACTCCTCATTTGGTTTAAACACTTCCCTTAATATAGTATTAACCATATTACTCTTCATTTTCTCCTTTAAATGCCTGACCCTGCATGTTCAGGCGTGGGGCTCATGTGGGGTACTTTCTCAAATTTGTTTCTTCTTTTCCTTCCGCTTTCCTCTCTCTTGTTCTCGCTTTTGATGAAGCGCATTGCTGGCACTTCTTCATTTCCCTCTTCCGACACCTCCATGCACACCAATAACTGAGCGATCTCACAAAGCCTCACAAGCTTCCTCTCTATTTTACCATCGTCCCTCACAAACCCTTGGCATGTCTAGCAAAATCACCCTTATGTCGACACGATCTTCTTTAATATGTAATTCGCTGTAGCGATCCTTTGATTCCTACGATGATTTTTGAATTGAAACAGAATGATCGAGGTGCTTGAGCTTACAAGCAACGTGACCAACAACCTAAGCATGAAGAGAATAACTCCAATGTATCTACAACTGGCCAACCAGAAGAATAAAGAGCTCAACACTCTCATCAAAAAAGCATTGCAGGAGACGGCAACGTCGTCAAATAGGAAAGTCTAAGAAAAAGAAAAAATGAATAAAATAAAATAAAATCCTAAATATGCCTCATTTTGACTCTTTTTGGGTAAAGTACTGAAAAAACGATGGGTAATATAGTTAGCACATTGTAAATGTTGTCAAAATCAAATAAGGAGTGAAAAAAGCTTGACTCTATATAACAAGAAAAAAGATTATGTTGGTTCAATTTGAAGTGCATTGCCGGTGCTTCTTCATCTTCCCCCTCTAACACCCCTGTGCACACCAACAACCGAGCGATCTCGCAAAGCCTCATGAACTTCCTCTCTATTTTACCATAGTCCCTCACAAACCCTTGGCATATCTAGCTAAACCACTGCTTGTCGGGGCAATCTTCCTTAGGATATAATTCTCTACGGTGATCCTTTAATTCTTGTGATGATTTCTGAAAATCAGAACAGAATGATCAAGTTACTCGAGCTTACGAGCAACGTGAGTAAAGACTTGAACATGAAGAGAATAACTCCGATGCATCTATAGCTGGCCACCCAGAAGAATAAAGAGATCAACACTCACATCAAGAAAGCACCGAGGGAGACAGCAACATGGTCAGATGGGGAAAGTGGAAGAAAAAGAAGAAACGACTAAAAAAAAAAAAAAATCCCAAATATGCCTCATTTTGACTCTTTGTGATTGAAGTATGAAAAAATCGAGGGGTAATAAAGTCAACCCACTGTAAAAGTTGTCAAAATCAAACGATGAGTGGAAAAAGTGCAACTCTATATAATGAGAAAAAAAAGATTATGTTGGTTCAATTTTAAGCGCATTGCCAGCGCTTCTTCATCTTCCTCCTCTGACACCTCTGTGCACACCAACAACCAAGTGACCTTGCAAAGCCTCACAAGCTTCCTCTCTATCTTACCATCGCCCCTCACAAATCCTTGCCATGTCTAGCTAAACCACCCCTATGCCGGCACAATCTTCCTCAAGATGTAATTCTCTAAGGCGATCCTTTAATTCTTTCGATGATTTCTAAAGACTTGAACATGAAGAGAATAACTACGATGCATCTACAGTTGGCCACTCGGAAGAATAAAGAGCTCGACACAATCATCATGATAATAATATTATTACTGATATAAAAAAATAATATTATTGCACATCCGATTTAAATATTTGCCGTCTAGACCGGGTGCAATTTCTCTGGTTAAAATTCTAATTTTCGGTACTTGTGGAAGAAGGGAGACTTGAACATTAAATTATGATATTTTAGTGTAGTGGTTCCAGTTAGGTCAATGGATGAGTATAGGTTTTGATGAAATTGTGTTCGATGCTAGTTAATTAAAATTTTAATGATATATACAAGTTAAACGGATCAATCTATTTTATCACCCAACACAACTCTCTCATTTGCCACATTTTAGTACCGGTGAATCAGGAAGGACAAATAAACCAATTAAGCCACCAGAGGGTGAACTTTGGCATTCAAAAGCTTTTGATGGCCCGAAATCACTTCATAAATAGCATATAAGCTGATATAAAAATTATTCATGAATTAAACATTAGCATCGTCCTCTGGTTTCTACACTTGCTGAAATCACTTTGACCTCCATTCATTGTCAAAATCAACTTAAGAACACATACACATAAAAGCTTTATATTTATAAGCGATAGAGAAAATTGTGTAATTTCTTTATTTATTGATGAAGAGTACTTATTTATCGACTTCATAAGATGACCTTCAAGTGCAACTATATATTATGATATTGATTATAATTGATCGGGGATATGCACAGTGAAAACATGCACTTGAGAGATATGTTTCTAATAGATTATAATTATAAATATTAAGAAATTCATGTATTCAATGGTAGAATTTAATTTCTAAGTAATCATAGGTCATTGTATTGACTTACGCAAAATCTAAATTCAATTTAAGCTACCATTTTGATACTCAAATAAATGCGTCAATAGAGGACCATTACTCTCTTGCCCTGTACAAATTATACATCAGATTACATTCATTAATGCTATAATATCTCAACCTTCCTTCTATATGAATCAATGACGTTGCATTGACTTATTCAAAATCTAAATCCAATTTAAGCTACCGGTTAATATTTGAATAAGTATGTGTAGAAATAGGACCATTACTCTCTTGCCATATACATATTATACGTCAGATCACATTCCCTTTTGTTTTTTCTTCTTATATAAATAGGTAAACCATATCACATTCCTTATTGCTACAAAATATCTCAAACCCCCTTTGTCACCGTCGCCAAACTTCTACATAAGTCCCCTCATCGTTGAGACTCTTCCTTCTCACTTAGTACCGCCATCATGGGGAGAATTGTGCGCGCTCTGGCCCTCTTGACGATCTTATTGCTTGTGGCTTCATATCAGTGTTAGTCTCTCTCTCTCTCTCGGCGCCCTAGCAAATCACACATTTATGTACATATCAGGATTTGAGAATGTCTTAAAACTACTTCATTTGAACTCTGGCAAGTAAAATTCGAGGGTATTCCCAAGGGCAAGGGAAGAAAAACTTTCTCTCCAATTGGGGAGCATAGGGCATGCGGGCATTGACATCTTAAAATAAGGAATGCATCTAGGCTGGGTCATGGATTACCGGACTACCGTTGAAAGCCCTTGTTGGAAGCTTGCTTCCTGTTGGTTATACACATGCTTCGCATAGTGTCTAGAACCAGCACGTCTAACCAGTATCCCTAGTTCTAGACACTGTGCAAATCACATATTTATGTACATGTTTGTGACGTGTGATGATACAAATTTTTTTTTTTTTTTTTTGGGATTTTGCAGGGACATCAAGCGCGGATGAAACTGGAAGCAGCCTGCCTTCTGAGGATACTCCTGCGGACGATGCCCGTTGCTCCGAGTCCAAAGACTGTGCGCTGCACTGCCTGCGATTTGGGTGCATCAATGAAGGTTGTGTTGATGGGTTGTGCAAGTGTCGATGCACTTGATTGATTATTATTTGATGAAACAAAAACAAAATAAGGAAGACAAGTCTTCTTTCCTTTGCCTCCTTGATTGGTTATTTGGCGTTAAATATTCGTTTTGCAAGGACAAAGAAAAAAAAGGGATGAAGAAGAAAAAAAGAAACTAGATATTGAGATTTCCCGGCTCCCTCCGTAAAGAAAGCATTTCCCATCTTTTTTACTCGGTATGCCCAATTAAAAGAATGGCTAGAAATTTGTCGTTTATGGCAAAATGTAAGTTTTTTTTTTTTTGGCACGAATAAAGTCAAATATTACATTTTCCGACTAAGGTTAAATATTATATAAGAAAAATTGCTCAATCGACATTGATTATTTTAATATTTGCGGGCCCTATTTATCTCCCCAAGTAATATTTCCAAATTTTTGGTTTAGGTCAAACTTTAGCCTATTCGTGGGAGTGTTAGAGTGCCTTCATCCAAACTGACTCCCTATTGTCATGTGGCCGTTCAAGATCGATTAAATTCATGCCTGACACACGATAGTACTGAGTCGTATCATGGTCGTCTACGATTGGTGCATGATTGAGCGGAATCACCCGCGGTCGGAACGATTCATGATCATCGAATGATCCATGGTGGGTGTGACCATCCATCGATCAACCCTGATCCTTCGGGCTCGCCTTTTGTTTATGCTAATCAGCAACCCATGGCCCGTACAGTGCCCGAACAGCATCTCGGATCAAGTGTCAATACCTAAGGCGAGATTTGCACAGGACCCCACCACCACTTAAGACGCTAGCAACTACGGGTTTCGAATTATTAACCTCAGCGATAAGGGAGAAGCTTTCAACCAACACAGCTACCTACCGGTGGGTGTGAAAGTTTATAAGTGGAAATCGAAAATATTTGACATTAGATTAATTTTGAAAATTAATCTTACAATACCTAGCACCGATGGAAAACTGCATAAGATTTGTTAAGCAAATACTGCGGTGAATGGACCGAGTAACGAAATTGAATTCCGACCTCTTTCGTTTGATGAAGAATCGGAAAGCAACGAGTCCTCTTGGCATCTTCTCGTGACCCGATTTGTTTCCTACAGAGAGAGCCCGTTGGAAAATGAAATATTCAAATGATGATATGCAACTCAGTTTATTTGTCGAACCAAAAGCTCTGTTTCACCCGCCGGTCCGGCAGAAATGAAAAGGGGGAAAATGATAGAGAAAGGAAAGAAAAACAGAAAAAAAGGGGAACAACCAGAAATTTAATAAAAAATCATAAAAATTGTACACATCGGCATTGGACATGCCACGTAAAACTGCAGGCACTGATTGGATATTTATACTAGCGATTTTCAGTCAAAATTAGCTGAAAAGACTATATTGCAAATTACTAGAAGGTTTAGGGCTATATTGGCAAATTGTTAAACTATTTATGATTAAATTAGGACAATTAAAATGTTTAAGATTGAAATCAATCACTGTACAATAAATTTTGGACTTTTTTCTTTTAAATAATTATCTTGGTGAGTATGGTGCTCAAGTAATGGATTGAGAAGTAACGATGTTAGAGTAAGTGTTGTACGAAAGTTATTAATGGTGTATGTACCACATAGAATAGCCAGCGATGATTGGACCGCCATGTTAGCAAATTTACATGAAAAAAATGAACATAAGGACTAAATTAGAATTTCACATAAAAGATTAGGACTACACTGGCAAACTTTAAAAAAAAATTAAGGATTGAATTATCATTGTATAATAGGTCTAGGACCGATTAGATAATTTTCTCGAGAGAGAGATACGAAGACTCTCTACATTGTATTTCTAATAGCTTAGAACGATAAATATCAAGAAATTCGGCCAATGAGACTATGAAGCAGGTTTTCAATGGTAGAATTTAGTTTCAAAGTAATTGTAAGCCGTCCCATTGACTCACCCAAATGCAACTCCAAACTAAGCTACCGTTTTAAGACTCTAATAAATGTGTATAGAAACAGGGTCATCGCTCACTAGCTCATATACAAATTATAGACCGAATCACATTCTCAATGATGACAAATATCTTGACCTTACTTTCTTATCACCACTGCACTTTCTGTCTCAATTGTCGCTTTGTCATCATGGTGAAAATCACATCTAATTTAGCTCTTTTGAGAATTGTGTTGCTCGTAACGTTATGTCGGTCTATTTATCGGTGTTCTTGCGAATCAAGTACTTATGCACATGTTCGCTATGCGCAACAATACGATTCTTTCGCAGATGGAATTGGAAGCATGGCTCTTGAGGAAACTTTCTCGGGCCATATCCTTTTGCTTCAAGTTCAAGAAACCGCGTGGTGTAATACCTGTGATTTGGGCGCCTTACCAAAGGTTGTGTTCATGGGATGAGCAAGCGCCGATGCACTTGATAGATTATTAGGTGACGTCATGTAACGAGCAATTATTGTTGTACTGGCATACATATAAAAGAGGATTGACCCGAATATATCTTAAAACTGGCATACATATAGGAGGTATTCCCTTGTAGGTGGGGAAGAAAAAATCACACTAAAAAATTAAGGTGGCCCTTCAAGTGAGGAGGGTAGATTATACTGCATCTAATAATGTGTGTATGAGAAATTGGTAGGTCGGTAGAATAGCCGCCCGTGCCGGTGAAGATGGAGGGTTGGGTTAAACACTCACCGCAAGGTCAACCTTTGTTTTGTATAGTGTCTCTCAACTGACTTATTGGCTTTGTACCCCCAGTTGAGAGTTACATTTGGCTGACTCCATCACATGGTTCCTCGGACCTCCAAAAAATTGAGGTGAAGATGCATGCAACAATTGATTTATTTACTATGGTTAATATTGCTAAAAGTCTCAAATTATGCCTACTGAGACACAAATACTCTAATTTTTTTTTTTGCATCATTAAAAACTCCAAATTTTCTCATTGTGACACATATATCCCTGATTTTTTTTTGTCATAAAAAATCATGAACTTATAAAAGTATGATATATACATCCTAGATGGAACTGTAATATAAAGTAAATGTTGGGCTTTTTCGTGATAAAAGAAAAAGTTGAGGGTATTTATGTAATAGTATTGGAGAATTTGGTGACACAAAAAAAAGTTAGATATTTATGTCACAGTGTGTATATTTAAGATTTTTGATAATATATGCCCTATTTAGTAAATTGGTTAAGATTGGATGATATTTATTAGTAAAAGAAAAAACTAGCGTGTCAATTGGACTATTTGAATAATCTTTTCTTTGCATATGCTAGAGACCCTATTAGTGGTAAACAATTTGATGTGAACATATCGTTAGAGGGATGCGATAAAATTCGAAGTGGACTTTCTTGATATATCTAGTAAGTGAATCTTATAGAGAGTACTCCGTAGAACATCTTTCGAGTAAATGCTTTTCACGTTACCTGAAGAAAGATTTGGACTCTTTTTTGTACTTTTATTTCAGCTACTTGCAGTTGTTTTCAACGCAAAGGTCCCCTGGGCAAGCAATTACTGCAATTACTTTGTTTGATGACACGGCGAAGGGAAAATCAAATCAAGAAAAAGCAAATTGATGTTAAATCGATGCCGTTGAAACCGAACCAAACCCGTCCACCCTCGCCTCGGTCGGCACCGGTCGAAATCTTTTTAGAAAATAAAAAGAATAAAATTATATAAATGATTCATGAATTTTGTCTTAATGTACAGTGCGTTAGTTGGGGAGCTCGCGGAGGGCGCGGACGTTGGCGACGAGGCGCACCCGCGGTGGGTGTGGTGCGGCCAGGGGACTTTGGGGAAGGCAAGACGAGAGGTTGGAGCAAGGAGGAAGAGGCGAGGAAGGGGTTGACCAGGTGGAGGTTGTCGGGGGTGATGATGACGGTGATGGTGATGGGGGCGGCGGCAGCGGGGGCGGTGGGGCAGGGGAGGTGGAGGAGCTTGTGGGCGAGGTCGAGGAGGGGGATGATGTGGCCGGCGGTGGTCCAAGCTAGCAACAAGGGGGACGTGTCTGTCGTCTCGCTCTCCTCTGCGCTTCGAGGTGGTGGGCTTTCACCGCTGACGAACGTCCGGCGACAACGACAAAAACGCAACGCCACAAGGGAGGTGGGCCCTAAGTGGGGTCCTGGGAATTGAGCAAAGCCAGTGAATTGATAAATGAATTATAATTAATCAAATTATGATCTTGTCCTTGGATGAAGAATTATCGCTACTTTACAACCGGCGATGGGATCGGTTCCAAGAAATTAATCTATAAAAGAACACGTTTTTTATTTTTTTTCTACACTCGGACATGACATTGAAAACTGCAATTAAATAAAAATTCTAATTCAAATCTTGCTTCATATTATCTATAGGAAAATGACTTATCTATTGCTCTCGACTTTTACGCTTACGTGCGGTAGAGGCATAGTTTATTTCTACGCTCACATGTGCAAGAAGACGAGAAAAATCTTAGAAGGGGGAGAGGGAGAAGTGATACTTTTATATATTACCTTCCATAGTGCAAGAAGAGACCGCGCTCACTGGACAAAAGGGGCTCGTTGGGGAGGTCAATAGCGAGCCTAATGCTAGTGCCAACAAAAGTGTGGAGCATGGTGTAGTTGGCATGATAGATATTCAACTTATCAACGCTTTGTGACTTGAGGAGTGGAGAGGTGTAAAGAGAAGAGAATGACTTGTAAGAGAGAAAATAGAGAGGCGATTTGTAAGAGGTGAGGATTTTGATGTCAAATGCGTGAAAAAAAGAAGACAAAGGAAAGTGGGACCCACATGAGAAAAAAATAAAAAGAAATGAGAAAAAAAATAGCGACAACTTTTATAGAGTTGTAGTAGAAGTGGTGAGCCATACAATAAGTATTATGGCCAAAACACTAAAAAAGGACCATTTAAACTTACAGAGGACCGGAAAAAAATGCGGTCATTTCTCTAATTAGATAGCAGTCGCTATATAAATTTCCTACATAAATTTCCTCCCTTGTTTCCCCAACATCAATCGCTAGTTGTTCATCCTTCAACTATTACGCTTTGCGTGGGTAGCCTCACCCACCATTAGCATAATGCTATAAGCTTAAGTCGCAGTTATCTTCCACCTACACAACTTTCGAATCGAGTTACTTCATAAATTTATTTCTTAAAGAAGGCATTTGCCATCTTATTTGCTCGACATGGGTACTTCATGTCATGTAAGAAAGCATTTAGGTGGCTGTAAATAATTCTATAAAATTTTTACACTTCAATGGTTCAAAGGAAAAGCTAGAAACTTGCCTCTTTTATGGATTTTTTTTAATAAACAAAAAGGCGGCACTATTTCTACTCCCTATATGACTAAATTCACCCATTTCCCAACAAAAAAAAAAAAGAAAAAAGAATTCCCTTTGTCATTCAATTACAATTTAAATTGGTTGTCCTAAATTTATTTACTTTGCTTTTTGTTAGTATTTCTATATCCATGTACATTTTATTAAACCTAAATATTGCATAAAGTAAGAACTTTCTTTTGAAAGTGCTAGTGAAATATCATTATTTTGGTTGACAAAAATTAATATCATATATGAACTATTTATGAAAAAATATTAAGATATCTCATTGTGCATAGATATTTCTCTAAGTCTCACATATAATAAGGGAAAAAGATAAATTCTTAGTAAATAAAGAGACTTGATAAATATTTTAGATTAATAAGATTAATTAAAAGTTCACTAAGAAAGTGAGCTTCTGAGATAAGAGGGTCAAAAAATAGTTAAGTCACTTCACCAAAAAAAAAAAGAAAAATAGTTAAGTCATTATAAGATTAATGATGAAGAATAGACTTTTCGACTTTGTACTATAACAAAAAGTGTCTTTACAATTAGTGAGATAATTTTACATGGAGTATAAAAACCGTTATAGGAATATCTAATAATGCACTTTTCTTTGATACACAAAAGTAAATGTGAAATATTTAATTATGTTAATTATACTAAATAAAAAAGGAAATGGACCATCATTATAAACTGCAATTGAAAGATTGAAAGCAAAGTTGTCTTTTTAGTATAAATAGGGGTGGAAATAGCACCGCCAAAAAAAAAAAAAATTAAATATAAAAATTTCTGCCATGGGTTGAACATTATATATAATAAAATAACTTTGCCTAATTAACCTATTTATTGACTATTTTTTCCTTAAAAATGGATTACTATATTAACATCTAAAAAAGTCCGTATGATAAAAAATATATATATGCAAATGTCTTTTAAAAAAGAACGGACTCAATCATCATGATAATAATATTATTACTGATATAAAATCTGACTTTTATGTTAAAGTAATTGCATGATGGGTAAATTTATAGAATGATTAGTTGGTACGATCATATCACATATATGTATGATGTTAAGAAAAACAAATTACATTTTATTGTTCATAATTTTGTTCATACTATATTTGGCCTGATTGATGATTACTATGTAATATTACGTATGATAAAAAGGTTTATTATTGAATATAACGTTATTAAAAAATATTATTGCACATCTGATTTAAGTATTTTCTGTCTAGACTAGGTGCAATTTCTCCGGTTAAAATTCTAATTTTCGGTACTTGTGGAAGAAGAGAGATTTGGAAATTAAATCATGATATTTTAGCGTAGTGGTTCCAGTTAGGTCAATGGATGAGTATGTGTTTTGATGAAATTGTGTTCAATGCTAGTTAATTAAAATCTTAATGATATATACAAGTTAAACGGATCAATATATATTATCAACCGACACGATTCTCTCATTTGCCACTTTTTAGTACCAGTGAATATAAACCAATTAAGTCACCAGAGGGTGAACTCTGGCATTCAAAAGCTTTTGATGGCCTGAAATCACTTCATGAATAGCATATAAGCAAATATAAAAATTATTCATGAATTAAACATTAGCATCGTCCTCTGGTTTCTACACTTGCTGAAATCACTTTGACCTCCATTCAATGCCAAAATCAACTTGTGAACACATACACACAAAAGCTTTATATTTGTAGGCGATAGAGAAAATTGTGTAATTTCTTTATATATCCACGAAGAGCACTTATTTATCAACTTCATAAGATGACCTTCTAGTGCAACTATATATTATGATATTGATTATAATTGATCAGGGATATGCACAGTGAAAACAGGCACCTGAGAGATAAGTTTCTAATAGATTATAATTATAAATATCAAGAAATTCATGTATTCAATGGTAGAATTTAGTTTAAAAGTAATCATAGGTCATCGCATTGACTTACCCAAAATCTAAATTCAATTTAAGCTACCATTTCAATACTCAAATAAATGCGTCAATATAGGACCATTACTCTCTTGCCCATGTACATATTATATATCAGATTACATTCATTAATGCTACAATATCTCAACCTTCCTTCTATATGAATCAATGACGTTGCATTGCCTTATAGAAATAGGACCATTACTATTTGGATAAGTATGTATAGAAATAGGACCATTACTCTCTTGCCATTATACATATTATACATCAGATCACATTCCCTTTTGTTTTTTTTTCTTATATAAATATGTAAATCAGATTGCATTTCTTATTGCTACAAAATATCTCAAACCCCCTTCGTCACCGTTGCCAAACTTCTACATAAGTCCCCTCATCGTTGAGATTCTTCCTCCTCACTTAGTACTGTCATCATGGGGAGAACTATGCGCGCTCTGGCTCTCTTGACGATCCTATTGCTCATTGCTTCATATCAGCGTTAGTCTCTCTCTCTCTCTCTCTCTCTCTCTCTCTCTCTCTCTCTCTCTCTCTCTCGGCGCCCTAGCAAATTCGAGGGTATTTTCGGGGGCAAGGGCAGAAAAACTCTCTCTAATTGAGAGGCACAGGGCGTGCAGGCATCAATATCTTAAAATAAGGAATGCATCTAGGCTAGGTGATGGATTATCAGACTACCACTGAAAGCCCTTGTCGGAAGCTTGCTTCCTGTTGGTTATACACATGCTTCACATAATGTCTAAAACCGGCACGTCTAGCTAGTATCCCTGGTTCTAGACACTGTGCAAATCACATATTCATGTACATGTTTGCGACGTGTGATGATACAATTTTTATTTTTATTTTATTTCTGTGGGATTTTGTAGGGACATCAAGCGCGGATGAAACTGGAAGCAGCCTGCCTTTTGAGGAAACTCCTACGAACGATGCTAGTTGCTCCGAGTCCAAAGACTGCGATGTTTTCTGCCGGCAAACTGGGTGCATCAATGAAGGTTGTGTTGATGGGATGTGCAAGTGTCGATGCACTTGATTGATTATTATTTGATGAAACAAAAATAAAATAAGGAACACTAAGTCTTCTTTCCTTTGCCTCCTTGGTTGGTTATATGGCGTTAAATATTCCTTTTGCAAGGACAAAGAAAAAAAAAGGGATGAAGAAGAAAAAAAGAAACTAGATATTGAGATTTCCCGGCTCCCTCCGTAAAGAAAGCATTTCCCATCATTTTTACTCGGTATGCCCAATTAAAAGAAAGGCTAGAAACTTGTCGTTTATGGCAAAATGTAAGTTTTTTTTTTTTTTTTTTGGGGGGTGGGGACACGAATAAAGTCAAATATTACATTTTCCGACTAAGGTTAAATTTTATATAAGAAAAATTGCTTAATCGACATTGATTATTCAAATATTTGCGGGCCCTATTTGTCTCCCCAAGTAATATTTCCAAACTTTTGGTTTAGGTCAAACTTCAGCCTATTCGCGGGAAATTAGTGATTAATAAAACATTTTACGAAAAATGATTGTTTATATTGTTTAGAAAAATTAATCAATGTAAAATATTTCCATCATTGATAACAATCTATGTCTAATTGTTTTCATGGGTGATGATATATTTTTTTCTTTTATTTATTTTTCTAGACGATATAAATGATTAATTTTTTAAAAATATCTTCCAAATAATTCATTTTCCATGAAATGAGTGCGCTTGACTTAAGCTGAAAGTATAGAAATATTACTTGGGGGAGGCAAATAGAGGCCAACAAAGATTTGAATGATAAAATATAAACAAATATAAAAATTGGTTACCAATTACACATTAGCATCGTTGTAACGACCCCAAGTCTATCTCTAGGGTCTTGAGTGGCAGAGATTATTTTCGTGACGTCCCAAATTTTTTGCCATCTGGATTCTTTTTATCTTATTATTATGCACTCGTGAAAACGTGAATAAACAACTCCCCAAACAAATAATAGCTGGAAGACTACACACTAGCTTATATTATAACAGTATTTTTACAAGCCTTTTTCTCTATGGGCTCTCTTTCCATTTTCATCACACTACGGGTTAAGGGAAATTTCTATCTCCTCTAGCATGACTACAGCTCCCAGAACGAATAGGAGACTTTCATTCCTACAAGACTAAAAGATGAGGGAGTAAGTCTCAGTAAGTAAAATTCATAGTTCTCTACTAGGAAAATATCTCATTATCAAAGCCTAGTAAGTGTTGTACTTGCAAATAGTGTCAATGACAAATCAACAGCAGATTACTTGCCATGCCTTAACTCAACACATGATGTCGATGTAAGATACATTCAGCTTAACAATGAATACATCAACATATCATACTTATGCATAACTAGCACTCATGCAAATTCATTTACCATCATTCTAGCTCAACTAGACCCTCCTAGCTCCATCAGGGATTTGAGTTTATTGCTGGGCTTTCTAGCTCGAGCAGGGCATCTCGGCTCAATGGAGGCTTCTCGGGACTAGTTTCTCGAGGCTTTCGAGTTCAAGATCTAGGCATCCTAACTCAACTAGGGCATCTTGGCTCAACCGAGGTTTCTCGTTCAATGAATGAGGTATTGTTGCCAATACTGTGTGGCGACGAACATTATTTCCTCTTTAAGTGAACACATATATGCTTCATATAAGCCGATTCTTATCTTTTCTCTTAGCCGACACATATACAGCCCAAAAGCGTGCTCATCCATATGTTTGTGCCATGAGTTCTCGCACTACACTAATAAACATGTCAGGAACAAACTTTGGTTTGTGACTTGAACCGATCACTTAGTGCCAATCCCCGCACCAGACAAGGCTTGGAAACGGCATTGCCTCAATGCCGCCTCAATGCCGATCTAGGACCTTGAGGCTTGGGTACACTTGCTTTAGTGAAGATCCTAAGCTCGATGGACCTTGGCCTCTACTTGGCGTGAACATACTTTATGCCATGAATGACCCTTGGTTCGTGGCTTGATTCAATTGCCAAGTACAAAGTCCCTGCATCGACTGAGACTTAGAATCTACATGCTTTCATACCTTACCAAGACCTTGTGGGCTTGGGTGATCCCTGTGCCGATCAAGACTTAGAACTAGCACGCCTCAATCCCATTCAAAACCTCGTGACCTTAAGCGATGCCCTCATCAAATAAGATCACACAAAAGAGTGAATTGTGTAATTTGTTTATACATCGACAAAAGAGAATGCTTATCAACCTGATAAAATGACTATTTGGAGCAATTAGATATTGTGATATTGATTATAATTGATTGGGACTTGTACAATCAAAAGTATTATATACATAATCTCGAAAAATATGCCTCTAACATATTAGAATGATAAATATCAAGAAATTCATGAGCCTATGGAGCGTGTATTCGTGGTAGAACTTACTTTCGAAGTAATTGTAGGTCGTCACATTTACTTACTCAAAATCTAACTCCAATATAAGTTACCGTTTTATTACTTGGATAAATATTTGTAGAAACAGGACCATCACTCTCTGGCCCATATAAATATTATACACCAGATCACATTCCTTATTGTGCAAAATATCTCAACATTCCTTTCTCGCCGTCTCCAAACTTCTATATAATATCTCCCCATCGAGACTCCTCCTCACTTAGCACTAACATCATGAGGAGAATTGCGCGTGATCTGGCTCTCCTGACGATCCTATTGCTCACGGCGTCCTGTCTTTGTCGGTCTCTCTCTCTCGGCATCCTCGTGAATTACATATTTATGCACAGCGACGAGTAATTCTTTTGCAGGGACATCAAGCGCAGATGGAAGTGGAAAAAGCATGCCTTCCGATGAAACCCTCCCGAGCCCCGCCGCTTGTGCCGAGTTCGAAGACTGCGTGGGGCACTGCTTGCAGCTTGGGTGCGATACCAAAGGTTGTGTTGACGAGATGTGCGAGTGTCAATGCAATCGATAGATTACCATGTCAATTAAGCAGTTCATCTCACTAATAAAAAAAAAAATCTCTTTCCTTTGCCTCTATGATAGGTTAATTTTTCATTTTCAAAGGAGAAAGAAACGAAGAAAACAAAGCATGAAAAAGTTAAAAAAGAAAAATAAAACTATAATGTTTAGCCATCAAATTTGGACAAGTCATCAAATGCCATTTTCCATATTGAAAATTCAAAATTAATCCTTACAATACCTAGGTCCCATTTGGTTCAGCATTCTCAAGGGGCTTTTAGTCTTGGGAATTTTTTTTTGATGTTTGGTTCAGCATTTGAATGTGTTCTTGGTCAAATGCTGATATTTGAAATGCTGAAAGCCCAAAGCAAGTTGAGACCTGTTTTGGGCATTCAGTATTTGCGAATGCCAGTCCTCTTATTAATGAACGTTTTTTTTTTCCCGGATATATATGACCATCTTTACTATCATGAAATGACTATTTCTAGTTAAATTTGTATGAAAGAAACTTGGTTTTATTTTTCTTAATGAGGACCTCCCTTTTTATATGTGGCGCTTACTAAAAAAAAATTAGCATTCACAATCGGTCACTTCACCATCCATCGAATAAGTTCACCTTTTTTTTTTTTTTTATCATTTTTATCTTTTGACAATCAATAGCCAAATTTTTTATCAATACACTAGAATGATCATTAATTAACAAAGATGATTAATACTACAATAATTAAAAAAAAATCATTCAAAGTTGAAAACAAACCTTAAAGAACCCTAAAATTGATTTTCTAATCTATAATTAAATTATTTTAATATAATTTTTAAATAAATTACTAATAACATAAAATGTAAAATGAAAATGTAAAATGTTATATAGTAATTATTTTTTTTTGCAATTTAAAAAATACTAAAACTAAAAAACTTAATTTGGTCACATTAAAGGGTTTTTCAAATATATGTTTACCAAACAGTTTTGCATTTCCCTAAAGCACTTTTCAGTTATATTTTTAGTTATAGTTTACCAAACAATCTAGTATTTCGGAAAACCCCTTTACTTTAAAGGTATTTGCATTTTCTCAAGGACATTTCCCCAAAGCCAAATCAAACAAGCCCCTAGTTGGAAACAAAGGTGCTTTCTGAGGGGTGCCGTGGACGAAGAAAGACTGGTATCGTTGTTGACCAGGAGTTGATTTGTAAATGGAAGTTCGTCACCGCTGACAAACTTCCAATGACAACGACAAACACCCGACGCGACAACTTATTGGATTTTTTGAAGTCAAGTGTGAAAGTTTTTTTTTTTTTTTGGGGGGGGTAAGTGTCAAGTGTGAAAGTTTACAAGTGGAAAATAGAAAATATTCGATGTTAGGTTAATTTTGAAAATTAATCTTACAATACCTAGCACTAATGGAAAACTGCATAAGATTTGTTAATCGAATACTGCGGCGAATGGACCGAGTAACGAAATCGAATTCCGACCTCTTTCGTTTGATGAAGAATCGGAAAGCAACGAGTCCTCTTGGCATCTTCTCGTGACCCGATTTGTTTCGTACAGAGAGAGCCCGTTGGAAAATGAAATATTCAAATGATGATATGCAACTCAGTTTTTTGTCGAACCAAAAGCTCTGTTTCACCCGCCGGTCCGGCAGAAACGAAAAGGGGGAAAAATGATAGAGAAAGGAAAGAAAAACAGAAAAAAAAGGGGAACGATCAGAAATTTAATAAAAAATCATAAAAGATGTACACGTCGGCATTGGATATGCCACGTAGAACTGCAGGCATTGATTGGACAATTATACTAGCGATTTTCAGCCAAAATTAGCCGAAAAAACTATATTGCAAATTACTAGAAGGTTTAGGACTATATCGGCAAATTGTTAAATTATTTATGATTAAATTAGGACGTTTAAAATGTTTAAGACTGAAATCAATCGCTGTACAATAAATTTTGGACCTTTTTTTAAAAATAATTATCTTGGTGAGTATGGCTCTCAAGTAATGGATTGAGAAGTAACGACATTAGAGTAAGTGTTGTATGAAAGTTATTAATGGTGTATGTGCCACATAAAATAGCCGGTGATGATTGGGCTGCCATGTTAGCAAATTTATATGAAAAAAATAAACAGAAGTACTAAATTAGAATTTCATATAAAAGATTAGGACTAAACCGGCAAAATTTAAAAAAATTAAGGATTGAATCAGCATTGTATAATAGGTCTAGGACCGATTAGATAATTTTCTCTCGAGAGAGATACGAAGACTCTCCACATTGTAATTCTAATACCTTAGAACAATAAATATCAAGAAATTCGGCCAATGAGACTATGAAGCAGGTTTTCAATGGTAGAATTTAGTTTCAAAGTAATCGCAAGCCGTCCCATTGACTCACCCAAATGCAACTCCAGATTAAGCTACCGTTTTAAGACTCGGATAAATGTGTGTAGAAACATGGTCATCACTCACTAGCTCATATACATATTATAGACCGAATCACATTCTCAATGATGACAACTATCTCAACCTTACTTTCTAATCACCGCTGCACTTTCTGTCTCAATTGCCGGTTTGTCATCATGGTGAAAATCACATCTAATTTAGCTCTTTTGAGAATTGTGTTGCTCGTAACGTTATGTCGGTCAATTTATTGGTGTTCTTGCGAATCAAGTACTTATGCAAATGTTCGCTATGCGCAACGATACGATTCTTTTATTTTATTTTATTTTCTTTTTTGGGTTCCGTGGGTACATCTTTCGCAGATGGAATTGGAAGCATGGCTCTTGAGGAAACTTTCTCGGGCCATATCCTTTTGCTTCAAGTTCAAGAAACCGCGTGGTCTAATACCTGCGATTTGGGCGCCTTACCAATGGTTGTGTTCATGGGATGAGCAAGTGCCGATGCACTTGATAGATTATTAGGTGACGTCATGTAACGAGCAATTATTGTTGTACTGGCGTACATACAAAGAGGATTGACCCGAATATATCTTAAAACTGTCTCGTCTAAACTTTGAGACATAAAATATAGGAGGTATTCCCTTGTAGGTGGGGAAGAAAAAATCACACTCAGAAATTAAGGTGGCCCTTCAGGTGAGGAGGGTAGATTATACTGCATCTAATAATGGGTGTTTGAGAAATTGGTAGGTCGGTAGAATAGCTGCCTGTGCTGGTGAAGATGGAGGGTTGGGTTAAACACCCACTGCAAGGTCAACCTATGTTTTGTATAGTGTCTCTCAACTGACTTATTGGCTTTGTACCCCCAGTTGAGAGTTACATTTGGCTGACTCCATCACATGGTTCCTCGGGCCTCCAAAAAAATTGAGGTGAAGATGCATGCAACAATTGATTTATTTACTATGGTTAATATTGCTAAAAGTCTCAAATTATGTCTACTGAGACAAAAATACTCTAAACTTTTTTTTTTGCATCATTAAAAACTCCAAATTTTCTCATTGTGACACATATACCCCTGATTTTTTTTGTCATAAAAAATCATGAACTTATAAAAGTATGATATATACATGCTAGATGGAACTGTAATATATATTCGTGACAAAAGAAAAAGTTGAGGGTATTTATGTAATAGTTTTGGAGATTTTGGTGACACAAAAAAAGTTAGATATTTATGTCACAGTGTGTATATTTAAGATTTTTGATAATATATGCCCTATTTAGTAAATTGGTTAAGATTGGATGATATTTATCAGTAAAAGAGAAAACTAGCATGTCAATTGGACTATTTGAATAATCTTTTCTTTGCATATGCTGGAGACCCTATTAGTGGTAAACAATTTGATGTGAACATATCGTTATAGGGATGCGATAAAATTCGAAGTGGACTTTCTTGATATATCTAGTAAGTGAATCTTATAGAGAGTACTCCGTAGAACATCTTTCGAGTAAATGCTTTTCACGTTACCTGAAGAAAGATTTGGACTCTTTTTGTACTTTTATTTCAGCTACTTGCAGTTGTTTTCAACGCAAAGGTCCCCTGGGCAAGCAATTACTTTGTTTGATGACACGGCGAAGGGAAAATCAAATCAAGAAAAAGCAAATTGATGTTAAATCGATGCCGTTGCAACCGAACCAAACCCGTCCACCCTCGCCTCGGTCGGCACCGGTTGAAATCTTTTTAGAAAATAAAAAGAATAAAATTATATAAATGATTCATGAATTTTGTCTTAATGTACAGTGCGTTAGTTGGGGAGCTCACGGAGGGCATGGACGTTGGCGACGAGGCGCACCCGCGGCGGATGTGGTGCGGCCGGGGGCTTTGGGGAAGGCAAGACGAGAGGCTGGAGTGAGGAGGAAGAGGCGAGGAAGGGGTTGACCAGGTGGAGGTTGTCGGGGGTGATGATGACGGTGACGGTGATGGGGGCGGCGGCAGCGGGGGCGGTGGGGGCAGGGGAGGTGGAGGAGCTTGTGGGCGAGGTCGAGGAGGGGGATGATGTGGCCGGCGGTGGTCCAAGCTAGCAACAAGGGGGACGTGTCTGTCGTCTCGCTCTCCTCTGCGCTTCGAGGTGGTGGGCTTTCACCGCTGACGAACGTCCGGCGACAACGACAAAAACGCAACGCCACAAGGGAGGTGGGCCCTAAGTGGGGTCCTAGGAATTGAGCAAAGCCAGTGAATTGATAAATGAATTATAATTAATCAAATTATGATCTTGTCCTTGGATGAAGAATTATCGCTACTTTACAACGGGCGATGGGATCGGTTCCAAGAAATTAATCTATAAAAGCACACTTTATTTTATTTTATTTCTACACTCGGACATGACATTGAAAACTGCAATTAAATAAAAATACTAATTCAAATCTCGCTTCATATTATCTATAAGAACATGACTTATCTATTGCTCTCGACTTTTACGCTTATGTGCAGTAGAGGCATATTTTATTTCTACGCTAACATGTGTAGACGACGAGAAAAATCTTAGAAAGGGGAGAGGGAGAAGTGATACCTTTATATATTACCTTCCATAGTGCAAGAAGAGACCGCGCTCACCGGACAAAAGGGGCTCGTTGGGGAGGTCAATAGCGAGCCCAATGCTAGTGCCGACAAAAGTGTGGAGTATGGTGTCGTTGGCATGATAGATATTCAACTTATCAACGCTCTGTGACTTGAGGAGTAGGGAGGCGTAAAGAGAAGAGAATGGCTTGTAAGAGAGAAAATAGAGAGGCAAATTGCAAGAGGTGAGGATTTTGGTGTCAAATGCGTGAAAAGAAAGAAGACAAAGGAAAGTGGGACCCACATGAGAAAAAAAAAAAAAATAAAAAGACGAGAAAAAAAAATGGCGACAACTTTTATAGAGTTGTAGTAGAAGTGGTGAGCCATACAATAAGTATTATGGCCAAAACACTAAAAAAGGACTGTTTAAACTTACGGAGGACCGGAAAAAAATGCGGTCATTTCTCTAATTAGATAGCAGCCGCTACATAAATTTCCTCCCTTGTTTCCCCAACATCAATCGCTAGTTGTTTTTTTTTTTTTTTTTTTTTTTTTTTTTTATGACCCGGGAACTACCGTTGGCCGGCAGCCTAGACGTAAACCCTGGGTGGACTGAGCCATCACCACAGACCCAGCCGCGTTTGAGTCACGTGAACGCGACGCTTTTGGGATTCAAACCCCTCCCCTTCGTGAGGGGGAGAGGGCCCGAAGCCAACTGCACCACCGCGGGTGGTGGTATCAATCGCTAGTTGTTCATCCTTCAACTATTACGCTTTGCGTGGGTAGCCTCACCCACCGTTAGCATAATGCTATAAGCTTAAGTCGCAGTTATCCTCCACCTACACAACTTTCGAATCGAGTTACTTCATAAATTTATTTCTTTAAAGAAGGCAATTGCCATCTTATTTGCTCAACATGGGTACTTCATGTCATGTAAGAAAGCATTTAGGTGGCTGTAAATAATTCTTTAAAATTTTTACACTTCAATGGTTCAAAAGAAAGCTAGAAACTTGCCTCTTTTATGGAAAAAAAAATTTTTAATAAACAAAAGGGCGGTGCTATTTCTACTCCCTATATGACTAAATTCACCCATTTCCCACCAAAAAAAAGAAAAAAAAATCCCTTTGTCATTCAATTACAATTTAAATTGGTTATCCTAAATTTATTTACTTTGCTTTTTTTTTTTTTTTAGTATTTCTATATCCATGTAAATTTTATTAAACCTAAATATTGCATAAAGTAAGAACTTTCTTTTGAAAGTGCTAGGGAAATAACATTATTTTGGTTGACAAAAATCAATAGCATATATGAACTGTTTATGAAAAAAATATTAAGATATCTCATTGTGCATAGATATTTCTCTAAGTCTTACATGCTCTCGATAAAAAATATTGCCAATATAATAAGGGAAAAAGATAAATTCTTTGATATAGTAAATAAAGAGACTTGATAAATATTTTAGACTAATAAGAATAATAAAAAGTTCACTAAGAAAGTGAGCTTTTGAGATAAGAGGGTCAAAAAATAGTTAAATCACTTCACCAAAAAAAAAAATAGTTAAGTCATTATAAGATTAATGATGAAGAATAGACTTTTCGACTTTGTACTATATCAAAAAGTGTCTTTACAATTAGTGAGATAATTTTACATGGAGTATAAAAACCGTTATAGGAATATCTAATAATGCACTTTTCTTTGATACACAAAAGGAAATGTGAAATATTTAATTATGTTAATTATACTAAATAAAAAAGGAAATGGGCCATCATTATAAACTGCAATTGAAAGATTGAAATCAAAGTTGTCTTTTTAGTATAAATAGGGGTGGAAATAGCACCGCCCAAAAAAAATTGAATATAAAAATTTCTGCCATGGGTTGAACATTATGTATAATAAAATAACTTTGCCTAATTAACCTATTTATTGACTAATTTTTTAATTAACCTATTTATTGAAAAAAATGAATTACTATATTAACATCTAAAAAAGTCCGTATGATAAAAAAAAAAATGCAAATGTCTTTTAAAAAAGAACGGACTCAATCATCATGATAATAATATTATTACTGATATAAAATCTGACTTTTATGTTAAAGTAATTGCATGATGGGTAAATTTATAGAATGATTAGTTGGTACGATCATATCACATATATGTATGATGTTAAGAAAAAATTTACATTTTATTGTTCATAACTTTGCTCATACTATATCTTGCCTGATTGATGAGTACTCTGTAATATTACGTATGATAAAAGGGTTTATTATTGAATATAACGTCATCCGATTTAAGTATTTTCTGTCTAGACCAGGTGCAATTTCTCCGATTAAAATTCTAATTTTCGGTACTTGTGGGAGAAGAGAGACTTGAAAATTAAATTATGATATTTTAGCATAGTGGTTCCAGTTAGGTCAATGGACGAGTATATGTTTTGATGAAATTGTGTTCAATGCTAGTTAATTAAAATTTTAATGATATATACAAGTTAAACGGATCAATCTATATTATCAACCAACACGATTCTCTCATTTGCCACTTTTTGGTACCAGTGAATCGGGAGGACAAATAGACCAATTAAGCTACCAAAGGGTGAACTCTGGCATTCAAAAGCTTTTGATGGCCTGAAATCACTTTATAAATAGCATATAAGCAGATATAAAAATTATTCATGAATTAAACATTAGCGTCGTCCTTTGGTTTCTACACTTGCTAAAATCACTTTGACCTCCATTCAATGTCAAAATCAACTTGCGAACACATACACATAAAAACTTGATATTTGTAAGTGACAGAGAAAATTCTGTAATTTCTTTATATATCCATGAAGAGTACTTATTTATCGACTTCATAAGATGACCTTCTAGTGCAACTATATATTATGATATTGATTATATTGATCGGGGATCTGCACAGTGAAAATAGGCACATGAGAGATATGTTTCTAATAGATTATAATTATAAATATCAAGAAGTTCATGTATTCAATGGTAGAATTTAATTTAAAAGTAATCATAGGTCATCGCATTGACTTACCCAAAATCTAAATTCAATTTAAGCTACCATTTCAATACTCAAATAAATGCGTCAATATAGGACCATTACTCTCTTGCCCCTGTACATATTATACATCAGATTACATTCATTAATGCTACAATATCTCAACCTTCCTTCTATATGAATCAATGACGTTGCATTGCCTTATAGAAATAGGACCATTACTATTTGGATAAGTATGTATAGAAATAGGACCATTACTCTCTTGCCATTATACATATTATACATCAGATCACATTCCCTTTTGTTTTTTTTTTCTTATATAAATATGTAAATCAGATTGCATTTCTTATTGCTACAAAATATCTCAAACCCCCTTCATCACCATTGCCAAACTTCTACATAAGTCCCCTCATCGTTGAGATTCTTCCTCCTCACTTAGTACTATCATCATGGGGAGAACTGTGCGCGCTCTGGCTCTCTTGACGATCCTATTGCTCGTTGCTTCATATCAGCGTTAGTCTCTCTCTCTCTCTCTCTCTCTCTCTCTCTCTCTCTCTCTCTCGGCGCCCTAGCAAATTCGAGAGTATTTTCGGGGGCAAGGGCAGAAAAACTCTCCCCAATTGAGAGGCACAGGGCGTGCAGGCATCAGTATCTTAAAATAAGGAATGCATCTAGGCTAGGCAATGGATTATCAGACTACCACTGAAAGCCCTTGTCGGAAGCTTGCTTCCTATTGGTTATACAATGCTTCACATAATGTCTAAAACCGGCACGTCTAGCTAGTATCCCTGGTTCTAGACACTGTGCAAATCACATATTCATGTACATGTTTGCGACGTGTGATGATACAATTTTTATTTTTATTTTATTTCTGTGGGATTTTGTAGGGACATCAAGCGCGGATGAAACTGGAAGCAGCCTGCCTTTTGAGGAAACTCCTACGAACGATGCTAGTTGCTCCGAGTCCAAAGACTGCGATGTTTTCTGCCGGCAAACTGGGTGCATCAATGAAGGTTGTGTTGATGGGATGTGCAAGTGTCGATGCACTTGATTGATTATTATTTGATGAAACAAAAATAAAATAAGGAACACTAAGTCTTCTTTCCTTTGCCTCCTTGGTTGGTTATATGGCGTTAAATATTCCTTTTGCAAGGACAGAGAAAAAAAAAGGGATGAAAAAGAAAAAAAGAAACTAGATATTGAGATTTCCCGGCTCCCTCCGTAAAGAAAGCATTTCCCATCTTTTTTACTCGGTATGCCCAATTAAAAGAAAGGCTAGAAACTTGTCGTTTATGGCAAAATGTAAGTTTTTTTTTTGGGGGGGTTAAATTTTATATAAGAAAAATTGCTTAATCGACATTGATTATTCAAATATTTGCAGGCCCTATTTGTCTCCCCAAGTAATATTTCCAAACTTTTGGTTTAGGTCAAACTTCAGCCTATTCGGGGGAATGTTATTTACGGTCCCTATTTGTCTGAAAAATTGCTTAATCGACATTGATTATTCAAATATTTGCGGGGCCTATTTGTCTCCCCAAGTAATATTTCCAAACTTTTGGTTTAGGTCAAACTTCAACCTATTCGTGGGGAGTGTTAGAGTGCCTTCATTTCGTGTAAAATGAGTGATTTATAAAACATTTTACGAAAAATGATTGTTTATATTGTTTAGAAAAATTAATCAATGTAAAATATTTCCATCATTGATAACAATCTATGTCTAATTGTTTTCGTGGGCGATGATATTTTTTTCTTTTATTTATTTTTCTAGACGATATAAATGATTAATTTTTTTAAAAATATCTTCCAAATAATTCATTTTCCATGAAATGAGTGCACTTGACTTAAGCTGAAAGTATAGAAATATTACTTGGGGGAGGCAAATAGAGGCCAACAAAGATTTGAATGATAACATATAAACAAATATAAAAATTGGTTACCAATTACACATTAGCATCGTTGTAACGACCCCAAGTCTATCTCTAGGGTCTTGAGTGGCAGAGATTATTTTCGTGACGTCCCAAATTTTTTGCCGTCCGGATTCTTTTTATCTTATTATTATGCACTCGCGGAAACGTGAATAAACAACTCCCCAAACAAATAATAGCTGGAAGACTACACACTAGCTTATATTATAACAGTATTTTTACAAGCCTTTTTCTCTATGGGCTCTCTTTCCATTTTTCATCACACTACAGGTCAAGGGAAATTTCTATCTCCTCTAGCATGACTGCAGCTCCCAAAACGAATAGGAGACTTTCATTCCTACAAGACTAAAAGATGAGGGAGTAAGTCTTAGTAAGTAAAATTCCTAGTTCTCTACTAGGAAAATATCTCATCATCAAAGCCTAGTAAGTGTTGTACTTGCAAACAGTGTCAATGACAAATCAATAGCAAATTACTTGCCATGCCTTAACTCAACACATGATGTCAATGTAAGATACATTCGGCTTAACAATGAATACATCAACATATCATACTTATGCATAACCAGCACTCATGCAAATTCATTTACCATCATCCGAGCTCAACCAGACCCTCCTAGCTCCATCGGGGATTTGAGTTTATTGCTGGGCTTTCTAGCTCGAGCAGGGCATCTCGGCTCAATGGAGGCTTCTCGGGACTAGTTTCTCGAGGCTTTCGAGTTCAAGATCTAGGCATCCTAACTCAACTAGGGCATCCTGGCTCAACCTAGGTTTCTCGTTCAATGAATGAGGTATTGCTGCCAATACTATGTGGCAACGAATGTTTTTTCCTCTTTAAGTGAACACATATATGCTTCATATAAGCCGATTCTTATCTTTTCTCTTAGCCGACACATATACAGCCCAAAAGCGTGCTCATCCATATGTTTGTGCCATGAGTTCTCGCACTACACTAATAAACATGTCAGGAACAAACTTTGGTTCGTGACTTGAACCGATCACTTAGTGCCAATCCCGCACCAGACAAGGCTCGGAAACAGCATGCCTCAATGCCGCCTCAATGCCGATCTCGGACCTTGAGGCTTGGGTACTCTTGCTTTAGTGAAGATCCTAAGCTCGATGGACCTTGGCCTCTACTTGGCGTGAACATACTTTATGCCATGAATGACCCTTGGTTCGTGGCTTGATTCAATTGCCAAGTACAAAGTCCCTGCATCGACTGAGACTTAGAATCTGCATGCTTTCATACCTTACCAAGACCTTGTGGGCTTGGGCGATCCCTGTGCCGATCAAGACTTAGAACTAGCACGCCTCAATGCCATTCAAAACTTTGTGACCTTAGGCGATACCCTCATCGAATAAGATCACACAAAAGAGTGAATTGTGTAATTTGTTTATACATCGACAAAAGAGAATGCTTATCAACCTGATAAAATGACTATTTGGAGCAATTAGATATTGTGATATTGATTATAATTGATTGGGACTTGTACAATCAAAAGTATTATATACATAATCTCGAGAAATACGCCTCTAACATATTAGAATGATAAATATCAAGAAATTCATGAGACTATGGAGCGTGTATTCGTGGTAGAACTTACTTTCGAAGTAATTGTAGGTCGTCACATTTACTATCTCAAAATTTAACTCCAATATAAGTTACCGTTTTATTACTTGGATAAATATTTGTAGAAACAGGACCATCACTCTCTGGCCCATATAAATATTATACACCAGATCACATTCCTTATTGTGCAAAATATCTCAACATTCCTTTCTCGACGTCTCCAAACTTCTATATAATATCTCCCCATCGAGACTCCTCCTCACTTAGCTCTACCATCATGAGAAGAATTGCGCTCGATATGGCTCTCCTGACGATCCTATTGCTCACGGCGTCCTGTCTTTGTCGGTTTCTCTCTCTCTCGGCATCCTCGTGAATTACATATTTATGCACAGCGACGAGTAACGATACAAAGTTTTCTCCTCCTCCTCTTCTTCTTCTTGTTTTCTTTTTTGGTGGGGGGTTTTGCAGGGACATCAAGCGCAGATGGAAGTGGAAGAAGCATGCCCTTCGATGAAACCCTCCTGAGCCCCGCCGCTTGTGCCGAGTTCGAAGACTGCGTGGGGCACTGCTTGCAACTTGGTTGCGATCCCAAAGGTTGTGTTGATGATATGTGCGAGTGTCAATGCAATCGATAGATTACTATATCAATTAAGCAGTTCATCTCACTAATAAAAAAAAATAAAATAAAAAAATCTCTTTCCTTTCCTCTATGATAAGGGTTAAATTTTCAATTTCCAAGGAGAAAGAAACAAAGAAAACAAAGCATGAAAGAGTAAAAAAAAAAAAAAATAAAATTATAGTGTTTAGCCATCAAATTTGGACAAGTAATCAGATGCCATTTTTCATATTGAAAATTCAAAATTAATCCTTACAATACCTAGTTGAAAACGAAGGCGCTTTCTTGAGGGGTGTCGTGGACGGAGAAAGACTGGTTTCGTTGTTGATCGGGAGTTGATTTATAAATGGAAGTTCGTCACCGCTGACGAACTTCCGATGACAACGACAAACACCTGATGCGACAACTTATTGGATTTTTTTAAGTCAAGTGCAAAACTTCATAAGTGGAAAATTGAAAATATCCGACATTAGATTAATTTTGAAAATTAATCTTACAATACCTAGCACTGATGGAAAATTGCTTAAGATTTGTTACGCGAATACTGCAGCAATGGACTGAGTAACGAAATCGAATTACGGCCTCTTTCGTTTGATGAAGAATCGGAAAGTAAGGAGTCCTCTTGGCATCTTCTCGTGACCTGATTTCTTTCGTATGGAGAGAGCCTGGCTCGAAAATGAAGAAGAAGAAGAAGAAGAAGGGAAAAGCAGATATTTAATATAGAAATCATAAAACTTGTATACGTTAGCACCAAATATGCCATAGAATAATTGGCATTGATTGGATATTTACATCAGCAATTTTCAACTAAAATGAGTCGAAAATACTACATTGACAAATTGTTTAAGGTTTAGGACTATATTAGCATATTGTTAGACTTCTTATGATTAAATTAGGACAATTAAAATGTTTAAAACTGAATTAACCATTATAAAATAAATTTTGGACATTTTTTTTTATAATTATACTAGTGAGTATGGCGCTCAAGTAATGGATTGAGAAGTAACGGCAATTAAAGTAAGTGTTGTATGGAAGTTATTAATGGCGTATGGGCCACATAGAATAGCTGGCGATGATTGGATCGCCACGTTAACGATTTTACACCCAAAAAAAAAGGCCAAAAGGATTAGATTGGAATTTCACACAAAGGTTTAGGACTAAAATGACAAAATTTTAAAACATTAGTATTGAATTAGCATCATATAATAGATTTAGGACCAATTGGGTAATTTTCTCTTGAGAGAGATACGAAGAATCTCCTAATTGTATTTCTAATAGCTTAGAATGATAAATATCAAGAAATTCGGCCAATGAGACTATGAAGCAGGCTTTGAATGGTAGAATTTAGTTTCAAAGTAATTGTAAGTTGTCCAATTGACTCGCCCAAATGCAACTCCAAATTAAGCTACCGTTTTTAGACTCGGAAAAATATGTGCAGAAACAGGGTCATCACTCACTAGCTCATATACATATTACAGACGGAATCACATTCTCAATGATGACAAATATCTCAACCTTACTTTCTCATCACCTCTGCACTTTCTATATAAATTGCCGCTCTGTCATCATGGTGAAAATCACATCTAATTTAGCTCTTTTGACCATTGTGTTGCTCGTTACTCATGCACATGTTTGCTACGCATAACGATACAATTCTTCCTTTTTTTGGGGGGTTCTGTGGGGACATCTTGCGCAGATGGAATTCTTGGCTCTTGAGCAATTATATCCTTTCGTTGAAGTTCAAGAGATTGCACTACCTGCGATTTGGGCGCCTTACAAAGTTTGTGTTCATGGGTGAGACTTGATAAATATGTCCTAAAAATTATAGTTGTATTAGAACTAACAAAGAGGTAAAAAAACTATCGGGGTATTTCCTTCCGGAATGGGGAAAAAAATTACACTCGGAAATTAAGGGGCTCTTCAAGTGGGGAGGGTAAACTCCACCGCACCTGGTAAGGGGTATTTGAGGAACTGGTAAATTGGTATGGTAGTTGCTCATGTCAGTGAAGGTGGAGGGGTGGGTGAAACACCCACTGCAAGATCGATTTGTGTTTTGCACAGTATCTCTCAACCAATTTGTCGGCCTTGTACCCCGATTGGGAGTTACATTTGGCCAACTCCATCACATGGTTCCCCAAGCCTACAAAAAATCATGGTGAAGATGCATGCAACAATCGATTTTATTTACTATGGTTAATATCACTAAAAATTTCAAATTATATCTATTGAGACACAAATACTATTTTTTTTTTTTTTGTATTATTAAAAATTCCAAACTTTCATCGTGACATGTATATCCCCAATTTTTTTGTCATAAACAATCATGAACTTATAAAAATATGATAAATATATCCTAGATGTAACTGTAATATATATTATATTGGGCTTTTTTCGTGACAAAAGAAAAAGCCAAGGGTATTTATATGATAGTTTTGGAGGTTTTTGTAACACGAAGAAAATTTTAGATATTTGTGTCATAATGTGTATAATTTAAGAATTGAATAATATATGCCCTAATTTAGTAAATTGGTTGAGATTGGGTGATACTTATCAGCAAAAGAGAAAATTAACGTGTCAGACTGGGCTATTTGAATAATCTTTTCTTTGCATTTGCTAGAGACCCTATTAGTGGTAAACAATTTGACGTGAACATATCGTCGTAGGGATGCAATAAAATTCTAAGTGGACTTTTTTGAAAAGGCAACTCGTCTGATATATCTAATGAGTGAATCTTATAGAGAGTACTTTGTACAACATCTTTCTAGTAAATGCTTTCCACGTTACCTGGAGAAAGATTTGGACTCTTTTTTGTACTTTCATTTCAGCTACGTGCAGTTGTCTTCAACGCAAAGTTCCCCTCGGCAAGCAATTACTTTGTTTGATGACATGGACGTTGAATCGATGCCATTAAAATCGAACCAACCCGTCCACCCTTGCCTCGATCAGTACCGGTTGAAATCTTTTTCGAAAATCAAAAAGATAAAATTACATAAATGATTCATGAATTTTGCCTTAATGTACAATGCATTCCCCATATTTTCAATTTATTTTATGTAGTTCATGAACTTTAAACCTAGTGTAAAATGAAGTCCTTGAACCTTTAATTGATTCAAAATGATCTTTGATTTTTTAATAACCATTCGATTTAGTCCATAAATTATTGTATCTCTAAATTCAATCTAGTCTCGAATCTTTGACATATTGTAGGTGAGAAAGACGTTGTTGTTCATTACATAGGTGTCCCTTCTTTTCCGGAGATGGCTCTTGGCTAATTTGAAGAGGCCTGTTCTAGGATATTGATTGTAGGGTTTCCTGTTCGTGCCAACCGTTGAATTGATGACCACTCATTGGTCCATCTTCTTTCCACAGCCAGCTTTGCTCCACTCATTCTACTTTCTCCGACAAAGTATGTGAATGGACAAGCATTTTTCTCATGTTAGATTGGGTAGGAATTTCGCTAATAGAAATCTAATCCCATCTTATGCATGAAAAAATTAATCTATTCCCTTCATTACCAACTGAAGATGTCAAAATTCGATGGCGAGTTTGCTTCTTTTTTTCATTGTATCTTATTTACGAATGAGGTACTACCGTATTACTCATGCTTAAAGTTTATCTAAATAATAGTTATTGTCATAAAAGAAATCTCCATCTTGTGGTGTGATTGAATGGAGAACACTTGATACTCAAAAAAGTTATCGTGAATTTTACTATTATGGAGCCAAAAAGTGACCTTATTCATAGGGCAATTTTTATTCAATACGGTTTAGTGCTCCTAAGAGAGAATCCACATCGATGAGATCAGATTTGCGACCTACAGTCGTCCAGATCGATTTTGAAGTTTGGAAATAGGAAAGGACATTCAGCCGCCTTTGTGGGTAGTGGAAGGAGAATTTTGTACTTTACAGTTACAACATCAGGTCCCACATCATATTCTTTTCTTTTCATTTGGGCCCCTAAATGTTGCCCAGTTGCTATAAGAAATTAGTTTTTGGGGCTTTCGACTTCATTGTGAAGAATTTCGTTGTTGCTTCTTAATTAAGCATCAACTTTTTTATTTATTTTTATGAGTTGATGGTAACCTGATCTTTAATTATTAATTTACCTAATTCTTTTAATAATAAAGAAAGTAAGACCGACAATCTTCGCATGGAAAATTGAGATTCAACTTCCAATCACTCTATTATACAAGCAGTTTTCCTCACAAATAAGAGAGGGAAAAAAAATGAGAAAAAGAAAAAGGTCTCTTTATAGTTTCAGCGGTCAAATTGGACAGGCCATCAACGGTCTCCGTCAACCGCCGCCGCGTCGCTTCTTCCACATTGAAGCTCCGTCAGGCTCTGCACGAATCCGTCCAAGTCCTTGGCCGAGCTTCCGCCGTCGACCGCGTCCGCCGCCGCCTCGCTCAGCCTCTGCATCCGGCCCCTCTCCGGCCGCGCCCCGTCGAGCGAGTCGGCCAGCGCCCGGGCCAGCCGGGCCGGGTCGGGCACCGCGTCGTCGGGCGCCTCGCACGCCCGGATCGCCACCCCCAGCTGGTCCACCAGCAGCTTCGCGTCGGTGTACTGGTCGGCGCCCATCGGCCACGTCAGCATCACCACGCCGGCGCCGATCGCCTCGAGCACCGAGTTCCAGCCGCAGTGCGTCAGGAACCCGCCGACGGCGCGGTGCCGCAGGATCGCCACCTGCGGGGCCCACCCCGGATGACCAGCCCCCGCCCCGCCACGCGGCCCTCGAACCCGTCCGGCACGAGGCCGTGGCTGTCCAGCGCCTTCCCGTCCACCGTCTCCCGGAAGCACCACACGAAGTGGACCCGGCTCATCTCCAGCGCCGCCGCCAGCGCCGCCATCTGGTCGTTCGTCAGCACCGTGCGGCTCCCGAAGCACACGTACACCACGGAGCGCTCCTCCCTGCCGTCGAGCCACCTCAGCACATCCTGGGCCGGGCCCGAGCTGGACCCGCCCCGGCTGGTGGCGCTCGCCGCGTCGTCCGCCGGCGGCAGGAGCGGGCCCACCGCCCAGACCCGGCCCGGCCCGAACCTCTTCTTCATGTGGTCGACGTAGACTGTCTCCAGCTCCGTGAACGAGTTGAAGACGACGCCCCAGCTCGCCGCGTTGGCCAGCCAGCCCTGCCTGTAAAACTCCATCTCGGCGTCTCCTTCCTTGTATGTCCTGAATAGATATGAAAGCTGCCACCAGTGGTACGTCGGCGAGTTCGGCACGTCGGCGAAGGTCACCGTGGAGTTCTCGTCGTCGCCGCCGTTCTTGGGTAGGTTCTGATGCTGCGAGAACTCGATGGACACGGAGAAGGCGGCGGAGGGGGAAAACACGACGCGGGGAATTCCGAGCTCCGAGGCCAGGTCTCGGGTCCACCCGAGAAAGAAGTCGGACAAAATGGCGACCGGCGGCGAGGGGTGGGACCTGAACCACTCGACGACCGCCGGGTAGTGGTGGTGGCGCATGGAGTGGACCTTGACGATAAGGATGTTTTTGGTGATGCAGGGGACGTCGGGGGCCGGGACGACCAGGGGGTGGAAGAGGGAAGGGTGGTCGGAGAGGAGGGGGCGGAGGAGGTGCTGGTTCGAGGGGGTGACGAGGGCGGTCACGCGGACGCCCCGGCGGAGGAGGCGGTCGGTGAGGTCGAGGAGGGGGATGATATGGCCGGAGGAGAGGAAGGGATAGACGAGCAGGTGGGGGAGGCGGGGACATCGGCGGTGGCGGCGGCGGCGGCGGCGGGGCGGGGGCATGTTGGCCGGTGGGAACGGATTTCTGGACTCAAGATGCCGAAATGCTATGATGGGAATACTGAGATGAGGAAAAAGAAGGACTTTGAATTATATGGAGGGTCCTAACTTTGCGGAATAAATACCATTTGGACTGCGCGGACGGTGGGAATTTAGCCACGATTTAATTGAGAGATTGTGATTCCTAATTGGTGTGGAGGCAGCGTTGACTTCCATTAGAATTGTACAAAGTGAAGTTCTCTTTTTCGTTGCATTTATTTACTTTTTTATACTTCAGTTTCCATGCGTCATAGGATGTCTCGCATATCTCCTTCAATTTTGCGTATTCTTAACGGATTACGATTAACAGTATAATATCTTGTTATTTTAAATAGTCATGTAAACACGCGGAAACTACACTATGACGTCTTGCCATTTTTGGGCACGTTTGCTTGGCTGCTCGGGACTCTTTCGAACCTTCCTTTTTTTTTAAAAAAAAAAAAAAAAAATTGGTGGTGCGTCACCCGTGACGACGGGGTACTTCTTTGACATTTATTGAGAAATCGACAAAACCCTCTCATTACTTTCGGGTCCGCCGACGAAAGTGTCGTCTAGAAAAGCAGCCGTGCTGCGCAAGCATGTGGGGCATATCCCCACGAAAAGAAAAGACCACGCGCTTTGCTCTGTCCTGGGTTGAAAATGCGCAGGTTTTGATTAGGTTCAGGAACGGTTTTTTCTACCCTCCGAGGAACAGGACGAAACTTTGTTTTCTAGGGTTGAGACTTTTTCGAGAACGAGTTTCCCGTTTGAGTCGATTGGAGTCAATGCGGCTAAAACCGGCCTATCACGACAAAGTGCCAAAGCCTCGTGCCATGCTTTTTAGTAGGGGTGTGCAACGGAAACCGCCCGAATCGGAATCGGACCGAACCGGACCGGACCAGCCGATTTTGGGCGGTTCCCCGCGATCGGCGATCCGGTTCCCGTGTCAGGTGGGCCAAAGCTGGGACCTGGATGGAAATTTTTTTATATATAATTTATATTAATTTAATATTAAACATATAATATGTTAATATTATATATAAAACTTATTACAATCGGAATTGATTTAGGTAACAACCTCTTAAGTGGCCAAGAGACCACCAAAACTCTTGTTGTTACTCTTTATTTATAGAAAAAACTCTCCTCATGCTCAGACTCTCTCTCTCTTGCTCCCCTCACTTGCAAACGACAAGACACTTCAAGCCTTAAAAAGTCTCATATCGACTAAACATTCAAAGTATAGAAGAGAGATTGTCTATAAAACATAAGCCAAGCACAACCTTTAATCACGTTGTTCATGGGTTTTATGCTTAAAATTAAGCATGAAACACATAAATTATGATTGATATTCATACAAGTGAAGTTTGAATATTTTGCACGTGGAAACATGTGTGAGTAGTTTTATTAGATTGCTTAGAAACCGAATTTGATTGATCGGTCCAAAGCATGATTATTCTTTAGTGAATGGTCATTCTTTAGTGAAAAAATAAAGTGCCAATTCTTTTGGACTGGACTAGACCGGACCGGACCGGAACCGATGGTCCGGTCCGGTTCTCGATCCTAAGACCAATCCAGTCCGATTCCCAAAATTTGGATTCCACCTTCCCGATTCCACCTTGGAACCGAACCGAACCGGGAACCGATCACCCCTACTTTTTAGGGTTTTGTGTGCCCCCGCGAGACGGCCAACATCGGCCACCGCTCGCCATTTATGATGTTCACAGGCATCATGGCAAAAGGAGTGATTGAGATGTTCGGAGCTTTCCGCTACAGACCCGTCCCACCGATCACTGGGTCTATTCGGATCCCACCACATGTGCATATAAAATGAAGTGCTGGGATGATGGGGAGGCACGTGAACAGGTGAGGAGCCCTGGCCATCCCAGTAGCCGCCAAAGGGATTTTATAGTTTGGGCCCATATGTTTTTGGTCCATGAATAACTATGCTAATCCTAATATAATCTTTGATGGATGTAAATGTGCCTTGATTTATCTTTCTTGTTTTTATTTTCTATTTCATTGTGATTGAGCAGCTAATCCTAACATGAATTTGACTAAGTTTTCCAGTAAAATGTGTTTGCTCGTTGATTCGTCATACGCACCCACGACATGAATAAAATGCAACTTGAACTATGTAAAATGATATTTTTGTTTAGGAACTGGGTTGATCCCTAATTTTCTCACTCCAAAATGACTCAACAAATTACCAATTTTCCCCCTCCCTCTCTCTTTCTCTCTAATTAGTTTCATAGAAAATGTGGCACTTCTGAAAATTATTTTCCAAAAAGTCATTTTCTAAGAAAATGATAATATTTTTTGGCATTCAATTCTCCTCCTCCTCCTCCTCCTCCTCCTTCTTCTGCTCCTGCTTCTTCTTCTTCTTCTCCTTCTCCTTCTCCTTCTCCTTCTCCTTCCTTCTTCTCTTCTTCGCTCCTCCTCCTCCTCCTCCTCCTTCTTCTTCTTCTTCCCCCGAGTTCTTCCCCTGAGTCTCGCTCGAGGTCACTAGGGTTGATGCTCGACATCACTAGATCTTCTTCTTCATCTTCTTCTTCCCCCGAGTTCTTCCCCCGAGTCTCGCTCGAGGTCACTAGGGTCGATGCTCGACATCACTAGATTCCGACACAATCGAAACTCGCACAAGTCAACGAGGTTGGAGCTTGCCAATGGTCAGTCGTCAGCCATCATTGTGGTTGGTGACCGGCCAAAGAAGAAGAAGAAGGAAAAGGAAAGAAAAAATAAAATAAAAACTCGATTTAAAAAAGAAAAAAGAAAAAGGAAACATAAAAATAAAATGAAAATGTGTTTGGTGAAAGAAAGTGATATAGAAGAAGTTATAGAGTGGAAAACATTTTCTCCACTTTTGAAGGTATTTTTTCCAATAGCAAAAATGTTTTCCTTAATCAGTTCATTTTTCATAAAATAAATATCGAAAAATCCAGAAAATATTTTTTTTGGAAGTTATTTTCCTGTGAAATGAACGAAGCGTATGTTTCAACGTTTTTCATCTCTTCAACTTCTGTAGAGGAGGGATTTGACCTAGATCTCTCCTTCCCCTCTTTATCTCATTTTGTTTTCTTTCATTACTCTCCTAATTTAGTTTTAGATTAGGGAGTTTTGCTCTCTTGATTTTATATTTGGGAGCTTTTTTTTTTCTCTCTCTTTGATCTACTTTTAGATTTAGGAGTTTTGATGAATAAGTGCTCTGCCTCTGATTTCAATGGTGTTCATGGTAGTTTTGGTGTGCTCGTTCAACGTGTTTTTGTTAAAATCTTTAGCAGCTCACACTTGTTAAAGGACTCATTCTCACTAGTGATAGATTTGAGTTTGTTCAATATGTTTATGTTTTAACTCTATACAATGATGATGTTGGGGATGTCGAACCTAGGCGCATGCCGTCAAAAGGGCAAAGTTGTTAATGACGTATGATTCGGCGATCGGCGATCGATCTTTTTACTTGGATGTAATCACAAATCTGTTTATAAAGGATGAACGCATGATGTTCTATGCCAACCATGCTTTGATGATGTACCTTGATTTTGAGTTTTTTGTTTGTTTTAGAGCTCCTTGAGTTTGCCTTGTTATGGTGACTTTTGAGATTTCCTATGGATCCTGTCATATATTATTTTCATAATAAATGGAAATTTCTTTTGAAAAATACCAAAATTTAGGGGAAAAATCAATAAAAAAGTCTTAAACCCATCAATTCAATCATAAACTCTTTTTTTTGTTTGATTCAATCCATCCGACGCTAATGTGGATGCTAACTAGTGCCAATCGTCTAGTTGACGCCGATGTGGCATTTTTAAAATAATATATTATTTTTGGAAATATTTTTGTTAATTTTTTCTTTTTTCTTTTCTTGGCCAGCGACTAAGGAGGCCATGGCTGCCTTCACCCGTGGCCCCTAAGCCTTCACAAGGCACCTCATGGTCCTCCCTCTTTGTCTCCGGCGTGCGCTCTCTCTCTACCAATGGTCATCGAGCCTTGTCGCTACACTTCGACCTCGATCGGAGGTAGTCATGAGCAAAAGCAGCCATGGCCTCATAGTTGTAGGTGAGGCCACCTTCATCAACGATCAACAAGGCCATGGTGACCCGGGTTTGCAAAGCCCTCGCCAGCCACTATAGGAGAAGTGAACAAGGAAAGTAGGATGAAAAGAAAAAAAAAAATTTAAAAAAAAAAAAAATTTAAAAAATGTGAAGCCCTCACTTCAATTTCAGTTGGATGGTTGGCACTAACTGGCCAAATTTGATTAGATTGATTGAATTGGTACAAATGCAAAATGTTTAAAACTAAATTGGTAAATAAAAAAAAATTATGACTAAATTGACACAAATATAATAGGTTTATGATTTTTTTCATAATTTTCTCAATTCTCAAGCGTAGACACATGGGCGTTGGACAGCGTTGAATAAGATAAGCCGACGTAGACGCGACATGAATGTGATCGTGGAAAATAAAGAATAGAAAGAAGGAAAAAACGAAAAGAAAGTTCTTCGACTACTAATCACGATTGCTCTCTCGACCGGAAATTCTCCACGGCTGGACGAGCTCAGAGCTCACTTCCACTCAAGCTCAGAAAGTCATTCGATCCTTGACTCAGAGCTTGCCCTGGTAGTGGTGGGTGTCTATGTTGGCAAAACTCCATCCATGTCACACTCCATTGTCGTCCGACAGTCACATTAGTTTGATTCGATCTGATTTGATGCTGTAGGAACTTGATCAAATAATTATAAACGGTTTGATTTAAAAAGACTATAAAAAGTACATGGACAAAATGTAAAGTGATTCCCAATCAAAAGTAATTTAATTGAAAGATAATGCAGCATGTTCTGCAAGCCAATTAGAGCAAAAAGTCCCCTTCTAACAAAACTTTATGATGAATGGGTTCAGCATTGCAAATCCCACGCACGATGGACCAAACCACACCTGCCCAATTTCGTCCATCAATGGGTCCTTCGCTCGCATTTCGGCCCGAATCGAAATGAACCAGCCGCATGGGCCTTGAGCTAGGCTCTGTGAACACTGCATTTCGACATCATCGATCAGCTTCGATGCATCATCATCTTTCAAGCGTTTTTTGGACCGAAGCCCACCGAGACAAATACCCTAAGATCGATAGTAGCTGCGCTGTCGACCGTGCTGCGGCGGGAGTTTCTTTTCAAGTTTTACTCGTCAGTGCCGAGTTCTTTGTCGCCAAACAAGATTTAATAATTTAGTTCTGCTTGAATAACGAATGTCTGCAACTTGCTTGGACCATGGATCCGTCTCTTTTTCTCGTCACTTTGACCGTGTTTAGCACGGAATGGAAAAGTTGCCAGTGTTCATGAGTACATTGATCACTCAACTAGAAAGAAATTACAGCAGGAGCTATCATGTCAGTAGTTATACTGTAGCCTATAGTAAGTGAAGACAAAAACGCCCGCTTCTCGCGTAAAACAACCCCAAAATTCGAGAAACGAGTTCGTGAAACTCCGAGAGACAGCTAGGGCTCGTGTTGCTGAGACAAGGGGTGTCCGTTGTTGATCGGAGGCGGGTGCCGACCGCTGCCGTGGTAGTCTCTGTTGGTGAGGGCCATGATCTCACGAGCAGACTCTGTGATTTCCTTTTTGGTATCAAGATTCTGGAGGCTGCCGTCGATATAAGGTTCTCGGGATGACGGGCAGTTCGAGCTTCTCGTTGAATCGCAATGCACAGGCCTTGAATCTGGTGAATACACCATCATCTTCCTTGTGAAGGAGACTCTGATGGGTCTTGCTGTTCCTCTCTTGCCTCCTTCGTTCTATGGACAAATTGAGTTGAAAAGATGATTAGCGGAAATAAAAACGCGCCGCAAGAAATGAAAGACATTGTGTAGGTGCTCTAGACGGTATAAGTATCAGCTTTCTTTCATGGGATCTATTGCAGCAGCGGGGTTAGGTAATCTGAGCCGTCAGATCTGGTGAGTTGCAGGAACTACCCACAAACGAGACAGTCCAATATACCATGGAGTGTACGGACTATAGGCACATATACATACCTACATTAATACATACATACATACATACATACATACATACATACATACATACATGTGAGAGTGAGAGAGAGAGAGAGGAACCTGATCTTCCATGTACTCAGGTGAGCTAGCTTGGGGCAACTTTGAAGCATTTTGGTCCTTTCCTGCATTAATCCAAACACTTGGATGATCAAACGGAAATAAAAATTCCTCTTCCAACTACTTTGATACACGTTTTGAGGCTGCGAAAAAAACATCGTAACGAATTCAAACAATCTTTGATATTCCCAGGCTATTTATCATCGTGCGCTTATGCAGAGTAAAGATACATCGATCAAAGACACATCGATCAACTTGGGAAAGCCCAAAGTAAACGGGAAAAAAAGAAGAACAAGAAAGATAAGCCAAAGCAGGAAAGAGCTCTGCACAGACAGAAACGCCGAACAAAATTTTTGCTTTCATATCATTAAAATTTCTGTAGTTTCGATACATACAGGTATGATATTCCGCACTTGCATATAGCTTGACAAAATTTCGAAGGAAAAGAAAGGGATAAACAGCAAAGAAAAGAAAACAAAGGGGAAAAAAAAGAGAGCTTTTCTTGTGTAGCTCTCGATGGATGCAGTTATTCATTAGTTGTTCCTAGGAGGGTGTGGTTTGGGCACATGATAATCGGCACTGAAAGCTACAAAACCGCCCATTTTCACTTTGACAGAACGACGGGGGCTTCTAATTCTCGTCGACTCGCAGTCTACGTCCAACATCCTTTTCCCTCTACGTAGGCTACTTTTTCCAAAATAATTCTCGGCACCTGTTGATGATGGTGATGATGATGCTGCACTCTCAGGATTCATTTGCATACTCGAAACCACGTCTTTTGCTGCTCTTTGTCCCAAGAACTTTCTCGACTTCAACTTTCGTTCCTCGATTCCTAGATCAGTGTCTCTCACTACTTCAGAAGTAGAAGGATTGTGGTCATGTAGTTCCTGCAAGATATGAGCGCTAGCAAAGTAAATAAAGGGTTGAATACTCCGAGAAAGTTGCAGAAGTATTGCTAATAAAAACATTGGCGAAAAAATAAGACTCTCACAATCCTGATTTAGTACTGTCTTTATTGACAACGGTGATGTGTGCACTTGACAATTGTAATGATAGAATGTAATTTCTTCTACCTCTTGAACTTTCGATGAGGAGCCTCCAGCTACTAACACCTCCACTCCAGCTCTGTCGAGAACCAATTTTTCTTCCATGGCTGGGAAAATGTTTCCACAGTCAGTGAGGCACATGCATGCTTTGATCAACATATACCGCAATATGACACACCAATTCGCAAAGCATATGGAGCATATTCCACTTACCATGGCCAATTTGTGCACAGGAGCTCCATTGTTGCAGTGAAAAGAGCAGAAGCATGAGCAGAAAGCTAGTGATCGTTGTGGACGCCATTTTTGGTCCCTTCTCCTCCCCTGTTTTTTTTTTTTTTTTTTTAAGCCTTGTCTTCTGCAGAGTATGTCTTGTTGTTTGGACACAACGAAAGAGAGGAGAACATGTGGAAGCAAGCAAGGGCCTTTATAGAGTCTAAGATCTCGGTCAAAGGCTAGCGTCCCAAAGCCTTATTTTTCAACATTTCCCCATCATATATTATATTTAATATTGAACTTAGTAATGCCCGCATTACTTCGATGAGCTCAAAAGAACAAGCAGGGGTTCAGAGTCTTGAGTTGAAAAGTTGGAAAACGGTTTTGTTTGGTAGGCTTCAGAGTATCAAGAGGGTTTTTCTTCTTCTTATTTTTTCAGCATGTGATCGCGTGGAACTGAAGATACGGTGTTCAGCGCCTGTCTGCCGCCATGCATGCAACGTGGAAAGCTCTCTGCTTTTTTTAATATGTCCAAGCCCTAACATTTTCACTTTTGTTTTTCGATCGATATTAGTTGCTAACGAGTATTATAAATCGATTTTAGAGTATTTATTTTTGCATAACATAGAAAAAAAGGGGCAAGTCGGAAACTGTATAATTTTTTTTTTTAAGGAAGTTGCCAGCATGCGGGCTGATTATACAAAAGATTAATGTTTTCATGCATTATGCTTTTTGGTCTAAAATTTCAAGTCTTCCCCCCACGTTTATCGATGCCATGACAGTGTAAAAGAAGAGGTTTTCGGGTTGGACAGGAGAGATTCACAGTGGCCAATGCTGCTGCCTTTGGCACACATCCAAATAGTAGTGGAGGTTACGCTGGCTGTTACTTCGTTCATTTGTTTATTCGCAATTATATAATGTTTTTGCGTTTGGCGAGTGAATTGTTTGAAAGAGGCTTGAAAGAGACGGTTTAGTTTAGTTTCATGTTAAATAAACTTTGCTGTTTGAAAGCGTTTTGGTCGAGAAATTGTCCTAGTTTTGACTGCGATTAGGGTATTTACCTTTGGAGAGGCCTCAGACGATTTCATTAGCAGGGTCCATGCACCAGTTAGGCCACAGTGCTTTCCCTCGGGGCAAAATTGAAAAGTACTCAGGGGGCGCAGTTAGGGAGGAGCTGAAAGTACCCCGCAACGGATTCTGAACAATTCGCATTCTTAAACAAATATGAATGATCGGTAATAAGTATATTATCATTAGGTAAAGTTTGTGAAGACAATGAGCATACCAATAGAGACTCAAGGGATCACAAAAATGAACAGTCAAGATATTTGGTGTTAAAATATCGGACATTATTTATCTATGTAGTTTCAATGTGTCTTATAAATATAAAATCTCCATTTATCGAAAATCAAATTTCGGGCTATTTTCTTTTAGACTCTTAACTGAAGGTTAATTTCTCATATGATGCTCGAGTTAATGCATGCTCATCAACATGTGTAATTTCAGGGAAAAAGTGCTGACTTTATTTAAGAAACAGGCTTCCTTAGAGTCAAATCTTCCCTGTTGAATCCCCATATTTATATCTTTACTGGCCTGACACGATCTTTATAATTTAAGACTGTATCCATAAGTAGCAATTTAAGGAATGGTCATTCGAGTTAGAGAAGGCAAAGACTTTGCGCTTTTCGATTGAGAAAATGAATGTGATTTTTTTTTTCTTTTCCCCCCAAATCATCATATTATGGAGAGCAAAAAGACAGAATATTCTGGTGTGCTTTTCATTATTGTCATTATTATTATTTAGTGCACTTAAATTCGAGAGGGACACTTGCACTTGGCGACCGGGGCGAGGGGGTTTCCTAAGGGGCAGCATTGGAATCGGGGGATTGAAGAACATGGAAAAGCGATTACCACCTCGAATCGCCAACCCTTTAATGATTAATAACAATAAACAGTTATCCACGAAAAAAATTAAGGGGCTAGGGTTTCGTGAAGTATAGAACACGAGGGCGTGCTCTCCAACTTCACCTCTCACTTTATTTTAATTTTATGTGGGAGAAATGCGTCTTAGTTTATAATTTAAATGGCTCTCAACGTCGGAAAACGAGCCGCGCAAAGCGTAGTCGTCGGCCATTGCACATGCAAGGCGTAGTCGGTTTCTCTTTTTTTGTTTCTTAAGAGGAATACAATATGATACAATGTAATATAATATAATGAAGCCTGACCCTTTTCTCTGCAGACACAATTGCGAACAAATATTCTCGTCTGCGACTTGCTAGTTAGCTCCTCATCGACTGATATTATGTGGAAAAAGAAGGATATTTATACATGAACAATCATACGCTGCATCCTCATTGGATCTATAATAAGACCAAAATATACCACTTAGATCACCACAAACTACTTTCAAAATTAGAAAATCGATTGTTCCAGATGCTTGGATGTACTATGATATTGAGAAAATCCTAATCCTCCGCCAAGCGAGATCCAGGTAGGGTCCTTATTTTCCCTTTCTTGTTAGATGATTGATTCAGGCTTATATTGCAAATTTCTTGTCATGTTCAATAATATGTAAAGCTTTCTCGGTTTTCACCGCATTGAGAAGGGGAAAAAGAAAAGGTTGCTGGGTCGGTCCGTGAAGCTCGTGTTTTGACTTGGACCGAAAGTTTTGACCGAACGCGTGAAAATCCTCTTGGCTGTCCTTGCGCAGAATTTGAATGTTCGAAGCACGCGAAGATGGACGGCGAGCAGGGTATGTTCCCACAAGAACATTCACAGAAACTCAGGAAAAATTAGTAGGTTATGATGGGGGGGAATGTCAGAAGGTTCACACTCCATTCTCCACGTCTTGTCCATACCTAGTGTAGTGCAGTCCATTTCTGTTCTACCAATTGCAAAGCATGCTGCATGCATAACAAAAGCATAGGCGGTAGCAACAATGAGCGCATGCGATATTACGAGATCAAAATTTTCATTGATAAGTCCATCGCATCGGGTTTCGAGAGCCGGGTTTACATCCGGGTCAACTAGTCATGTGTTTCGACGTTGGTCCGAGCATAAAACGTACCGTTATCAAAATAATAACATGTCTTGGTCGACTAGACAATGAATCACCATGTTTTCAAGCTCCAAGGCCACCCACCTTAGGGTTCTTTGAATTTTTGGTGTTTGAGAAAGAGCTCTTGTACCGCCCCACATGTACGGAAGGAGATGGGTTTGGGTTCCAGTTATGGAGATCCTAAAGGTGTGTGGATCATGAAATTGTGGTCACTTCCTTTTGTCTCCGAATAAATATTATCTTAGTCGGAAAAGTGGCTTTGGTTGGGGAGCTTTCGATCGGGCATTCAAACTTGGGGGACTTCAAAAGGGAGAGAAGGTTTGGCTTGCCTTTACAAGACATGGCCACATGATTTTGGTGAGACATGGTCACATGATCAATTTCCCATGAAAGCTTGTGTTTTTTTGGAGGTTTTAAATTTTCTTTTCTTGTTCCTTTCTTCTTTTGATGTGATCAAGGAGTTGAGACAGATCCTGGCATGCATGTGTCTCTTGTTCATGCACTAGGGAGCTTGCTTTTGGGAAAAGTTGGGCCACTTTTTGATTGTTGAGATTGGGGTGATTTGGTCAAGATGGGTACGTGGTCTTTGTTCAATTGAATTTGATGTCCCAAGGTTTTAGCTAAAATAAATATAAAATGTCAAAATATAAACTCCTTTTGTTTCACAAAAAATAAATAATCTAAAAATATTTTATTAGAAACAATTATATGTATTAGTTGAAATAATTAGTTAGTGGAAAATATTTTCGTTATTCATATGATGAAAATATTTTTTATTCATTCATTCTTAAAAACAATTCAAGATATGATTTTTTGGAAAATATTTTCCAAATTTTCATCATTAGCTAAACAAATGCACCATAAGATACAAGTGTTCATTATTATTTCAATAGGACTCTCAGGCCCTACAAAACAATTTTTGCTTCATTTAGAACGTTATTGACATGACGAGTTTGTTTATAAGTGCATTAGTGTTTAATTCTAAGTACATTAGTCTCCTCAGGATGTCATAACATTCCGACGAGGAAAATGTTCACGAGTGTTCTCTTGATACTCATTTAAATAGTACTTCGAAAATTAAGAACTAAAATTCGCATGTCTAATGTCGTTTTGGTTGTGTATATGAAACTGTTACTACTATGTGTCCCATCGCTTTGTATAAAAAAAAAAAAAAATGAAGTTCCAAATTGTAGTTGTGCTTGACAAGTGCTCCAGAGATTGCCCAGTTGTTAAAAAAAAAATTATATCTGCCTTTCAAATGCAATTTTTTTTCTATTTACAGTGTTAATTTTCAATATGCTTTAATAAATGTTCTTACTGTATATAGTATGATAAAACCAAGCCCATCTCAAAAGTTGTTGCCCCTGGATGGTCAAGATTGGTTGGGCCTTCAAATTAGGCCCAAGCTTAGTTATGCAAGACAGGCCCATTTCGGGGGTTTTCATGTTAATTGAGATTAACACCTTGAATTAGGCTATTAGGCCTAATCTATTTTTATTAACAAAGGCTTGACTAGAGCCCAAATTCATCTCGTATGTTTTGATCCTTAATCATATTTTCAACAAATGCCACTCGTCGAATCAGATGAGAGCCTTTGTTCGATATGTTCCGGCATTCGAAATTTGTGAATTTTCTAATACGATGATTATTAGTTTCTATGTCACAATCACCTTATTTTGAGGGGGGAAATAAGGTCATGAGACTGTTCTTTCAACATTTGACATCATTTAGGGAATTACTTGGCTATCAAAAGATGTTAATTTGAAATCACCAATTCCTTTCATCAAGATATTATCGAATCTTTGGATGGAGAGTCTTCGTTATGATTAAATGATTGAAAACAATTGGCTCTCTTTCCATATTACTAAGGATCGAGATGCGCTCAACGCAATGCTTCTCTTTCTCGGGAAATTCATAATTTAGAAAATATTTTGCAAAAAATATTGCTTAAAATTTTTAGATTTAGATTGTTGTGGATGGTAAAAACATTTTTTATCAACCATTTTTTTTAAAGAAATGCAGTCAATTATTTTTTGGAAAATATTTTTCGAATCTCTTTTTTTCCCGAAACAAATGGATCTGGAGAGCCAATATCATACCTTATAATTTGTATTGATTAGGACTAGTCGAGTGCAAAAGACATTTAGATACCACTTGATAAATTCGAATCCATGCAAGTCCCAATTAAACTCCTATCAACATTGTCTTTGGAATTTCTTTTATGAGCTCCATTTGTGACCTAGATGGTGTTGATGCGAATTTTCCACTTCAATGATGTAAGAATTTTCATAAGGTCCACCATCAGCATAAAAAGACTACTACTTCTTCTTCTTCTTCTTTTTTAACGCATTCATCATCGAATAAAATTCTCTATAATGATTAGGTAAGTTCGTAACATTACAATTATTATGATCACATTTATCACGAGTTTGCTTGGTGTGATGTCTATTTGCTTCCTAACCATCATCCTTGCTAAAGATAATTTTTTTTTTTTTTTTTTTTATATTTTGATATTTTTTATTTTATAATGAAGTCAAAGAAAATGAGAGAAGAGGAATCACCTAACAAACCCAACCCCAAGCTTCCTTCTCTAAATCTCTCCACGTCATCTCTCCCAGCCCTCCCCCTCCCCACTCCTCCTTTCCCCGCCGGAAAATAAACCATGTCGGCGGCGGAGCCCCGAGCCCCTCCGGCCGCCGCCACCGCCGCCGCCGGAGCGGCCTCCGCCGCTCGCTCTCCCTCGAGCCCGGCCCCTCCCCCGCCATCGGCGCCGCCGCGCCCGCCGCGCCCTCGATCTCTACGATTCCGACGACGACCTGACGCTGCCCGTCCGCGATCCGGCCGCCGCCGCCGACGATCGGATCGAGGATCTCCTGGACGTCGACTTCGCTTCCGATCCCGACTCCGGCGATCGGCTCCGGAAGATCGGCGGCGAGGGCGGTTGCGGCGTGGATCTGTTCGTCGAGGATCTGCAGCTCGCGGGCGGGGCGGATTCGGCGTCGGAGGAGGTAAACGGGTTGGATTTCGGGGTGATCGATGCGAATGACGACGTTTGTATGGATATTGTGGATGTAGATTTGCGGATCGGGTTAGGGCTTGGCGTGGGTGGGAACGAGGATGTTGGATTTGCGGACGAGGATTGTTGTGAAGATGAGTTTTTTATGGAGACCGGGGCTTCCGGGTTCAATTCCTGCGAAGCCGGGTTGACGGCTTGCGAAATGGAGCAGTGCTGGAGCGGTGTTCGTGATGTCGAGTTCGATTCCGATTTGGAGTTGGCGGATGCATTGGGCGTTTGTGGAGTTTCAGAGGATGAATTGAGTTTGGATCACGTGATTGATGAGGATGACTATTTCTGTGGCGTTCCTTTGTGTTGGGGTGATCCCCTTCCAGTGGAAGCCGATGGTGGGGAGGTCGAGGATCTCGATTTGGAGTGGGAGGAAGTCGAGAGTTGCGTCGATGATAGAGAGGTGTTGAGCTTGTTTGTTGATGCTCTCAATGATGATGGATCCATTTCTGTATCTTCTACACCTATTATTGCAGATGAAGGCGAAGAAGATGCGAGTGTTGAAGTGGTTGGAGATTTTGGGAACCTGGAATGGGAGGTTTTGTTGAATTCAGATAATTTAGTGGCAACGGCAGGATTGAATCATGAGCTGGAAACTTACTTTGATGATGATGATGATTACTTATATTCTGCAGAATACGAGACCATGTTTGGGCAGTTTACTGAGAATGAGAGTTCTTTAGTGGGAGGGTCCCCGGCTTCTGAAGCAGTGATCCGGAATCTACCGAAGTTGGCTTTGACTCAAGAGGATGTGGATGGAAAGGATGGGCTTTGTCCGGTCTGCAAGGATGAATTCTCGGCCGGGAACATTGCAACGCAGCTGCCTTGCAGCCACAAATACCACACCAATTGTATTTTGACGTGGCTGCACGTGAAGAATACATGTCCTGTGTGTCGTCATGAATTACCTGCTGATGGTGCAGAATCATGAGCAGGGAAGGACCGGGAGAGCACGGATTGGCCTCTACTCATGAGTCAGGGCCAACATTGTTTTGTAGAAGTCTGGACTGAGTATTAAGTTGTGTAAAAATGTAGATAGTGGCATATCAGAGACCCTCTTATCTTGTACTTGTAGTGAGGATGATTGAGTTCTTCAGAAGTTCAACATTTTTTGGTAAGGGCAAAAGGGTGTTTTATACCTCAAGAACCCGAATTGTTAACTGTTGGGAGAATAAAACTTGATGTAATGGTAGGTTTTCTTCAGACAACTCTGTGTAGTCTATGTTGTCTCCAAGTCTTCGCCACTGCTTTTTTCGGCTGGTGTTCTTGAAGGGCACGGCTTATGAAGTTGTAAGTTTGTATTGTTCATGTTAGCATGTCTTTATAGGAACCACTTTGACCTGTTTGCCTCGTTATGGTTTGCACATCAGATGATCTGTGGCGAGTCACTGCAGGTTTTGATAGTTTTGTTTGAATGTAGTCCCCCTAAGGCTTCAGGGGCTGTATAATTTTCTGCTGCTATTCCTATAATGCTTTATGCCCCTTGTTCTTCGCTAAATAGAGGTGGTATGCATCCTTGGACAAGATAGATTGCTTGTACAAGTTATTAACAGTTTGGGTTACTCGCCATTTGAATCTCAAATCCATCCAAAAATTCTATAGCTGTGTTCGGTGGGCTAGATATAACTTTCTATGCACACGGTCTTCCTCTACCTACAAGTTTCAGTATTTGGTTTGGACTTTCTAATATGATATTAGAGTCGGGTTCTTCTCCAATTTATTTCGCTGTGACCCCCCTATGGCGGTCGAATTCTATGCCTCTGTCCCTAATCTGATTTTTGCATGAGAGGAGGTGTTAAAGTATTTCATATTCTTTTGTCTATTAGATTTATATGTTTTTATAATGCAAACGATCTCTTTTCACCTATACGTCTAAACTTCTAGAATTTGACTTTCTAACTAAAATGAATTTCCATGTTGTCCTATACAACCGGTCCCACCCCTCCTGCCAGCTGCATTCCCCCTCGTGTGTGAATATGGTATGATGAGGGGATGCGCAATCAGTGAGCCAACCCCAAAGATTAAAAGGCGGCTTTCCACGGAACTATGAAGCACTTCCGTTTGGTCAGGCGCAAGTCGCAAGAGATAAGGTCTCCGTTGCCTTCTTAGTCAATCCGACTCAGATGCTAAGCTGATAAGGTGTTTGATGATAGTCCTCAAGTCAATTCCCGACGGTCGATGTCGGAAAATTTCTCCCTCCATGTGATATAAATATGCGTCCCGGCAATAGGTCTGTGGCTTAGTAGCTACTCTAACGACAGAGCATCATCATAAACATGAGATGGGGAAGTTGGACATCCAATTTCCTCACCTTGCTCAACAAAACATGCAACCTCACCCATCGCAATTTTATCAATCTCTCAGCAATAACATCCTCCCCACCCCAGCCACCGCAGTCGCAACTACCGGCGCCGTCCTCTCTAGACCTTGAGATGGGTGGGAGGGCACATGACGCTCCGCATACTGCACTGGAGGCAAAGCATGACCTGGCCTGGGAGAAGATCGTCGTCTCATTTTGCTTGGCATCGGCCACAGAACTAGCCGTGGCATCGATCCAGAAGGGACATCACTTTCCTCCGATGTATTGTTTATACTCGGCGGTGGTCATATTAGCCTTTACTTTTCTCTTTGTAGGCAAATACATCAGAAGCGATACCAAGTACCTGACGATATCCCATGCTCTTCAGCACATTAGCATATTCTTTGTGGCGACCGCCTTCTTTGTCGCCATGACAATTCCATTCCATTTTTGGCTCAAGTGTGGTGCTTGGGCCATATATGCCACTGCGATTTTGGCCATAATGGCTTGTAGATTCTCTTGAACTTCTCTAATTCTATGAAAACTCAAAGAGATAGGTGGGGGAACATATATATATATAGATGCAAGGGATTTCATGTATTAATAATATATTCTAATATAGTCTTTCGAGCAATCAGATAGAGAGTTAGTTAGCCCCGATCGCTCAGGATTGACCTATAGCAACTTGTAAAGAATCACGTCTAAGCTCGATCGTGCATTGAGATCCCAATCCGATGGATAGATATGCATCGAAATTTCTCCTTGTGAACACTTTTCATTCGTATTTTTCTCTTAAGGAAAATTTAAGCACGACTCTTCCACCTCTCCCCAACGCTGCTAAATTGAATTTCCAGGTGATGTTTGGGCCTGGTGGGCCAAGCACTTGCCTAAATCAACCTGAAAGGTATTAGAGGTCTGTGCTCTTCATGGGCCGGCCAAGCCCATCAACATCGGTTGCCTCCTTCCCTCTTGAGATGTTGTGAATACAGGACAGCTTTCACAGCTTCCACCGTCTTTTGGTCCAAAGTAGGTCTACCGCAATTGGAAAAATACCATGTTCATATTGCATTCACTAGACATGGTCAACGGGCGAGCCGAATGACATGTCCGCGTAAAACCTAGACCAGCACGATTCAAAAGACAGCTCTATTTTCCTCTTTGTTTGGTCAAGGGAATTTTCTTCCAACAACGACTTTCATCGGAGGGTTTCGGCTTATGAACGTTGTTCTAGTCAAACTTAACCAAATTAAATGTGGCCGATACGTCTTGATATGTGTAAACCCAGCAATCAAAATATTAGATGCAAAGCACGATCCTTTTAGTAAAAGTTAAATTGAGACGGATATGAGAAATATTGACAAACCCTCATTTATATATGTTTCGAATTTAGGCAGACCTACTAAGGTGCCGCTGCTAGGACATGAATCATGATTCAGTCTCAAGGCTCACCTCCATGTTATGGTACCATCCCTCTCAATTTCAAACAGATTGGTCTACGTTGCATTTATGGAAGAGCTTTGTACCAATTGAATCTGATTGAAGGAAAATGAACTGGGGGACTACGAAAGTGAGGTTTGCACATCCACATTCCACACATATTTGATTGGCCAGGACAACGCAGGATAACGTGTGATGCTTTCAATTCAGCTGAGATAAATCATCTCAATATATTATTGGAATAATAGCACGAAAAATTGATGAACTTTAATTCAATGCGCAATGTCGATCTTAAATTTTTAATTTTTATAATATGGTTTCTAAACTTTGGTCCAATGTACATTGTTATCCATAATTTTTTTTATTTGTTTAATATAATCCTTGAACTATTAATAAATGTTCAATATAGTTCATAAACTATATGAAAATGTTTAAAAATTCATAATATAAGTTGAATATTTGATCAAATTTTAGGAGTTATATTGAATAAATTAAAAGTTTATGAACTCTCAAGCCCATACCAATTCGCGACTTAGGTTTAAATATTTAGCATGCAAAAAATTATTAACTAAGAGTCGCCACTAATTAGTTTACAGTAGGTCATTAAACACCTAAGCAAATAATGGGAGAATTATTTTACTCATACAAACCAGAGACTTTAGGTACAGGGACTTAATTATACTAGATTTTTCTAATGCCTTTCAGTACCTTTCTCTTTTTATTTTGAAAAAATGTTTTATTAATTTTAATTAACTTCCCTAACATGTAATGTGATCGTGTGGGTGCGCAAACCACCAATTCAATACCCAAATAAAATAATAAATAAATTGCAAGACTTATCTCATAGCAACAAAAATATCTGCAATGTTAGCTCAAAATTCACCTCAAAAGCTATTCGCAATCACTCAATCTTTTTTGGATTTTTTTCTAAGAAAATATAATCTATGTGCAATGCAATTTAACCAAATCACCTAAGTCTAATGACAAGCAATTTCTAATTAAATGGACTTAGTAACAATCACTAAATGTCATGCATCTCATGAACCTAGTTCTATATAACATGCGCATGCTTTTTTTGTATTTTTTTTTATAAAAATTCGTAATTAAAAATGACTAACAATAAAAATCTAACTAAAGTCAGATGTTATCTATTTTAAGTTAGGAAATAGACTAATCGAAATTCTATCTTAACTTAGAAATTTATCTCGACATGCAATTTTAATTCAAAAGATATTATCTAACCTAGATATCATTTAAAGATGCATTTTTAAAAAAAATCCAACTATTCTATCATGCAATTTTATCTAGGAAAATCAATTCTAATCTACATGAAATGCAAATGCAATTTTTTTTTTTTTGTATTTTTTGGGATAAATAAAGCAATTAAAAGAGAAGCACCAAATCATTTACGGCCATCAAAGATATTATCCATTGTTCGAATTTGGAAACGATATCTAATCAATTTGATTATTTTGCTAATAAAATTGATAAATTGATCTTAAGTTTTAAAGATCAAGATATCAATTATTCCCGCTCTAAAGCCTTATAGATGGAATAAAAAATCGGTGTGCAATTATGAATTATGCAATAAGCCCTAATTGCACCTATTATATATCATATGCATGTATATCATATGCATATATGAAAAGCATGTATTAGATAATAAATTTAAATAAGATAATTACCTAATTCTGCAAATAATATTACCAAATTTGAACTCAATGGAATTGGTTCAATGGATGACCGGCGGTGGCTCACGGGCGAGGCTTGGCACAATGAAGAGATGCTATGACACCAAGGGTTGCTAGACGGGTGATGCAGATGTGGGAGGAGCGTGCAAGGCTGCCACCTGCAAGTTTTCTACATTGGACTTTGATCCAAACAAGAACCAACGACGTGATTCACGGTGACCAGCAAGGCTACGGCGATGCATAGAACAGCATGATGCTTGCTAAGTTCCTGCAAGGGTCGACTTGAACAGCTGTGCGATGTTGGAAAGAGCTGCAAGGAAAAGCTCAGGTGCAGCAGATCTGCTGGCTGAGGGGTGGCTGAGGTGCGGTGGCCGGCGCGGAAGAGCAGCAGCGCGCGTCGGGGGTCGTCGCGGCTTCAGTAGGCGTCGGGCAGAGGGACAGCAGCGAGGCAGCAGGGCGGGCGTCGACGCTGGGTCGCAGCTGTTGGCGTCGCGAGGGAGCTTGAGCGGCGGTGGCAGAGGGTGCAGGCGGAGGCGTCGGCGCTCGGAGGGCTGCAGGCGAGACGGGGCACGGCGGTGAGTGGCGGAGACGCGGCCAGGAGCAGCAGCGCGGAGGCGTCAAGTCGTCGCGGGTCGGCACGGCGGGGCGGCAGTGCGAGCTCGCGGGCGAGGGGAACCCTGGTAGTGGCGTGGCACGAGCAGCAGAGGAAGCGGGGGCCGGTGCGGGGGCTTGCGCGGCGGTGGAGCGGCGACCGGCTCAGATCTGCCGTCGTCGGGGCGCCCGAGCGGGCAGATCGGGACAGCGGTGGTGTCGCGGGGGAAACGAGCGGTGGCGGAGCGTTCGGGGCTGGCAACCGGACGCGGGCGGCGCAGCGGCGACGGCGTAGGGGTGCGGTGGCCGGCTGCACGAAGAAGAAGAACAGTGCCCCTTTTTCTTCTCAAAAGCCTTCTTTTCTTCTTCTTTTGTTTTTGTTTCTTTTTTACCTCCCAAGGAACGAAGAAAAGCCTCCACGAAAGAGCTTCTCTCTGTGTTGAATTTTTCCAAGCCCCCTTTCGACGTGATAAAAAACCCTTTTATAAGCCAAGGATTATGGTTTTATTTTCCTCTTCAAATCAACATCCATAAAAAAAATTTCCCGAACGCAATATATCTTTTCATTTTCCACATCTCTTCTGGATTTTCTTTGCAAAAAATGAATATTCTCCACTGATTTTCAAAATTGCAATAGAACTTTTTCTCAAATTTGAAATCTCACAAAGATAAGTTTGTAATATCTCATCGAGGATACGGGTTTGGGCCAATTTGCTCTCTTACGGGTTTAGTCCGACTTGCCAAATTAAAATTTAGTACTATCAATTCAAACCCATTTGTCATCAACCCAATGCAAATGCAATAATAACAAATAAATGCACCTAAAATAATATGTAATTAATTACTAATTTTTTTAGGGTAAAAATTAATCCCTAATTTGTATACAATAAATAACTAAACAAATCACCAAAATTTATGGTGTGAACAATTACCCTCTTTAAAGGTGAGCTCGTAGAGTTGTTTTCAAAAACAAATTGAGACCTAAATTTTGAATAATGCACATGCATTGAATGATTTTGATGAAAATTGAGATTGAAAAACATTCACATCCAGAGTGAAATGTTTAAATGAAAATAATTAAGATATCCAAATCAAGACTGATTGAAACTCGAAATACCTAAATCCAAACTAAGGTATAACGAGAAAGATCGAAAAATATTCACATTTAATGAAATGTTTAGATGAAAATAATTAAGACATCCAAATCAAGACTAAGATGTCAAGAATTTGGAAACTCGAAATATCTATATTTAGACTAAGGTATAATGAGAAAAAAATCGAAAAATATTCACATTCAGAGTAAAATGTTTAGATGAAAATAATTAAGACATCTAGATCCAGACTGAGATGTCAAGATTTTGGAACTTGAGATACCTAGATCTAGACTAAGGTATAACGAGAAAGATCCAAAAAATTCACATCCAGAGTAAAATGTTTAGATGAAAATAATTAAGACATCAAAATCCATACTGAAATGTCAAGATTTTAGAACTCGAAATACCTAGATCTAGACTAAGGTATAACGAGAACAATAAAAAACATTCACATCCAGAATGAAATATTTAAAAAAAAATATTTTGTGAGATGTCAATAACGCATTGAAAGATTTTGGTGAAATTCACAAACTCTCAATCGGGCTATAGAAGCGCGCCGAGTCAATAAAAAGATTATAGGCTACGAAAGCACGCCAGGTCAGGAACTCCAGGCTATAGAAGCACATTGTGTCAATTAAAAGAGACATCAAGCTTATGAAAGCACGTTGAGTCAATGAAAAGGACTATGGGCTACGGAAGTACGCCAGGTCAATATAAAGGAACTTCGGGTCACGGAAGCACGGAAGCACGCTGGGTTGATAAAAAGGATTCTGGGCTACAAAAGCACGCCAGATCAATATAAAGGAAATTCAAGCTATGGAAGCATGTCAGTTCAATAAAAGAGACTCTGGGCTACGAAAGCACGCTAGGTCGAGAACTCCAAGTTACGGAAGCACACCGGGTCTATTAAAAGAGACATCAAGTTACAGAAGCACACCAAGTCAATAAAAATGGACTCTAGGCTAAGAAAGCACACAAGGTCAAGAATTCCAAGCTACGGAAACACATTGGGTCCATTAAAAGAGACATCGAGCTATGAAAGCATGCCGAATCAATAAAAAGGACTTTGGACTATGGAAGCATGCCGGGTCAATATAAAAAATATGGGTTATGGAAGCACGCCGGATCAATGAAAGGACTCCGGGCTACAAAAGTACGCTATGTCAATGAAAGGACTCTGGAGCTCGAAAACACACTAGGTTGATATAAAGGAGGACATCGACCTATAAAAGCACGCTGAGTTGATGAAAATGACAACTGAGCTACGAAAGCATGCCAAGTCAACGAAAATGGCTTCGGGTTACGAAAGTACGCCGAATTTCAAGGCTTCAAGGAGTAACTTGAACGTCAAGTATTACTCGATCTTTAAGGAAATATTATCTACCAGACATGATTATAGCAAAAACTAATATGCATTCAACAAAATGTAGACAATTTGAGCAACTTTAAAATGCATTTTCAAAATTCAGTGAGGTTTTCATCAATTCAATCAAGGTTTATGTATGATGACTTTACCATATTTGCATCACCCCAAATTTCCACATGAAAGAATTGTCGTTCAAGACAATGGCATGGATTTCTTAAGAATACTAAATAAGAGACTTTTCACTCACTCTCATTCAGAATGGCTATTTTAGGAGAATCACTTTATCTCACTATTATCATACCAACAAAAGTCCGAGTATTCTCGCAAGTAGTATAACCTTATCAATCTGAGAGGTCTTTAATAGGGACCGTAATGTGGGCTTGGTCAATGGCTTAATAAAGGGGGCTTTTTGAGTCAAGACTATTGAAAGAACAATTCAACAATCATCTCCGGGGTTTACAAGTTAAGAACCTTGTAAAATGAGAAAGCAATAATCTTGTTCGCATTTCTTCAAGTGATGCTTATAAACATATGAATTATTATGTTAATTCAAGTGCCATAATTCGAAAAGACTTTGTAAGAGACGTAATATAAGCTGGGTTCATGGGTTAAGAAATGAAATGATCATTAGGCTCAAAGTGTGTATAAAGGGTGAGAGTTGATAATCATTTTGGCATTCTCGCCGGTCTTCTTCACCAATTATTGTCTTGCCAATGTGCTTCACTAACTATAAAAACTCGGTATTTGTGCTCTTTGAATACTGCTCCATTAGGGATACAACATTTTACAACCGATAATCACCTATCTTGACTCTCTTTCTTTCATCTATGAGCATTAGCCTTATTTTTACCAAACATACTGCATTTTCATACCCTTAGTTTTCATTCATTTTTTCTTCACTTCTTTTTTATGGGCATTTGCCTTGCTTTTACTAGGCACACTGTTTTTTCATGCCCTTGATTTTATTTTGAATGATCATATGGTGCTTTTAACATTTGGACCTTTGGGAGGTTTTCTTCTTCTTTCAACACTCCAGACCATACTGTTTGAACAATTGCTTTTTGCTTTATCTCGGTGTGGGGAATGATCACTAACTAGGTTTGAAGAAATAAAATTACAGGCTCAAATGGGCTATGTAAATAATATAAATATGTAGGATAGAAAAAGAAATGCTCTTCGTCATCCTAAAACACTTAAATTACCACATGAATTCAATGTAATAACATGACTTGAAGATTGATGCAAGTGAGAATAATAAAATTTCTTTCCATTTTCTTCATCTCATAATGCTGTCTTACCTCCCATTTGCTCCTCATTTGCCCCAATGTGAGGTTGTTCTTGACAAGGGTAATTTGAAAAAAAATTCCACAAGTGTATGAAGCCTTTGAAGTTAAGCAATTGATCACTTGTAGTATTTGGGATAAAGAAATAAATTATCCCTCATCATTTCGGTTGTCGTACATTTTGCGAGAGAACTCTTTAACCTATCTACACTTATCTCTCAAGTGTATGAGCAGCTATCTACACTTATCTCTCAAGTGTATGAGAGGGGGTTATGTATAGGATATGATTTGCCTTTCATCATCCTGACTGTCTCATTTAGTATGCTCAAGGATTTAATGTCATTCCATTGAATTATTCATCTAGACAAATCTCCACGTGAAATTGGTGAGCTGAATAGATAAAATCACGGAAATTTTATTTTCAAAAGAGTTTAGCAAGCACGAAAAGCAAACAATTTACCGCACTCAGTTTGAAAAACATGAGTTTCAAGCGTTCATTCAGGAACCTCCTCCGGCCGCCGCCACCGCCGCCGCGGGACCGCCGCCGCTCGCTTTCCCTCGAGCCCGGCCCCTCCCCCGCCAGCGGCGCCGCCGCCCCGCCGCGCGCTCGATCTCTACGATTCCGACGACGACCTGACGCTGCCCGTCCGCGATCCGGCCGCCGCCGACGATCGGATCGAGGATCTCCTGGACGTCGACTTCGCTTCCGATCCCGACTCCGGCAATCGGCTCCGGAAGCTCGGCGGCGGGGGCGGTTGCGGCGTGGATCTGTTCGTCGAGGATCCGCAGCTCGCGGGCGGGGCGGATTCGGCGTCGGAGGAGGTAAACGGGTTGGATTTTGGGGTGATCGATGCGAATGACAACGTTTGTATGGATAATGTGGATGTAGATTTGCGGATCGGGTTAGGGCTTGGCGCGGGTGGGGACGAGGATGTTGGATTTGTGGACGAGGATTGTTGTGAAGATGAGTTTTTTATGGAGACCGGGGCTTCCGGGTTCGATTCCTGCGAAGCCGGGTTGACGGTTTGCGAAATGGAGCAGTGCTGGAGCGGTGTTCGTGATGTCGAGTTCGATTCCGATTTGGAGTTGGCGGAAGCATTGGGGGTTTGTGGAGGTTCAGAGGATGAATTGAGTTTGGATCACGGGATTGATGAGGATGACTATTTCTGTGGCGTTCCTTTGTGTTGGGGTGAACCCCTTCCAGTGGAAGCCGATGGCGGGGAGGTCAAGGATCTCGATTTGGAGTGGGAGGAAGTTGAGAGTTGTGTCGATGATAGAGAGGTGTTGAGCTTATTTGTTGATCCTCTCAATGATGATGGATCCATTTCTGTATCTTCTACACCTATCATTGCAGATGAAGGTGAAGAAGACGCGAGTGTCGAAGTGGTTGGAGATTTTGGGAACTTGGAATGGGAGGTTTTGTTGAATTCAGATAATTTAGTGGCAACGGCAGGATTGAATCATGAGCTGGAAACTTACTTTGATGATGATGATGATTACTTATATTCTGCAGAATACGAGACCATGTTTGGTCAGTTTACTGAGAATGAGAGTTCTTTGGTGGGAGGGTCCCCGGCTTCTGAAGCAGTGATCCGGAATCTACCGAAGTTGGCTTTGACTCAAGAGGATGTGGATGGAAAGGATGGGCTTTGTCCGGTCTGCAAGGATGAATTTTCGGCCAGGGACATTGCAACGCAGCTGCCTTGCAGCCACGAATACCACACCGATTGTATTTTGATGTGGCTGCGCGTGAAGAATACATGTCCTGTGTGTCGTCATGAATTACCTGCTGATGGTGCAGTATCATGAGCAGGGAAGGACCGGGAGAGCACGGATTGGCCTCTACTCATGAGTCAGGGCCAACATTGTTTTGTACAAGTCTGGACTGAGTATTAAGTTGTGTAAAAATGTAGATAGTGGCACATCAGAGACCCTCTTATCTTGTACTTGTAGCAAGGATGATTGAGTTCTGCAGAAGTTCAACATTTTTTGGTAAGGGCAAAAGGGCATTTTATACCTCAAGAACCCGAATTGTTAACTGTTGGGAGAATAAAACTTGATGTAATGGTAGGTTTTCTTCAGACAACTCTGCGTAGTCTATGTTGTCTCTGAGTCTTCGCCACTGCTTTTTTCGGCTGGTGGTCTTGAAGGGCAATGGCTTATGAAGTTGTAAGTTTGTATAATTCATGTTAGCATGTCTTTATAGGAACCACTTTGACCTGTTTGCTTCGTTATGGTTTGCACATCAGATGATCTGTGGCGAGTCACTGCAGGTTTTGATAGTTTTGTTTGAATGTAGTCCCCCTAAGGCTTCAGGGGCTGTATAATTTTCTGCTGCTATTCCTGTAATGCTTTATGCCCCTTGTTCTTCGCTAAATAGAGGTGGTATGCATCCTTGGACAAGATAGATTGCTTGTACAAGTTATTAAGAGTTTGGGTTACTCGCCATTTGAATCTTAAATCCATCCAAAAATTCTATTGCTGTGTTTGGTGGGCTAGATATAACTTTCTATGCACACGGTCTTCCTCTACCTACACGTTTCAGCATTTGGTTTGGACCTTCTAATGTGATATTAGAGTCGGGTTCTTCTCCAATTTATTTCACATGTGCCGCCCCCCTTTTGTCGAATTCTATGCTGCTGTTCCTAATCTGACTTTCGCATGAGAGGAGGTGTTAAAGTATTTCATATTCTTTTGTCTATTAGATTTAAATGTTTTTATATGCAAGCAATCTCTTTTCACCTATACGTCTAACTTCTAGAATTTGACTTTCTAACTATAATGAATTTCTGTGTTGTCCTACACGACCGGTCCCACCCCTCCTACCAGCTGCATTCCCCCTCGTGTGTGTGAATATGGCATGATGAAGGAATGCGCAATCAGTGAGCCAACCCCAAAGATTTAAAAGGGAGCTTTCCACGAAACTATGAAGCACTTCCGTTTGGGCAGGCGCAAGAGATAAGGTCTCCGTGGTCTTCTTAATCAACCGACTCAGATGCTAAAGCTGATAAGGTGTTTGATGATAGTCTTCAAGTCAATTCCGGACGGTCGATGAGGAAATTTCTCCCTACATGTGATATAAATATGCGTCCGGGCAGTAGGTCTGTGGCTCAGGAGCTACCCTAACGACAGAGCATCATCATAACATGAAATGCGGAAGTTGGACATCCAATTTCCTCACCTTGCTCGACACAACATGCAACCTCACCCATCCCACTTTTCCCAATCTCTCAGCAATAACATCCTCCCGACCACAGCTGCCGCAGTCGCAACTGCCGGTGCCATCCTCTCTAGACCTCGAGATGGGTAGGAGGGCAGACGACACTCTGCATACTGTGCTGGACGCGAAGCATGGCCTGGCCTGGGAGAAGATCGTCGTCTCATTTTGCTTGGCATCGGCCTCGGAACTAGCCGTGGCATCGATCCAGGAGAGACATCACTTTCCTCCAATGTATTGTTTATACTCAGCAGCGGTCATATTAGCCTTTACTTTGCTCTTTGTAAGCAAATACATCAGTAGCAATGCCAAGTACCTGACGTTATCCCATGCTCTTCAGCACATTAGCATATTCTTTGTGGCGACTGCCTTTTTCGTTGCCATGACAATTCCATTCCATTTTTGGCTTAGGTGCGGTGCTTGGGCCACATATGCCATTGCCATTTTGGCCATTTTGGCTTGTAGATTCTCATGAACTTCTCTAATTCTATGAAGATTCAAAGAGATAGGTGGGAATATATATATGCAAGGGATTTCGTGTATCAATAAATATATGTTAATGTAATCTTTCGAGCCATTTCAAGTCATCAGATAAGAACCTGTCACTTTTCATTAAAATGCATTTCTCGAGGTCTGGTTAGTGTGATAAAATCACCTCACAGACAAAAACAGGACAATAAATAAAGCAGTTGAACACAATGCATTGCATTTCTTCCTCTGTAGGGCTAATTCTAAATCGGGCAGGCCATGCTAGGCCGGACTAGGATAGGTCAAACCTTTTGAGATTTAGTTAGCCTCGATGGTTTAGGATTGGCCTATAGCATCTTGTAAAAGAATCATGTCTAAGCTCGATCGTGCATTGAGATCCCAATCCGATCGATAGATATGCATCGAAATTTCTCCGTGTGATCACTTCTCATTCGTATTTCTCTCCTAAGGAAAATTTAAGCACGACTTTTCCACCTCTCCCCAACGCTGCTAAATTGAATTTCCGGATGATGTTTGGGCCTGGTGGGCCAAGCACTTGCCTAAATCAACCTGAAAGGTATTTGAGGTCTGTGCTCCTCATGGGCCGGCCAAGCCCATCAACATCGGTTGCCTCCCTCCCTCTTGAGATGTTGTGAGTACAGTACAGCTTTCACAGCTTCCACCGTCTTTTGGTCCAAAGTAGGTCTGCCGCAATTGGAAAAATACCATGTTCATATTGCATTCACTAGACATGGTCAACGGGCGAGCCGAATGACATGTCCGCGTAAAACCTAGACCTGCAAAGACAGCTCTATTTTCCTCTTTGTTTGGTCAAGGGAATTTTCTTCCAACAACACCTTTCATCGGAGGGTTTCGGGTTATGAACGTTGTTCTAGTGCAAACTTAACCAAATCAAATGCCGCCGATACATCTTAATATGTGTAACCCACCAATCAAAAGATTGGACGCAAAACACGATCCTTTTGGTAAAAGTTAAATTGGGATGGATAAGAGAAATATTGATAAACGCCCATTTATTTATGTTTCGAATTTAGTTGGACCTACTAAGGTGCTGCTGCTAGGACATGAATCATGATTCGGTCTCAGGCTCACCTCCATCTCCATGTTATGGTACCACCCCTCTCAATTTCAAACGGATTGGTCTACGCTGCATTTATGGAAGAGCTTTGTACCAATTGAATCTGATTGAAGGAAAATGAACTGGGGGACTACGAAAGTGAGGTTTGCACATCCACATTCCACACATATTTGATTTGCCAAGACAACATATGATAACTTGTGATGCTTTCAATTCAGCTGAGATAAATCATCTCAATTTATTATTGGAATAATAGCACAAATAATTGATGAACTTTGATTCAATGCGCAATGTAGTTTTTAAATTTTTAATTTGTATAATGTGTTTTCTAAACTTTGGTCCAATGTATAATGTTATCCATAAGTTTTTATTTATTTGTTTAATATAATCCTTGAACTATTAATAAATGTTCAATATAGTCCATAAACTATATAAAAACGTGTAAAAGCTCATAAAATAAGTTGAATATCGGATCAAAGTTTAGGAGTTATATTGAATAAATTAAAAATTCATGGACGACATCACACAATGGACTAAAGTTTATGAATCACATTGAATAAAGTAAGAGTTCAGGAAAAACATTACATATTTGACCAAAGTAGAATGACCATTTGTGTCATTTTCCCTTTGCTATTATTAGATCTCCACTAGTTACGCTTTTTTAATTCTAATTAGTCGTAGATTATTAGTGCATGCCAGTGGCCCAATCAAGCCCTCACAAGATAAAAAAAACAACCAGCAAGAAATAATTAAGTTCAAACCACGAGATCCATGAGCACCATTCCAAGGGACTAACCGACATCGAAAATACTTTAGGATCTTCAAGAGAGAGAGGAAGAGAGAAAATAGCTAGACGCATTGATGGCCCTATTCATAGAGTAAGAGAAACACTAACAAAACCCTAATTTTTCTTATGCATGATCACCTATTTACTATTAACTAACATCTATAAGCATACTCTTACTTGTTTTCTGTGCTTTACTATTCTTAAATCTCCACTAGTTATGCTTTTTCAATTCTAATTAGTCGCGGATTATTAGTGCATGCAGGTGGGCCAATCAAGCCCTCACAAGGTAAAAAAGCAGCTAGCAAAGGAATGACCGTATTCAAACCACGAGATCCATGAACACCATCCCAAGTTACCTACCGACATGGAAAACACTCTAGGATCTTCAAAAGAGAGGAAGAGAGAAAATAGTCAAAGGCATTCATGGCTCCAATCATAAAGTAAGAGAAACACTAAAAAAAAACCCTAATTTTTCTTATGCATGACCACCCATTAACTATTAACTAACATCTATAAATATACACGCGGTACAAAATTGCGAAACCCAAATAGGGTCGCGTAATTATGCAAATTCTAATCCGTCTTAGATTGTGAACTGACGCTATTGATATTTATGCTCCCAATACAAAAGAAGGGCTTCAAACTGTGTGAGATCATTTTGGAGTTTTTCCTTTGCCATCGATGACATTAGTTATTACTCAATGAATCTAGTGGCTCGTTCAACGTCAGCATCAAGAAATGAAGCGTAGTCTGTGAACTTCTCATCAAGCTAAAAGGGCGAACTGTTAAATGGCCGAAAGCTACGAAACCTACGCATTGCTTAATGGTACATTATAAAGAGAGACAACAATATTGCTAGTTGGCACATTGGTAGTGACCTTTTTCAGAAGAAATGTCTTCATCTTTCGTATTATTATTTTTTTTTTTTGTTTGTTCTCTGGTGTCTATTTTACTGATATTCCCCTCACCCCACCTCACGTGCACCAGATCATGTCCCACAGACAAAAAGCAACAAAAGGATGTTGGTTTGTCGACCCCGTCCGTCCTATTCATGTGAGAACTACTCTCGCGCTAGCCCTGTTCTTTATCGCACATGATTTCTTGGTTCGATGCTCCTCGCGCATTGATTAACTATTTGGTCCCTTGAGCTTTCTTCTGCTGATGAACTTACCAACTCAGAGATCTCATGCGAAGTCGAACTGATTCATTCATGGGTTGCTGCGGTTACATTGCTCAGTTATTGCTAAGAAAGAAGAATGATGTTCGAGAAGCGTGAATTGATTCTCAAATTTTCATGTATGGCTTTTGCTTCGGCGGATTGTCTGATGTGTTTCCGCTCCGTGACAGCCTCTGGCCCCTCCAGTCCAGGAACTTTGGCTCCACACTGGATATGCACTCATGATTGAGGACAAGGTATAAATTTTGAGCTGCTCTATGACAGTACAGTAAGCTCATCATGCATCTGTTTCGACCAAATTGGGGTCCGACATGAACCCTTATCAAGCAGTTTCACACGCAATCGTAAGAGCCAATCGTTCACTATATCCTAAGAACCCATGACAGGTCATCTCTTAGCGTAGATCTCGTGTTTCTAATTGAACCACTGATTGACTTAATCTATCAGCTGAACTAACAATGATAGCTTATCTTGCCCAACATGTATATAATTATTCGATACCATGTGAATACAGCTGCAAACACTTACATTGATAATCCAGACGTTGTCTCTTTCGTCAAATATATATAAATGCAAGTGAGTGCGTGCAATGCGTGTGCATAAATTGACATTACAGAAGCTCTTTCCTTAGATATTTGCAATCTTCCATACCTTCAACAACATCATCATATAACTTTGGATTGAGCTCTTACAGTACTTATGATTCAAAAAAGCAAAAAGGCATATCACATTGACAATTAGCTAAACATCCCTATCTCATATCAGTGAGAAAGAAACATTTTTTTTTTCCAGCCCCAAAAAACTATGATAATTTCTAGTGGAGGAGCCAAAAATACATATAATTACTTCTTTTTCTTCATCCTCAAGCTCTTGCTCACCTTGCCTTTACTCGGAGAAGGATTAGTGCCATATGCTCTTTGCTTGGGATCATCATCATCATCATCTTCTTCTTCTTCCTCCTTGTAAGCATTCCTGGACTGACCCTTTTTAGCAGCACATGACTTACCATTTTTTGAGGCAACTCGTCCTCTATAACTAGGACGTGAAGATGCATCAGAGGCCATTGAATCATCACTCTCAGCTTCACCATCACGACCAACTTTACCACCTCCATCTTCTGCATCATCAGCATCGTTATGAGTACTTTGTTCATCACCTGCACCTTCATCTTCTTCTTGCATTGGAGACCCAATATACATCGTCCAACCAGATTCACTGCTCAGACATTCCTCTGAACCTTCAAAAGCTTGGGACGAAGACTCCATTGCCTGAAGAGAAGAAATAAGAAAGAGAGACCTAAATCAGAATCAAGTGGAATATAACAGAACTAGCTAGGGTTCTTAAATAGAAAGACTTGGCCTTTTCGCTGTGTAAGCATTTAGCCACCTGGGAGAAACGAGCTGCTCTCAACAGGTTACTGCATCTCTGACTCAAAAAGGTCCTCCTTCATTAACTAAAGGCAAGTGAAAACAAGTTGAAGCTATTGATAGAAGCAAGTAGATAAGGGAGAGAGCTAGGGTTCTTAAATAGGAGACTTCTTGGCTTTGTGTTTGCATTTAGGAACCTGAGAAATATAACGCTGGGTTTATACTATTTTTCTCTGACTCAAGAAAGATTTTTCCTATACAAAAGGAGCAAACATACCCATCTCATGTAATCTTGAAAGCTACATGGAACCACATTTGGTCTAATGACCCTGCAGGGACAAATCCAACGCCCACCTTGCAATCTAAATACCCCTTAAATTTTCTCTCACTTGAATCAGAAGATGACAGCTAGAGAAGCAGCCAAAGACAGAATTTTCGTCTCTCTCTCTCTCTCTCTCTCTTAAGAAGCATCAAAAAGCAAAACAAAAGAGGGCTTCTTGAATATGAAAGGACATGGGTTGTTCACTGGGTTCATGGGGCTTCACAAGTGAAGATACAACCATTATTTACTGCTCTGCAATCTGTCATTAATTAAAAAGTGCAGTCTTAAATGCAAGAGTCCAGGTGTGGAACTGAGCCCTACAAACTAAGGGAGAATATATGAAAAGACTAGCTTTTAAATAATGCAAAGAAGAAGACCTCTTTCCCTGCCTTATTTAGCTCTCTCATATTTAAATTCTTCTGTCCTGGCATTGACAAATAAATACGGACCAAGCTTTTTGTTTTTTCCCCTAGCCAGTAGTGTAAAAGTTGGAAAAAGATAACTTCAACTGCGAGTTTTAGGTTCTGCAGATTGCGCATTGTGGAGGGACTTGTCAAAATTGTGAGTCTACTTCTGATTTCCTGTCTCCCTCTAATTTGTAGGGCGTCTTCTCCTCAGAAAGCAGGTTCATGTCTTAATTATAACTACATTCTTTGATATACAAAGAACTTTCCTCCATGGTAAGTCAAGGATTTTCATCGATAGAAATCCCCCCTTGACCTAATTCCGACAAGTTACAGATATGTAAAAACAAGAAGGGCAAGCCAAAGAATTGCCCCGGTACTATGATAGGCAACCGCAAAAATACAAAACGCTTCCAAAGAATAATGCTAGATATACAAAAGTTTATAACTTGGTTCAACAAAGTAACGCAACGAATCCACTTGCGTAAACATCCACTTGCAATTATCACACTAGGTTGTGTAAACCAATCCTGATACCCTACCACCACTCGAGACCAAAAATTGTCATCAATTGTGCTATAAGGACGACAACGACTCTGTTGCTACCTCAGGAAACAAAAGGCACCCCCTTTTCTTAAACTAGCAGAAAATCAGTAGGGAACTGCAGAAAATCCTCCTCCTCCATCTAGAGGATCTTCCGTGTCCAAATTAAAAGAAAGTCACATCTCTCAATTCTTCATAGTCAATGAGCATTGAACTAATAAGACCCTTGTCGATTGCTTGAAACTTGAGTGCACTAGAGCGTTATAGGGGAATGGAGAGGTATTAAATCTTTGGCAGCACCCGTCTCTCTCATCTGTTCCAATGCCAAAACCACGTAACCATCTGACCAAGATTTAATGATCCCCTCCATAACTTTGTCATGCGGATGGATGATGTACTCACTGGTGATGATAAGTTATAGTGATCGGACAGATAACCTCTTGAATTTACTTCCCTTCATCATTGTCCGAATCACTTCTTTAAAATACCACACTAAATGAGTTTACCCTCTAGAGAGATCTGCCCCTATATAGTCTCACAAGTCCTCTACATTCTTTTCTTGCAATTAGTCAGCAACCTTTCCAGATTTCGAAAAGATTAGGGTAAATTCCGCTCTAAATGTCAATTTTAATGTGCACTACTTGAGTGTTAATCACACGTCTACATAATCGACACAGGGAGAGACAATTATCAAGACATCGTTTGGTTTACTTTTTTGTCTTATCAAAGGTTTCATCGTTGCATTCCCGCCACATGCCAGAGATAGAGGGAAAAGTTGTCCAGCCCTTTACTTTTTTATGTCTGCAAACCAATGGACCCTAACATCGGACCGTTTGTTTGTTTCGCAACGTCAGAGTCATCACATGAAACAGGGCATTCTGTATTCCAAACATGCTTAACAAGATGAGCTAATAATGAAGCAGAAAGGAGAATCGCCTTAACGCTCAATCAAACCAAAGAGAAAGAGAAGAAAAAGACAAAATAGGCATGGCCACACGTTGTTCCCGTTTCAGTGGGCACGATTCTGGTTGTTCCCCACTTCTGGTCTCTTGTCATGATTTGTTGTGAGGTGTCATCAGACAAGTTAGGCCCCATGGGGTGAATTCTTGCCGCCATGTCCTTGTTGTTGGGTCAACTTTGCATTGTCCTTTTTCTCTCAGTAGCAATCGCCAAGTTTTCACAAGTTCAGACATATACAACAGTCGGTGAACGTGATTTACCCTTCACGAGATCTCGAACGGGTGTGATTGATTTTCCCACCATGGATTGGGTCCGGTCCCGTTGAACATAATGATTGATTAACGAAAGTGGCGTGCAGAGTTGGGCTAGTAAAGAGAAAAAATCCCTTACTCAAAAGTCCTTTCTCACGAGCACGTCAGAATGGATAATGGAAATCTGGGAATGGGACGAAGATTTCAAAGTAGCAAGATCCTGTTCTTCACTTTCAACCTTTGGTTTATCTGCTTTAGGGATGTTTCCATGTGTGCATGTATGTGTCAACTTTGTTTATTCGGAGATGTTTCAAGAATTGAGTAACGCGTGCTCGTTTGCGAGAGTTTATGATGAATCTTTTTGACTTTTTGGGGGGTGGAGATTCGCTTTTGCACTGTTTCCTATCATGAGCTGGTTTGCAGCAATTCAGCACGATGACCAATGCAACTTTTGCATTTTATTTTGACTAAGGTCCAAGATCATACCGATCCCAAGATTTTCTTATTCTAAGCTTTTAGTGCACGTGTGCAAGAGGATTTAACAAAAACATTTTATGCAAGTACTCAAAGAGATAGAACAGCGATCGACTTCCTCTTGAATAAGACCGAGGACTGTACTGACCCGTTACTTTATAAAAGTTTCTTTGACATAGGAACTTTCAAACAGTTCAGAAATAGCATCATTACTAAATTCTCTTAAAGTGGACAGTGTAGAAAGAGGCCCACACGAAGCCTTTCTCTAGCCTCGGTGTACAGTATTGTAATGACAATGCAATGTTGCCTCATGGAAAAGCAGAACTGAATGAAAGAGTTCTCCATCAGATGCACCGCAAACATCGAATAGATTTTACCCACATTTACTTCTATTCATAATGCAGGGTTTGAAAGAGAGTCGAATCCCGAGATGAAGGAGTTGCTTGAAAAGCAATACCATGATGAAGCACAACATTTAAGACTGTCGAATGCCGAAATCTTATGTATCATTGTCAACTAGTTCATTAGAAATTACTTAAAGGATCGTACAATGGGGTCAACAACCATGACTAATATTGTTTGTACATATTATGAGTAATCCAAACTCGTAATGTTTACCGAATGAATTAAGAAGAGCACGGAAAAAACAATTCAACAAATGCATTAGCCAATAAATACTACAGATACAGCAACTGGAATACTTTTACTTTAGTGAAATCTTTTATCACGAACTGTTAAAACTGCTTTCATGGACAATCACCTTGAAAGGCAAAATAGAAGACAGATATACCAACTCTGTTTGAATGACCATTCTCTAGGACTAATGCTACTCCCATATTGTTCTCGTCCCTACATGACCTCAGTGAGAGAACTTTGAGATCAACTTGTCAACGTGAATTATTACATCATCGATGCGTGGACGGATTGCAGCTTGCGGCTGAAGCATCCATGTCACGAACTGGTGGAGTGCTTCTGGATATGGAGGATTTGGTCCGGCCGGCCACTTCACCTGTGCATTGACTATTGCTAATTGTAGGCTTCCTCCAGATTCTCCAAGGGCATACTCAAATGGGGACACACCATACCTTTTGGGCGAAAGAATGGTGAGAACAAGCATGAGAAAAGTAGTCCTAAATGATGGCCACAATATTGCAGACTCAAGTCTCTTGTTTGATTAAAAATATTCTTTGTGGGAAGAAACTATATGCATAGCCCACATGGGAAACAAATGTTCCAGTCAAATTTCTGGCATAGCATTGAATGTGCAAGAGGGGTTGCCGTTTAAGCAAATATCCTTTATATGCCTGACTAACTCAGATCAAATAAACATGCTTAGGTCCTGCTAGCAAACCGGTTGCACCCCCATTTGATTTCAGTCTAGACATGTCATTACAGAAAACCAACAAGACTGGTAAGTTGAACTAATGGCCTAGATAACAAGAATCAGGATTGAACAGACAGGCAAGAAAGAAGTTGGAGTACTTATAAACAACAAAATCGCTAGATTGTACAAGTTTTTTTTACTGTATTTGTCTTTTGAGATAAAAACACGCATACGCACATGTATGTATACATACATATGACATGCATATAGGTAAATGCCCAGTCAAACAATCGCATTATCAGATCCAATCAGTTTATGAACAAATACGCAAACAAGACCATTTAAGTTTTCCCAAGGCCAGAATGAGATGAGCAGAAATGGTGAAAGAGGACAAATACTTACATTATTGCGTACAGTGTACATCCTAAAGACCAAATATCAGTTCTCTCATCAATGTCTGCCTGGCTTGGGCAATCCCATAACTCAGGTGCCCGGAAAGGTGCTGAACAATGCTCAGAAGCCCACTCCTGTACGATGGCAAGCCATGGACCACCATGAGAAAGCAATACAAATTGCAATCACTCAATAAGAGATGAACTATGCTACTTTAGTTCTCCACATGGATAAAATTATGTGGCAGAGGATAGGGTAACCTCATACTAAAATTTCTGCTTTCCACAAGCTTATCTGTACACTTGAAAAACCAACTGAAAAGAACATACATCTTCTAAATTGATGAAGCCCATAACACCCAATAAAGATATCCACATAATGGTTCTATGACATAGATGGAAGACAGACCAAGAGTTATTGATGTACATAAAAATGCAAGAGATTTTTTCCTCAACCAAAATACAGAGAAAAAAGTTATAGTTGCAGCCCCACATGCATGCACACACATCCATACAGGTATACAATTAACAAGCACCTGTAACTGCAGTGCCTCTGAACGAGAGCGAATTTGCCTCCTTGCAGGTCGAGCGCTTCCAAAATCCATCAATATGGCAAGAGGAGGTTGTCCCTTCCTATGTGTTATGAGGACATTACCAGGTTTAACATCATTATGTGCATAAGGTGGCTCCAAACTGTGCATATGTTTAAGTCCTGCACAAAGCTGCATCACCTACTTGCTTAGTCAAACAGCTCCTAACACGTTGAGATCAAATTGTAACATCAACATACCAAGACATTAACAAGCAAATTGACATGGAATTGGAGCATACACTACTGCTCTTAATCCAACCAAGTGACATCAGGAGGGTGGTTGCATTCGTTGGAATCCTGTGTCATCAGGAACTTTAAGGATTGGGAGCTTTCCTCGATAAACTCACATTCAGATATCTTTATTCGTTCAACCACCCTCAAACATTTTTCTTTATCCCCTCGCATTCCCCATTTAAGCAATCTGTCTGCCCCATATGAATTACAGTATCTCTTTCTTTTATTGGATGATAACTTGGAACAAGATTCTAACTATCGGAAATCTCAGCAAAACCGGATTTCATTCTCATGGATTTGTGTTGCATGTATTAGCATTCCGGGAAATCCACTGATCATCTCTTTCTTCAATGCGATTTTGCTCTTAAGCTTTGGAATCATATCCTTAGCTCACATTTGGAATCATATCCAGCTTTTTTGCTGCTCAAATGCTTATGGAGGAGGCTCAAATTCTAAGAAGTCTCGAAGTGCTGCACAAGTTTGCTTAACGTGGTGCATTTGGAAGGAATGCAACAAAAAAATGTTTGAGGGTTTATAGTTTGACGGTTTAGAATCTTCAGTTGCTTCTGTGTAGTACTCTTTTATTCAGCTTTGGATATCTAGCTCTGACCTCCCATAGTCTTGTAATGTTTTCCTTACTTTATTTGCTTTTCCTTGTTTCTTTCTTTGTTCTAATATATCTTATTTTATCAACTTTCAGAAAACTAATCCAACCAAGTGACATGATATCACCTCAATCAGCATTTCTACTATAAACACAGATCAATCTTTTAATAGATGCAAATAGCTGCCGTGAATTTCAAGCTTGCAAAAGTCAACATGGTATTGGAAAGAACAGATTGTATTTTGTTACATATTGAAACGTGAACAAGCAAGAAGTGGCTCAAGTGTGAATAAGCAATGGCCTGTCACATGAAACTTCTGCATACCAAGCACCTATGATGCGTGAAGAAGAAAGTAAAATAAAATGTAAACTTGTTGTTTACCTGTCGGAATATTTGAAGAACATCGGCGGTTGAAAAGAACTCCTTTTTTGCTTTCATAACTTTGGCATTATCAAATAAAGTTCCATCCAGATGAACTGGAAATAATAAATATGCTTCATGGTTCCAAGATCCTTCTTGTGCAGTCTACAAAGTAGATCCTTATCAATATCATAAGTACTTCCTCAAATCATAAGTAATGTAACAAGAACAGGAAGATGCCAGCCTCCAAGTATGTTAATTAAAAACCATTAATCATCTCATGAAGATGATGCAGGAAAAGGACTCAAAAAATGTTGGGAGACATTTTTCAGAAAAGAGAAGAAGATGGCGACACTATTTGGGTCAGAAAAAGATTAGTTGTGGAAAATGCAAGAGAAGCACCAATGACAACATTATTAAAGTCACTTAGTGAATGATTCTGCTTGTATCAACCAAGCAATGCTAATCTACGTGGTAACATGCTGACAGGTGATCTATGCAGAATGATACCAAAGGTCAATCACAGAAAATCACGTCCAGTCCCAGGAAGGCAGGATCTCCCCATCCCCCCCAAAGCCCTTTTTTTTCATCTCCTCGTGTTCATTTCAGCATGTTCAAATCTAATGATTCTTCAAAAGTTGGTACATAATATATTGACAAAGACCAAAAACTGTTAATTTGTTTTCCATATTATCCACAGGAATGCTCAGAAGAAAACTCATTTACTTTGATCAAAGTTCTTTATCTAATCTCAACATTCTACAAGCTCTATACTGAAATCCCAAATCATCAGTAAGACACCTAATATATATTGGGGATGCAGATCTTAACGCTTTAGTCATAACACAATGCATGTCATGGATAAAATTTAAGATTTCAGGGTAAATTTTAGGCTGTTGAGGTAATAGTTGCTTTGAGAACCTTCTGCTGATGCCTAAATTTACCGAGCAAAATCTAGTGTTCCCAAATATTACCAAGAGGACCCCACATTGTACAGTCTATTATTATTTTATACTCTTCGAGTCATATGTTCTTTTACAGCATTATCAATTTGTCATTCCATCATTCATCACTAGGAACAGAGAAGATGTTCTTTACTATGAAAAATGTTCCATTTGCCAAAAGATCTAAAAGAAAACTAGGTAATTACCTTAACAGCAATGATGGCGTGATCCAGAAGGGGAAGCAGATTGGGGTGACTAAACAGAGATGAAACACGAATCTCTTCCCTCACCAATTCCAACTGTTCACTATTCTGAATAAGAACTTTCTTCATTGCGTAAGTGCCATCATCTGCATAGAAACCAAATTAACATCAGAACTACCATGTAGAAATATTAAGATCCAGAAAGAGTTTTGACACAGTGAAAAATGCATAACTAGCAACTCCTGAATTTCTTGTTAAAATCTTACAAATAACAATGCAGAAACCGAAGTATCCGATTCAAAGAGACTTCTGCGAAAGCCCAGATTGCAGGACACCTCAAACATAAACAAGCAAAAACTACCAAAACCGAGCATGATCCAGATTAGACACAAGACGGAGGCTCCTAATGCTTGTCATAAGACACCAGAAAGTGCCAAAAACAAATGCAAACATCTTCCAAGCGGGATTCACGTCGAGTCCACACCGCAAATCGAGTCTTTCGATCGGATCAACAGCTAGCTCGTGAGAATCACAACCCAAGCAATCAAATCACTATACAAGACTACCCAGATCGGAAAATCCAAACGCAAAACGAAAAGGGCGCATCAACAAGATCTGACAGACAATCACAAGGCCGCAAAATTCATCGAAAGAAAGAAATTGGGGACCTGAAAGATGAGAAGGGTCCTTGACTTTCTTGGCCAGGCCTCCGCCGGAGACGGAGGAGTTATCGTTGACCACCTCTTTGACCAGATACACGAACGCGAACCCGCCTTCCCCGAGCTGCCTCAAGATCCTGAACCTGTTCTCGTTGATCCAGACGTCCCCTCCCCCGTTCACGGCGTCGTACAGCGCGTTCAACCCAGAAAATGTACACCCCATCTGCACAAATTCCTCTCCTCTCCTCTCCTCCTTCGAGCACCCGAGAAGAAGAAAGATCCTTCCTTTCCTTTTCCTTCCCTCACCCTACCCTCTCGCTGAAACGATCCCAAGATTCCTAATTTCTCATTCCTACCGCTCCGCCTTCGATAGGAATGAATTGGGCGATCTTGAAACGCCGTGGCCCCTCTCTCCCTGCGTCTCTTTCAAGGCGCTTCTTCACGTTAATGACTTCTTGCCACAGAGAGAGAGAGAGAAAGAGAGAGCGAAAGCGGGGGTCGATCTGTTGCAATTCTGTGTGTTTTGGCGACTATGTATTTTTGGGTTTTTGCTAATTTGCTGTGAATCTCTCGTTTCCTTCGCGGGCATCGCGTCCCGGGATCCCTCGAAAATTTACCGTCCGACCACATGGGCTCCTGCAGCTTGCGGTCGGTCGCAGGTTTCGTGGGAGATCACTCGGTCAGTCAAACGGCGAGATGGGGCGTTGACCTGTCGGTTATGTATGCGGAGTAGTAAAATAGGGAGCTTGTCCAAACGAGAAAGTTGAGATGCCTTTGGTAACCCCAAACAATTTCTACTCATAAATAATTTTTTTATTTTATTTTTAAGAATATTTTCTAAACATTTAAAGATATTTGATAATTATTCAAAATTTTCATTCCCGAAATTATTTAATAAGATTCTTAAATTTTTTTATTTTTTAAATTTTTTAATATTTTTAATATAGTTTTCTTATTTTCTTTACCCAATGGATTTATGTTCTTTTTTTCTTTCTTAGAACAAAAGACTAGAATTAGTCGTTATTGGACAAGTTAACAAATAGACCCTTGACCCTTGGCATATGTCACTTGCTTCGTGGGCAATCAAGCTTGGCCCTTTTTGCCATTACAAGTTGGCTTGATTCGTCTTATCTTTTGCCATCTCGTGATAAGAATGCATACATGAAAACTCTTCATCTCAGATCAGATCTCTATGTTTTGCAGCTACCATTCTAGAAACTTTTAGTTTTTCCATCATCATAAGATAGTTGAAAATTATGAAGTACGGATTTTTTTTACAGATGCTGATGTCCTAAATTGTAAGATTTTAAAATAAAAGGATGGCTAATGTCTATGGATGATATTTCTTTATCATCTGTGCCAAAGATGTCATGGGACTCATGCTGCACATGATATCCAGCTCAAACTAATTAGTAATATCGACTAATCGAAGCCGACCAGGGTGATATTGTCCAATAGCCGATCACCTCACTTCATATAGAGCATTCTTGGAATAAACATTCTAGTGTAAGGTTTGATTAGATGATTGGCATCTGCTGTTGAATGTTCTTCACAAAGAGGCGGTTAAAAGGTAATATGATGTCTCTTTGATGGAACTAATGATGGTACATACATATTCCAAGCATCTCCCAGCCATGATTAGAATACAATCCAGAATACATGGGCCATCATATAACACACAAGAACAAAGCACACATGGAATCAGCAGTCACATATCGAATAGTAAACAGCATCTCGTAAATAATTGGCAGTGATGATTTAGGTGATGAACTTCTCCAGAGGTTTGGGAGCTTCACCAAGGTCTGCAAGGTATTATGATGAGTTGTTGCCATACATTTGGCGGTCGGCCATGTGTTGTGTTACTTGGGAACAGTCGCTGGTTGCTGTTGCGTGATGCAGTGAATATTTCCACCACCTAGTACAATTTCCCTAGCACCCTCAATTCTCACCACCTGATGCAAGCATCAACTCGTCAGTATCTTCGGTAGAGAAAAAAAGGTGACGATCAGATACTTAAAACAATCGTGTTTTGTGCCCTTGTGCACGTGTTTCCATTTGTAAGTGTGCTTCACAGCGTAAGACACCAAGTAAGACACTGAATAAGTTCATTTCCCCCTTGAGAAACGATACCAAAGCTAGTTGAGATTCTAGGCAGATCAACCAATGGACATAACCTGATATTCCATAGCTAAATTTGTTATTTTTCCCCCAGGGGGTGGGGGCGAGCACAGGAAGATAATCTTGAGAAGGGAAGGTTAAGAACAGCTCATGTCCTTGACTTGGTTCTACAGAAGACTGTAAAACGAATCGAGAGAAGACTAGATAGTGTTACATACCGGACGATCTGGGAAAGCATCACCTAGGACACGAGCAGCTTCATCATCCCACTTTGGATCCCCAAATTGTGGTACAATGACTGCTTGATTAGCAATATAAAAGTTGACGTATGAAGCAGCAAGTCTTGTACCCGGCAGTCTTGGTACTGCATAACCATCCTGTTGTAAATTATAAGACAGTCACTGGATGGACAATGTGTTTTGTTTTTCATCAACACCGCAGATGATTTTTTTGGGCCAAAATTGAAGACATCGTGGAAGATTCAAGTGTAAGTCAAAAGCTGCATCCTAATTAAATCAAAAGATCTATGCAGAAAGCTGAGACATTGGAAAGCTCGCACACTTCCAAAACGTCATTTCTCTCCTCAAGCTAATGCAGACCCACAGAAAAGGGCGTGCGAATATATGCTATGCGTTTCATCTCTCTAGTGACAATTCCAATACTGTGTTAAAAAGAAGTGGCCATACAAGCACCTATTCTAAGACTCTAAAATGCTTGCCTGCACCACTCCAGCAGCCTCTTCTTCTGTCAAATAGAGAGGACCAGGAACATGGAGTTTAATTATCTGCAATTTCCTACCAGCGGCATCAGTTGCATTAGAGAGAACCTTATATGCTTCCATAGATCGTTCATATTGAAGATCCTTTTCGTCATCAGTCCATGAGAGTAAAACCGTACCAGGCTTCACAAAACAACACATATTATCAATATGGCCGTTTGTATCATCATCACCTGCCAAAAGCCCATTAATCATTTAACACATAAGAAAAAGCACGCTATCTACTAGGATAGAAGCATATTCTCGGTTGATGTATACACTCTTGGGGAAAAGCAGCAACAATGTTGACGGGGAAACTGGAATATTCCCTAAATTGTGAGAATAATTTCCTGTGTCACCATGTGAGTGACGAAGCCGAAACTCCCCCATCATCAAACCATAAGAGGAAGTCCATTATGTTTTGGAGACTACCACAAGTATGACTGAGGAGAGATTGAGATGCTACAAGTTATAGTATAGTAAGAATAGACATTTGAAGAAAATTAGAAGACAATATGCCCAGATTTTGATTTCAGCTTCATGGTATAATTGCCAACTAATAAGAGTAGTGTACCATATAATCCACGAGGCAGCCATATGATCTTCTTGACACCAAGATATGCCTTGAGTACATCCTCAATTTGTTCTCTTGTTAATTGCGGGTTCCTGTTTTTGTTCAGGAGGCATTCCTCAGTGGTAAGACAAGTCCCTGAAGAAAAAAGACTATGAAACAAGACAGGCCAATCGGCGAAGCATTCAGATACCAAGAAATCAATCTGTTTGAGGCTGCAGCAAGACAAAACGAAAACAGTGCTTTTCAGAATCATTGATAAATGAATCAAGAAGAGGGGATTTACTCTACGGCGCCTCATACAAAATTCTAGAGCTAGTCAAAGTCGAACTGCAACAACTGCAAAAAGCTTTCCACCTTAATGAATTCTAGGTACTACAGGAGGAGAATAGCAGTCTGAGAGCTAATTTCCCAGGCTCAATAAATTGTTCATGATGTTTCAAATGGAGTTGATTTGCAACTGGAATTTTCTAAGCATCGAGAGGGACATGTTGATCACATTGATGAAGACAGACTTCCTGAGGAAATCACAAGATAACCAGGAGAACTGACATGGAAATACCTGTATGATGATGAAGCAGCAGAAATTTCCAATAACATTTGAGAGAAATTAAAGTGTGGTGTGATCACAGACTTTCTTGCCTTGCACTCTCAAATGCTACTTAAGACGAGCCTCTCAAGCTCCTTAATTCACCAAAAAGATATGGATTCAAACAGAAACAAACTGCCAAGGATATAATAATGACGGCAGGCCTTCTTTCTTCCTGATGTCATCTAGTTATTATCAAAGTGAAAAGTTTGAATGATGAATGATGATAATGCACGTGGAAGAAATTATTCAAATTTTTCTAAAGATCTTGATCCATGTGTCCACTAAGAAGATTGGAAAATGTAGTGTAAGCTCAAATTACGCATTAAAGTATAATATTCATGCCCACCTGCACGTGTGAGAATTGTGTATAATACCAACAAGTCAATTATCTCCACTTCTAGAGTGTTACTAAATTGCTGACTAAACAGCATGTGGATAATACCTTCTCCATCTACATGGATGCTTCCACCTTCAAGAATCATTTCCTGTGAAAACCTCGGAATCTCCTCAACTTGAAGAATCTGACAGTACATCGTAAGGTAATTAATCCACAATTGACAAAGAGGGAACACTGAATTCAGGAAATAAAAGGTAGATGAGAATGACGTAGCAAAATAAAAAGAACAAAGAAACTGGTATTTGATTCTGACTTCAAAAAACAATAATAAAGTGTAATAAGGAGATTGAATGATGTTTCCATACTATAAGTAGAAAACTGCCTTTAACTGTTGGTAACTGCTAGCTGCACCTTGTCCACCTTTATTCTCTTTATGAGGCAATGCACACAATCGAGCAGGACAATGTTGCAAGTCTGTCAGCTAACAGGTTCGGGGTTCCCAACCCAAAAGAGTAATGGAGAAAAAAAGAAGAAAAGAAAACAACAACTACTAACTAGCAGAAATCACAAAAAGAAAAGAAAGATGTTACACGCAGTATTTGAGGTAGCCCTACATACCTTCTTGGCTATAAGAAGGTCGAGACTCCAATCTTCATAGCAACCTTCTTCAATATCTAATTTCAAGGGGGATGGTGACTTTTAGAGAGAACAAGCATACTTAAACTGACTGACTGGTCATATTCTAAGGTAATAAAATCTTTACATTGCATGTTAGCTATCAGAGCACAGAGTGTTGACTCTGTCTAGTAAGGGAAACTATCTATTCATAATGACAAAGAAAAATAACTGTTCATTTTTCAATGCAGCTTCAACTATGACTTCTTATCCCTTTCTAACTGGCTGCATCACTGTAATCTAGTGAGGCAGAAAGTGAAAGGAATCGTCCAAAATTGATTGAATATGAAACTCCTGCACTTACTCTTTTTTTAAATCTGTGATAAAATTACCAAAATGGCACAAGTGATTGCACTCTGTGTCAGTTTGAACACGTTGCTGACACTATCTCCTTCATCTCGAGATTGAGATATCAAGACACAGCAAACCCGACATCAATTGTCACAATAACTACTCATCTTTACAAAGATAGATGCTTTAAACAGTGCCAAGTTACCTCCATAGGCGTTGAAATTCCAATCGATCGCGGCTATCTTCCGCTCATGACCCGGAGATCCGTCCCTCACCACAAACTACAATGGACAGCACCACATAAAGCATCACGGCACGGATACATCCAAAAAGAGACTTGAGGGGTTATTCATGATCACTCACAGTTGGTCCAGTGTCCCTTAACCAGGAATCATTCATGCCCAGCTCAATGACCCTGACCTTCGCCGGCAACATTTTCCGCGCATTTTCCCACTAAGCACACAAGACACACACACGCACCATACCCAGATTCAGAAAGCGAATTCCAGGAACACCCACATGCTAAAAATCTCAACTTCACGAGGTTCCATCGGTCGCGAAACGCGAAACACCAAAACCTGAGCGGTGCTGGCGCAGACGGTGACGGGCTCGAACTCGGATATGGCGGCGGCGACCTTGGCGAACATGCGCTGAGCAGGGGCGGCGTTGTCCCTCCAGTTGTCCGGACGTTCCTGCGGGAGCAGAATTCCGGACGCCGTCATTCATCGGCCGACCGGTCGCCGCGAAAAGGAACGGCGGGAAAAAGAGGAGAAGACGACGGCGGCGAGGCTTACCGGCCAGCCGATCCAGCACCGCGAGTGGCGCTCCCACTCCGCCGGCATGTGGAATCCATGCGAGACCGGCGTGCCTTCCATGGCCTCTCTCTCTCTCACTGGGGGAGTGAGACTGCGGGTGCGGTTCGGCTTCGCAAGCGACGAAGTTATTTATCGGTCTTCGGGCCGACAGGCTTTGGTCTGCGATGAATCACAGTAACCACTACCGTTTTGTGTGATGGTGTTTTTCGATTGGACGTTTCCTTGATTTTGGGATAATAACGTGGGTAGTCCTTGAAATTTTATTCAATATATAATATGTACTATTTTTAATTTATTTCATATAATCATTAAACTTTACCTAAGATTAGAACTTTACCTAAATATTTAATATGATCTCTGAATTTTTAAATTTGTTCAAAGCGACAATTAAAAGTTTCTTTATCTCAATGAAGATATTAAAATTTCAGAGACTCGTTTATAAATCCATATTTTGCTTTTGCTAAATCTTTATCTTTCTCACATGTGTGTTCTATTAAGTAGCTTATTAAGCATACTTTTCGAGAGGTTAAGCAGTATGTCTAATCTTCCAAATTTGATTAGCACCCTTTCCTAACTACTCAGTAAGAACATATTGTTAGCCTTCAAGTTCCTTTTGACTTCCCACGTGAATGGATGCAGTAATGTTATATGCACATTCATGGTGCCATTAGACTTGCTTTTTCATGGTGCCATTAGACTTGCTTTATCATTTCATGGAAGGGATGAGTTACTCCTATCACTCGAATGGCTCTTCTGGACACTTGGTTTTTGGATTACCGGTATGCTTGCATTGATACAGTCCAAACTACCCTTAATGCACGAACATCGATCGTTACACTATTTCCAAATTTTAATATGCCCTTTTTTGAATCCACAGCTTTTCTCAACCCTTAAGGTTCAGTGATAAATTATTGGAACTCCACAGACTTTAAATTTTATTGTTGCTAACTTACATTATCAAATGGTTTATTGTGTCAGGAAAAAAGATGACACGATTGTCATTAAATTTAGTAAGGAAAAGGAAGAAGCTATTTCCTCTATCTTTCCTACTATTTTTTTTTCTAGTTGACGATTGTCATCCAAATCCAAAAACCATGATTGAGTCCTTTGACTAGTGGGGAAGGCCCATTCATTATTACAAAGATCCCTGGACAGGGTACTGCTTTTGGGATCTTGAGTGCTAGTGTTTCCTTTGTACAAATCCTCTAGATGAAGATGAAGATGATAGACCATCTAGAAAAAAAGGAATGGTCAAAAGACAAATTGTATTAGAGGTATCTTGATGGAGACCTTGCTGTCGGACCTCTTGGTGAAGACAAATGAAAATATCAATTCATGGTCTCGTCGTACGAACCTCCTCAATCATAACATCCTCCATTAGTCCAAAACCATGTGAGCCTCCTCTGCCACCTTAGTCATCACCCAAAAAGAAAGCTTCACAGAAACCTTCATAGCAAAAATCAGTTGTCTCGCCTTTCTACAAACCTATTCACAAATGGTTTAAGAAAGACTCTTTTCCTTTAAAAGTACCTAAAGCACCTCAGCCAACATGTTTCCTAAAACTAGAACAACCATCTATCCTTCCATCTGTTTGTATGTTCAAACCATCAAACTTTCCACCTTTGGAAAGATCTAACTCTAGTGCCTTGTTCACAACATTAGGAGAATTTACAATGCTCAACATCGATTCTGACATATGCCTAAAGTTCTTAACCCTATAAATGTTGATGATCATGAAAGATAAAAGAAAGTCACAACTGCTGAGACCATTCTAAATTGGCAATCAGAAATGCTTTGGCTCAATATAACGCTCTCAAGACAATTGACACTAAACTTTCAACTATCTAAGCTCACCTTGATCATGTTGATCAGAAGGTTGATCAAACGGCTTTGATCACAAATAAATTGCTTAAAATTTTCCCAAAGAAATTACAACATAAGGAATATGGAAAATTTGTTCCTCATCATTCTTTGGAGGATTAAATGTTTGAAATGGAAAAATTGGGGAGACAGATCAAGCTTCTCCAAGAAGGAATGTTCATTCCTCCTTTAGACCTCTTTGCCCAACCTTGGAGTCTAGATCCTGTAGAGGTGATTTTTCCGAAAACTACAACGATTGCATCAATCTTTGAAGAAGCCCTAAAGATGGACCGAAGTGATATTATTACACTTCAAAATTGTATTCGAGAAATGGAAAAGCAAAAGAAGCTAAAAGAGGAAAACAAGCTAGCTTCAGAACCTTTCCAAGAGCCTCCCTTTGCTCATATGGCCTCAAATCCACTCGAGGCTTTTTTGCAATACCAAAGTCGGTAAAAGATATCAACCATTGCTGCATTCGACTCCCCCAAAACAAAATATCTCTAAATCGACTTCAGAATCAGATTCATTTTCCTCTGAAAGCAATTCAACCTCGAGCCAAAACACCAAAGTCTCTTGAGCCTTATCTTTATGGCTCATCCCAATCAAATTCATTTGAGCCAGAAGTAGGACGCCTTCATGACCTAAACCCAGACCATAGGTCTTCAATCTTAAAATATTATTTCATGCTCGATGATATTCCATACTCAAAATGGCCAGAAAGATTATAGGAGTTCCATGCTTGGCTCAACACTAGAGCACTTACTATCGAAAGTTAGTATGATATACTAACGAAGTTTGTGAGCAGATTTATTGAAAGTCTATAGGATTGGTAGAGAACTATTCCTGATCGAGATCTGGCTTCATTAATCTTCATTTGGGAAAAACTTCGCTCATGGACATCTCATAGCTATACATCCCTTCTGTGGCCACGCCCTCTTCCTCGATCATGGTTGCACTAGATCATAGGAGCTTCCTCACATTCGAAAGAGTCAAAACTGGCGAATTGTTATTTGCGCTATCACCATATATCATTCTTTTCAATGGAGTTTGCTAAAGCTACAAGGAGAATTCCTCTTGCCCTCTTCTTGCAAGCATTTCTCAGCACTCCGGCAAATATTGGTGTACCCCAACCTATTCCAAACGAGATTTTTGCAACTCTTTCTTGTAGAATCTTGGCTTATCCTCGATAGTATCGATAATTGCAAAGGGTATTTTGTCAGTTTAATCAAGTTATTCCACTAGAACCATGGCCGACAAAAGCTAATAATGTTTTTTAGGATCATTGTGATGATTATCGCGCAACCTAGCCAACAATCAATGCTTGTCTAAGGAGATACTATGAAATTGAAATGCAAGACAATTCTGAGTCACAAACATCTCCACAAGATCCAGCTTATCATCATAGGATTCATGGGTAGGACCATTGTTATAGAATCCTTTTCATTATAGTGAATTACAGCTTGCACTTAGCCTAGGTCTTGACAAAGAAAGCTCATCACTTCAACTTGGGAATTTACCTCAACTTGGCATCCCATCAAGCTCCATTGATGTTCCAATAAGCTATTATCAATCATCCCAAAGACAAAGGCTATCTGAATAAATGTGAAAGTTGCTCTAGAAATTGAAGAAGTAGAGAAACTCCTTGAAGTGCTCAAGCAAGAGTATGGAGATAATTCAGAGAAAAGCACTTTTAATAATCCTACTGACATCCCATCCAGTTCTTATCATCCCGTAGAGGCTATATAGATTCTGACCATCTTGAAGCTCTCGAAATTGAAAGACTTATAAGAGAATACCAGAGGCAAAAGGACTAGGGATGTGCATGGTCGGGCGGGCGGTTCCGGCCTAGAACCGGAACCGCCCGCTAAGGACCGGTTCCGAAAAATTGGAACCGTGATCCACTCATTTGTTGCATGGATCCACCCGAGAACCGGACCACTGGTCCGGTCGGTTCCCAGGTGGATCCATGGAACCAATCTTGATACGAAACAATTTTGGTTTTCAACATAAAACGGTCGGGTCTATGAGTTGGGAAGGAGGGGAGGAGGTCTATGGTCGGGTTACCAACATAGAACGGTCGCGAAACAATTTTCTGCGGCTGTGGCAGGTGGTGGCCAATGCGAGGGGGCGAATAGCAGTGGCGGAGGAGCAGCGGCGGCGGCGTCGACGCTCGAGGAGGAATCGAAATAGCGATAGAATTAGGAGGAACCGAGGAAGAGACAAAGAGAGAGAGAGAACCGAAGACGAAAGGAGTGAGGAGATGAGATCTAATCTAGGGTTTCTTTTAGTAATTTTTTTTTTTTAATATTAAAAAGGTTCCGGTCCCGGTCAGGTGGGCGGATCCGCCCATGGAACCGGGATCCGAACGGTACCCATGGAACCGGGAACCGGACCGGTACCCACCGGTTCCGAAAAATTGGAACCGGGAACCGGACCGGTTCCCTCAAGAACCGCTGGTTCCAGGCCGTTCCGATCCGGTTCCAGGCGGTCCGGGCGGTTCCCGGATATTTTGCACACCCCTAAGAAGGATGAAGATGACTCAGTAGCTTGGACAATGATGAGTCAATCTATAAGTATGACTTGTGAAGAAGTCTAAAGCATCTCCAAAAGAAGAAAACTAAAGCAACAAAGAAAAAGAAGTCTAAAGCATCACATGAAGATTAGGAAAATTTGGTTTAAAAGTACTATTTGACAATATTTGGCATTATTTCGTACTATTTGGCATTGTTCGGTACTATTTGATACCGTTTGACACTGTTTATGTACTATTTGGCATTGTTCATGACACTGTAGCATCCTTTAGCAAAAGTGAAAAATGTAGGATAAGAGTCTGGTGGAAGCAAGGCCTTCATCTGTCAATATAAGGGTCAAATAATTGGTCTACCAAAAAGAGTCTATAAAATTGTCTTTAGTGTTTATTTTATGCCTATATAAGTCAATGCTTGCAAATGCTAAGGGGCAGAACAAACTCTCTTTAAAATAATATTGCGTAGTTTGCTATAAATTCTTAAAGCTCTCTCCTACCTTCCTTTATGCTTGGTATGATTCTTTAAAACCAAGGATATCATGATTAATCCTAGTTGTATACTTTGCACTTGCCACAATGTCGAGCATGTGCATCAGAATTCTATCATCTTAAAATTTGCTGTGATATGAGTCAAAAAATGAAAAGGAATTTGGTGGCGAACACATAGTCCTTAAGACCATAAAAGGGCCATGTGTGTGGGATAGCATACCTACAACGAATCTTGTTTTCATTTTCCCTCCCTTGTATCATAATCCCTTGAATTATATGAAAATGTTCGATATATTCTTTCCATTCATTCAAGATTAGGGACAATATTAAACATTTTCATATAATCCAATGACTAAATTGAACATGTGCCAAAAGGTTAAAGATTATATAAAATAAATTAAAAGTTCAAGTGCCGCATTGCATATTAAGCTAAAGTTAACTACACTAAACAAATTAAAAATTCAAGGGCCACATTACAAATTGGGCCAAAGTTTAAGGACTATTTATATCATTTTTCCTTGATTTTACTCAAGTATGTGAATGCGCTTTGTAATAAAAATCACACAAATGGTTCTTTGACTTTAGCTTTATGTGTAATATCGTTCTTGAACTTTTAATTTATTTGATGCGATCTATGAATTTTAAGCCAATATGCAATTACGTTCCTAAAGTTTTAACTTGTTTAGTGTTATGCATTTTTTTTATGCATGTTCAATTTAGTTCTCGAATTATATAAAAATGTTCATTGTTGTTCATGAGCTTGAATCAACTAAAGAATAATATTGAATATTTTCATATAGTTTAGGGATTATTGAATATAGTCCAAAAGTCCAAGGATTGCATTGAACAAGTTAAAATTCAAGGACAATATTAGAGATTAGGTTAAAGTTTATGAATTATATTAAACAAATTAAAGGCTTAGAGATGATATTGCACATCGTGCCAAAATTTAGAGATTATTTGTATCATTATCTCTTTATAAATTCTTAATTTCCTAAAATATTCCTAATGTTATATACAATCCCAAAAGTTGAATTAAAGTTTGAAGACCATTTAAACTATTTTTCCTTCCCTAAAAAAGCTCTCAATTTTAGATTCGATTCCTCATCTGTCCTAAATCTTCTTCTTTTTTTCTATCAAGAAAAAGTCGCTGCTTTTACTCGAGTTACAAATATGCTCCCGTCAAACCCCCCGTTCAAAAGTCTCCTCCGATTTCTTCAACATTATCAACATAGGGAGGCTACTATTATTCCACATATATATACAAAGGTGAGGATGTTGGTAAAGATGCAGGTTCTAATCATTAAACCTCTAAGTGGTTCTGATGTTGGTAATTTTAAAGAAACTAAATGTGATTTTTGAAATGCATAGGTAGATTTAGAACTCAAGTGAGAGCAGGTGATTTTTTAGACAAAAAAGTTTAGAAAAGAATTAGGATTTGACCTAAGATTGGGTTTTTCTTAGGGAATTAGGCTCTTTTTCATTGCATATACTGTTTTGAGATTTGCATGATCAATATTTACATATATAATATTTTCGTATATGAATAACTTGTTTTGCTGAGATATATATATATATAATTAAGTGTCATGAGGTAAAGGCCTCATTACTTGAGAACTCACGAAACTTCTTTTACATATCGATTAAGTTCCAATATTAAGCATGTGTAGGCAATCCTAACTCAGAGATGTTTATATACAATTAATCAGATTTAAATGGTTGATTTTCAATTATTGTGCTAGGGTGACTTTAGAAGAGGAGATTGATGTAAAAATCATGTTCGACACCTCTTACATTGAAGGGATTTTAATTTTTGAGTTGATGACACAAATAATCCATGAACTTTAACTTAATATGTAATACGGTTCCTAAATTTTCAATTTATTTAATGTGATCTCAAATTTTTGTTACTTATTCAATTTAGTCATGATTATTTTTCAATGTTGTCTTTCATCAATTCAAATTTAGGGACAACATTAAACATTTTTATAAAGTACATGGACTAAACTAAATATATACCAAAAGTTTCATGACTATATCAAATAAATTAAAAATTTAGGAATTATATTGCACATCGAGATAAAGTTTACGGACTATATTGAACTAATTGAAAGTTCATGAATTACATTGTACATTCTACCAAAATTTTAGGATCATTTGTGTCATTTTCTATAATCTTTTCACTAAGCACTCGTGTTCATACGATTTCTTTGTACGGTGTCTTTTTATCAATGACCCTCTTTAATTTTTCTTTAATCAGAAGTTCTCAATAATGTGGTTTTGCTCAATATTTTTTAAATTTAAAGATTTCAAGCGTCGGTCGGTTTATCCACCAGACACGTGCGCACTGCTTTGCTTAGCATAGCATGAGATATCTACCATCGCAGCCTTAAAGGAACTGGTTTTGTCGCGTAGTCCAATACCGGTTAGTGCCGGAACATCGTAATGAATTCACTCCCTCTCTTCATGAACTGACGCTCTCTGTTCGCTCTGCCACACGGAACAATCAAGAATCCCCTCCCCTCGATCTTTTTGCCAATACCCAGCTGCCAGAAAGATTCGATTCCTGTGCCTTCCACTAGCGTCCCGCCTTTTCTGGGGCCAACCAATTGCCTCCCGAGAACCGTTCCCGATTCTTCCGGCGACCCTTTTGATTTCTCGGAAGATCGCCGGCGTTGTTTCTTTCTGTTGTTTTTGTCGGATGTTCTTGACATTACCCGAGAACCAGGTTCGTCTAAATATAGTTCTTTTTTGTGGGGAAGAAATGAAGGGCTTCGTTTTCTAGTGCGAATGATGTTTGCTTTGATGATCTTTGATGCGCCGATTCGTTTTCGACTTCCTTGTTATGAATTCGATGGTTCTTGTGGAAAGAAATCGGTCTTTGACATGTTTTCATTAGAATCATCGGCTGGGGAGTACGGTCGTTCGAGCGCTTTAATGTTCTTGATTGTTCTTTTTCTTTTTCTTGGTGACTGCGGATTTCACCCGACACATAATCTCTTCGGGAGAAAAGCTTCGGATGTGTTCTCAGTTTGGTGTTCACGGTCGTATTGATCCTAGATACTCAGCTAATAGCAATGATGCAATCTGGTGAAAGATTTGTGTCTAACTGTTGGCATGATCTTGAAGGACCATTTGAGACTTTGTCATGTATATTTGGTGAGGTTACTATACATGATTGGCCAAAGGCAGTCGAGTGATTGCTTACATATAGGTCGTCGCAGCATTTGCAATCTTTGCGATTGTTTCTATTCCGCTTTTGTCACCTCTCTGCCATTTCGATATTACCTCATATTCCTCAAAATATCAGAATCTTTCCACTGCTGATCTGCTACAGATGCTTAGTGATAGCTCCTTTCCTGTTTTAGCTTTCATCTGCAACTTTCTGAGGGATGTGTACATCTGCTTCACAGATGGCTCAAGATAATTCACCAAGTGCCGATTCACCTCGCCGGCGTTCTGGCCTCTTGCGGGATCAGGTTCAGATAGTCAAGAGAAAGGACTCTGATCGCTTTGAGATCGTTCAGATCCAGGAATCACTTTCATTCGAGAAGGGTTTTTTCATATTTATTCGGGCGTGTCAATTGTTGGCCCAAAAGAATGATGGGTTAATATTAGTTGGAGTAGCTGGTCCTTCTGGAGCTGGTAAGACTGTGTTCACTGAGAAGGTGCTGAACTTTATGCCCAGCATTGCTGTCATAACAATGGATAATTACAATGACTCCAGCCGTGTAATCGACGGCAACTTCGATGGTGAGTTCTCTATTCACCCGTGTCAGTTTTAGGTTTATCTTCAATTTTTTAAATTCCTTGTAGGTGCTGGTAAGTTCTAGAGTTCCACTTCAGCCAGATACCAAAGAGTTTTAGGAGCAATACAAGGCGCAAGCTCAAAATATATAGGATTGGTAGGGTTTACAGAATGTCCACTTTCAGAAGAGCTTACTTTGAATACTGGCGAGGAGAATCACCTATGTAGAGGTCGGAGAATTAACAGCCACTTCGAGATTGTTTTCCAATCTTAAAGAAACACTGATGTCTAGGAATGGGTTAGCTTGACCTTTGGGAAGAGAGCTTCCTCGAGATGTTGGCACTCGAAAGAAACAGAGCATTGGCTTATGGCAAAAATCTATCAGCTTTGTGGGCCAATCTTCATGAGGTGTTTAATCAGTTCAATGGAACCAACCGGGTTAGTGAAGAGTAGCCAACCAAGTCCAACTCGGCAAAAATGTGTAAAACTTGATGACTTGGTAAAATTTGTGGAACACGAGAGGAATCCACAATGATCACAGATATGTGCATTTTGAATTATTAAGACATTATTTTGCCAGCTGCCCTGGCTATTGAGTAGGTCAGTGATGTAAGGCGGCCATTTTCCATGTCTTTTCATGATTTCTCTGGTTTAGTACTTGGACATTTTAAGCATGAGTGCTTAATATTCACCTGTCATGTAGGTCTTTTAATCTTCTTTTCATTCCTAGGATCAAGGCTTGTTTTTTTCTGAAGTCATCTATCTTTAATAAGTATTTTATCTCTTAGACTGGACATGACCAAATGCTCTCCAACATGTATTATATTTCTGCAGTCATGTCTCTTACTTCAGCAGTTGTTCAGTTAATAATATGGGCTGAATCTGAAGGTAGATCGTTATCAAAGCCTGAAGGTTGATGCATGCTAACTTATGAAAGCTTAGGGTTAGGGTTTTACTTCAATTTTCTTCCTGTCCTTACCTTGCATTGTGCTCCAGCTATGTTGGCACATATCGTCATTTAGATTTCCATTCATGCACGGGTCTTTCTTCTACCTAATTCCTCTAGTCATCTACAGGCATTCTAGATTATGGTTCACAAATTGCATCCTATAATGTTGCAAATACTTTTCATTCCATGAACTTTGCTAAATGAGATATAAGGGATAAATTCTGACAAATATATTTGAAGCAGATCCTCGCTTGACGGACTATGACACATTGCTTGAGAATATTCATGGTTTAAAGGCCGGGAAGCCTGCTCAGGTTCCAATATATGATTTCAAGTCTAGCTCTCGTATCGGCTACAGGTTATGCACATATCTCTAAATGTGGAAAATTTTACTTACTTCATTGGAAAAAGGAAGAAATATTTACCTGATGAAATTGGAAAACTTTTGTAGAATACATTAAAAACTGCTGCTGTTCATTTACTGTATCTACATATCCTAGATGCATTATGCAAAAGAAGAAAATTTGAAATTATGCTTTTGACAGGACTATTGAAGTTCCCAGTTCTCGCATTGTGATTATAGAAGGCATTTACGCCCTGAGTGAAAAATTGCGGCCTTTGCTTGACCTTCGCGTCTCTGTGACTGGGGGGGTACATTTTGATCTTGTCAAACGAGTTCTAAGGGATATCCAACGCGCTGGCCAAGAACCTGAAGAAATCATTCAGCAGATATCTGAAACGGTTTTCTTGCTTTCCTTGTGTCAAGAGTTTTATTAAGTAATGGGGTGCCCAGTTGTCTGCTGATTATTATTTTCAGTTTTTCGCCATCGATGCATCTAACCCAGTTTTTATCCCCTGCAGGTGTACCCAATGTACAAGGCTTTCATTGAGCCTGATCTTCAGACTGCACATATCAAAATAATCAACAAATTTAATCCTTTCTCTGGATTTCAGAATCCCACTTATATTCTCAAAGTTATTGTCAAACCCTTTCTATCTGGAGTTTGTAGTCTACTTTTACATTTCTATCTCAGACCTAGACTTGCTTCTTTTTCTGTAACTTAATTGGTACTTTTTGTTTGGTGCAGTCAACAAGGACAGTAACAGTTGATCAAATCAAGGCTGTTTTCCCCGGAACATATTCAGAGAGTATGGAGGAAACTTATGATATATACCTTCTGCCGCCAGGTGAAGATCCAGAAGCTTGCCAATCATACCTCAGGATGCGAAATAGAGATGGCAAATACAATCTTATGTTTGAGGTGAGATAAATATAAGGTTAAGCTTCTTGCTATGGTGTCATGTTTTCCATTCTTTTTTCTTACTTTTGGAGATATGATAGAAAACCAAGTAAAACCTGCCTTGCAAGTCTTGATAAAAATATGTGTCATACTTGTTACTTTAGCTGTTCTGAAGCTTGTGATTGAGTTGCAGATTTAATTGTTAGTGATCACTTGGCATTGCCTTCCAAAATGTTGTCTTTGTGTCACAATTCCAATAAAAATGACCTATGCTACGAGACTGAAGTAATGTCATTAAAGCATTTACCAAGATATTCAGTAATACCAGCATCTAGTTTCCCACTTGATTCCCATACCACTCTGAAAACAAGTTTCTGATTAGTTTTTGGTACAGCAGCTTCTAACTAAATCTCCTTGTAAATTTCAACTCTTCACAGAACTTATTGAAATACTTGATCTGATCTGCTACCAACATATGGGCTTTTTCCATAAGATCCTGCAAGTTCTAGGAGCAGTGCCCTCTAGGAAATTCTTTAGAGAACATGTTTTAAGAATGAAACCAGAGGCAATAGTCAGATGCTTTTTTAGGAGAAAGTGGGTTTGCCAATTATCTTCATGATTTAAAGATACTTTTCACTTGTCATTTTCTTAGGGGTCCATTAATTTCACAGAAAATGAATGATTTGGGAAGGATTTTTCTAAAAATGATGAAAAATTATCTTCAGGATTTTTCGAATAGAAAAATTAGTCACTGGAAAATAATTTTAATATCGACAACAGTTACGACCAAACATTTTTGTAAATGATGAAAATATTTTTCAAATCGTGGGTTTCCCCCTGAAAGAAATGCACCCTTAAAATTACATCCCATTGCTCTTTCCTTTGGAAAAGATGCAAGCTTGATTGTTCTCTTCTGAGAAAATTTTGGAGGGAACAAGTTAAAAATGTCAGTGTGGAAGTTGGATTCTTGTCGAGAACAAACACATTGAAAAGGGTTTTTTATTGTATAACTAATGTACATGATTAACAGGCTACATTCTAGTCCATAAATGCTGATAGTCTCTGCACTGGGTTCTAAGCTTTGAGTAGCCATTTTGTGAAAGGAAGTTGATGAAAAATGTGTCACAAGGTTTGCTAAAACCAACGTTAAGCAACCTTATGCATCATATTTACCTTACTTTAACATTATTAAGATGGTAATAAAGACGTTTGTCTAGAATTCGGGATGGGAGATGGCATCTTCCATGGACATCTACAGAGTAGGCCAACTACTTTGTTTTTTTATTTTTATTTTGGGAGAGTTCAAAGCTAGTGTTGGTCTTTGCCATATCAAGACTTAATAATTTAATATCCTCTTCTGTGCTTCAATGCATTTAATGTTGTTTGTATCAGGAATGGGTTACAGATAGTCCATTCATTATATCTCCGAGAATAACTTTTGAAGTTAGCGTGCGCCTGCTAGGAGGATTGATGGCCCTTGGCTACACAATCGCATCCATTCTGAAACGAAGCAGCCACATCTTCTCTGATGAGAGGGTGACTGTGAAAACTGATTGGCTGGAACAGCTTAATCGCAAGTATGTTCAGGTACATTTCAGCTGCTTCATTTATTGCTCAGCTTAGTCCACTCAACATTTGTGGCCATTTTATTGTGTCAGTGTCTTATAACTTTAGATTCAAAACTATCATGCATTTTGTTAATTTTGAATTGAAATGTAACCGTGTACATGAAAAGAATCCTCTAGCGTTTTAATACAGGACAACTTCACATTACTGAACCATCACCCAAGGTGTTTGGTACCTTTTAGACCTGAATACAGCTTTCCTGATTCATATATTTTTTTAACATATGAAAAAGAAAGTATAAATGAATGTAAAGCCATTGCATTCAAACTCATAAGTGTAGAGAGCTTTGTTTTTCGGCATCCTGTTGTGAAAATATTATTGTGGATATAAAAGTTGTCTGAATGTATTCATAAATTATCTTGCTAGCGTGTTTGCATCTACTAGCTGCTTCTGTTTTGATATTTGGAAGGCCAACAGCAAAATCTTTCTGATCTGGTTGTGAAGGTACAAGGACGTGACCGTATGTACGTCAAGTATGTTGCAGAGCAGCTGGGTTTGGATGGTTCATATGTTTCTCGTACCTACATAGAACAGATTCAGTTGGAGAAGCTTGTAAATGATGTTATGGTATGCCTCTTCTTATCTCTCTGTAGATTTGATCTGCTTGCTCCACTGATGATTGAGTTTTTTTGTAGGCATTGCCAGACGATTTGAAGACAAAGCTCAGCCTAGATGATGATCTTGTTTCCAGCCCTAAAGAGGCACTTTCCCGGGCTTCTGCAGATAGGAGGATGAAATATCTCAGCCGGTATACGCTCATTAACCCACAACTCTAGATACTTCCCTATTAAAAGCTAGTATGGAGCAAGTTCAGAGGAGAGGAGCTTACAAAAAAATGAATGTGCACGCACGCATGCACATATCAGATACTTTATTTTAGTGCTTTCAAAACTTTTTGCATCATTTAGGACAGATTTAGCGGGAGCACCATCTTTATTATGGGAAGTTCAAGCGATCATTCATTGAATTCTGTCTGTATTCCTTTCAGTGGGATGTCTCAGTCTTTCTCCAGTCAGAAAGACAAGAACTTAAAATTGACCAGACTTGCCATCAATAATAGAAGGTTTGATGGAAGAACTTTAGAACCGCCCGCAATTGCAAGCCAGGTAAGAATGATGAAAATCTGAAAGAAGCTCACGATGTTGAACCATCTTCACATAAATCTTCCTCTTGTGTAAGCTGTAACAATTTATCCTTATTTATTGTGGTCCCTCCCCAACATTATTTTGCTGATTTTGGCCCCCCATCCCTTGCAATCTGTCATAAGGTTAGTTTTTTGCTCACATTTGACTGGGTGCAGGGAGTGATTACTCATCTATCCGACCAAATATCCACGCTCAATGAGAGGATGGATGAATTTTCATCTCGTATCGAAGAGCTCAATTCCAAGTCCAACACCAGAAGAGTTTCAGCTAGTCAACAGAACTTAGCACTGCAGGCCGAAGCCTGCAATGGATCTGGACCCACTTCTCTTTTTATATCTGGCTTAGGAAATGGGTCTTTGACTGGTCCTTTAATGCCACATTCTTCATCCTCTTCCCAATTGGCTAAGGACTCCCCACTTATGGAAGAGGTATGTTTCCAAGTCTCGTCTCTTACAACTTAGGTGGGCACAGTAGATCTGATGGACCAGCTATGACTTTTACTTGAGTGAGATATTAAGGAGAGATCTTCTGACATTAGAGCTATGATAACTGGCCTTATGTTTTCTAACGCAGCATATGCTATAGCCTTAAGAGTAGGATATCGAGTTTACCTTCTAAGACCCTGTTTTGACGAACTGGTGACATAGTGAAACTTACAGGGCGGTGTTGTGCCATTTTGAATATCTTCAAAAACTAGATGTGCCTTAATGGCAAATCCCAAAACTTCCCCGGGAATCTTCAGGCCTGATAAAATACCAGAAAGGGCCATAACCTGTTGCATTGACAGTATCTTTTGGCACAAAAATGCATTGACAGTTGTGCAAAAACTATGTTTGCTCGTTTCTCTGGTTGACATGAGAGATGTGTTAAGCCATAGCCCAAGAGATAGTGAGTCCTGTTTGTGTTGAATAGGTTTTTGAATGTACTCCTGGCTGATAAAAATTGAATGTTATTGTCCGGACAGAAGCTTTTACTTGGGAAAGATTGAGTTGATGTCTCACCCTTACTCTTTTCGGCATATTATTGTCATGATTTTACTTCATATGTTAACAATGGCTGTTTGTTATCCGTGTTTTGTTCTCACAATGGCAGATACTAGTAATTGCCCGATCACAACGCCAAATCATGCACCAGCTAGACAATCTGAGCAATCTTCTACATGACTACTGGGGGGAGAGGACACGTCAAGCAAGAACAAATGACGTAACCTCGATGGCTGATGTCGTCACCATCCCTATTGTACTGACCCTAGCTTTCGGTGGCTTAGGTCTGATTCTGTTAAAGACCTTGACTACCCAAAGGTGATTCCTCCGCTTGCATTATTACAACGAAACACCACTACTACCCTTCTATTTCGTATCTGTATGTTTTTAATCTGCATTGTGGGAAGGCCACCCATAATCACTGTAAAGGCATGTCCCGGGGGGGCTTGTCTACTGTATATTGTAGCTTTTCAGCTTCATCTATGATAAAGAGGTTTCTTATTGGACCATCTAGTCAAGAGCAATGACTATTATGACATCGTAGCAAAGAAAGCAGCGAAGTCATGCAAGTTTAAAATGTTTTTGAGGTGTATGTACTCCAGAGATAAAAATCCGTCAAGTTCATTCTTGATGAAGTTCTCGTCATTCAGGCATAATTTGCGTAATTCAGATTGAAATTGTCACTCCACATACCATTATGGAACTAGTTTATACCGTTGCATTTCAGGAAACCTGTTCCTAAGACAATGTTTCTTTCGGATTTCACTTGCATTTCAACGCCAATCCCTCTGTTTGATAATGGGCAAGTTGACAGCCAGGTTTTACTTTAAACTGGAAACCGGTAAGGACATTATTTGATCTAAACTGATTCAATCTCTCTCTCTCACACACATCAAAACCTCCAGAGAAAGAGATACATTTACATCAAGATTGAATCAGCATTTTTCGGTTTATGGGTCGTGTTAGCTTGATTGCTGATCCCATCCTACAAAAGTTTCCAACAAATGTTGCTGCAATTCACCCGACCTACTTTCCAGTTTCTACAGAACATTGCGGCCTTGGAGTAGGAACACGTTTATGTCCAGTGACCAGGATTCCTTGGGAAATTATGTAATTAAAACTGCTAACTAGGATCTCCGACGCATGCCATTGTGAAAGAAAACAGCCCTTGGTCTGCATCTCCACGGCAGCGAATTGCTAACTCTTCGGAGGCAAATCGATGTCGCAAGAATTCATTTGTATTACTGTTCATGACACTCTAAAAGCACAATCCGTTGTACTGATATTGCTTTACCAGCTTTTGTGGCAACTGCTTAAGATGCGCATACATGATTTTATAGATGTGCCGTGGCGCCAAAAAACTGCAGAGACGAGTGGGCTACACAGACAATACAATAACCATAACTAGCAAAGTAATGAACATAAAAGAAGCAGATCCCTAAGGATGGCGACGTTTTAAAAAAGAGTGGAGGTAAGTTCAGATACTTCTGTTACAACTTGGTCATAATCAGCCTTTAATTTTTCTTGCTCTTCTGGGCCTAATTCACCCTTAGTTGGCTTTGTAAGTACCAGAACACAGCATGTTGGCCTCTTTGTTGCTCCTGCATTTGCTAGATCCTGAAACCATAAAAAGGAAACAGGATAATAATCTCAGAGCCGGGAGAACCAAAAGTTAAATAGCTGATTAGGTGAAGACGGACTAAGTTTCGGAGGAAATGGCAACCCATCCGCATCAAGCATGGTGATGACTGAAAAAACAGAACCTAACCATTTACATCAAAGGATGGTATAAACTTACCTCCTTCGAGGGAACATATATATAGGAGATATCATTTTCTTCACATAGAATGGGAACATGAGTGATCACATCAATAGGTGATATGTTGCCAGCAATGACGCATAATCTGCACCATCCAGAAAAGGAAAGAAAAAGAAAAGAAAGATGAGTGATTTACTCAAAAATATAAAACACAATTTAAAAGTAACAAAAATTATCCCCAAAGGACTTGGGGGAATGCTCTCTTAGTCTCTTTCCTTGGCGCACACTGCTGTACACTGTACTGGAAGTAGTACTGTAACTTGAGAACTGAAAATGGCACATTTTTTAAATCGCCTTGATCATCTAATAACACAATCATCTTCATAAAATACAAGCTCTCCGTCTCGGCATTTTAAAAAGGCCAGTGTGGCAGCTCATTTGCATGCACAGACCACACTTCTGTTGAAAACACACATTCTCCTAAAACTCTGACATGTATTTCACCCAGCTGGAGCCGACAACATCACCACCAAGTGCTACTTACATGCCAAATTCTTCATTAAAACCTCTTCAACTGGTATCACAATCATCACAATCTAGAGATCCCAAACAAACATTTGAAAAAGAAGAACAACATGGACCCAAAATGATATATTGGTATAAAGGAATAGTGGGAAACTCATCTAACAAGAAAAAGAACTATGCAAATGGTTTTACAGGAAATGGAGAATAGATGCAAGGATGATGCAAAGAAAGCTGATGCTGACCCTTTGTGACCGCGCCTGATGCTCTTGACCACCTCCTTCACACCTCTTTTCAAGCATTTCTGCTCAGCAGCTGCAAGTCAAGACACGACATTCGAATTAGCTATTACATTAACGTATATGCAAATCAATAGTCTCCTCAACGCAACATAGCATCTCCAAAGTAAAGCCTTAAGAAAGCTGGACAGTATAGCTTTTGTTCGAAAGCACAGTCAGACTAAACCAAAGAAAGTTCCAGTGAAATGTCCAACTACTTCCACGAAATATTCGGTTTTGTCGAAAGCCCCGCATCGTCGTCAATACATCAAACAAAAAGAGGACATATTCAACGCCAAAGCAACTGAAATTGTGGGATATTACTGAAATTTCCTTTCCTCGCCAAGCAAAATCTGGCATTTTTTGCATAGTTCCAGCTCATAAACCGCAAGCTCGCGTCTTTATCGAGCTCGCAGCTCCAACGTACCACGACGCGCCTACCCAGATTGTAAAAACGCGACATCAAGACACTTCGACTGCTAATTTCAGTTAAACTCCCGTCGAAAGATGAACACGATTCGGGTCTCTCCACGTCCAGGTTCCAATCAAAGCCAAAAACCCATCTCCCAAAAGGGAAAGAAAAACCCAGAAAAACAACATCGGATGCAATCGCCCCCGCCGATCGAGCGCGTCCAAAAGGGGCAAGAGAACTGAACCGAGCGACACGTTTCGTACCTCGACGGACGAGCTTGAGGGTCCGCTTGCCGAGCTTCTTGCCAGCGAGGGGCTTCGCGATGGGGGCCAGCGCCGCCACCTTCTTCCTCTCCTTCTCCTTCTCCTTCTGCGCTCTCTCCGCTTCGGTGTCGCTCCCCATCTCTCTCTCTCTCTCTCTCTCTCTCTGTGAAGTCGGAAGAAGCAGAGACAGTCGCAGAGAAAACCCGCGGAGGAGGGAGACTTATTAGGGTTTTTGCGCTCAAACCGGTCCGGTGGAGCGGTTCCGGTTCGTTTGGAAAAGGTACCGGTTCGACCGGTCCGGGGGTTTTAGCACGCCCACGTGCGGCATTTTATAAATTAGGGAGAATGAAATAAATTATTTCCAAACTTTTGCTTGATGACAGCACGAGACTTTGAACTTTAATTAATCAACACGCATTTTTGACACCTAATATTTTATTGGCTATATCATGGTCTTAACTTTTCATTGAAGAGCCCCACTCTAAAGATTTGGTTAGCGAAGTTCGTGAACAAACAATTCATTTGAGCTTTGTCGATGGATTGGACATCATTGTAAGGACTATCGATCGACATGCTGGCAACGTCCGCGTCTTTGTCAATCCTTAGCGCTCTTTGGTCAAAGGGCCATGTGTTCTGACCGAAATATCCTTCTCTTTCTTTCCCTCCAATTGATTATTCATTTTTTTTATTAAAATAATTAACAACATTGACTTTATTTCTATTTCTGTCCCATCAATTTCACGATATAAATATTCAATTACACCTAACAAGGTATCATCTTTGTCATTAGTTTTACAATATAAATGTCCAATTATGCCCAATAAGATATCATCTTATCATGCATCCTAATACTACTTTGCCTAGAGAAGGTTGCTAATTTTACTTTAGGGTCTCATATTTTAATCCCAAAAGTTTCATAGAAGATTAAAAAATTTCTAGCTTGGACGGCTTGTAAACACACAAATAATTGCTTATGAGCAAAAATTCATTTTAAAGTTGAAAATTAAAATTCAATTTAATTAACTAGTTGTGGATGTTTTTCCGAAATAAGTTAGTAAGTTTTTGAAGTAAAACATCACATAAATTGTGCTTTCTTTAGGGTTTTTCACATTTTAATCTAAATTGCAATATGAGAGTTGCAAATCTAGCTATACGTTCTTCACTTTCAAATTCACATCAGATAATTTTACACAAAAAATTTAAGCATATTTTGAAGTTTTAATTGGCTTGATATGAGATTGAATCAATAATCGCTATTATGTACTTTCTTCATGGTAGGAGTAGAACAACAAGAAGTTCCTTGTTTTTTTTTTTCCTTTCTTTTTTGTGCTCTTCTTTTGTTAATATTTAGATATAATATAAATATTGGTATGTTTAACATTCGTTCATGCTTCTAACAAATTAATTTTTTTCCATATTTAGATAAAATTTTCTTTTCTATTTCTTCATCAAGATTGGCTATTAGATTGAATTTTAATTTCCGATTTTAAAATATAGTTTCACTCAAACTATTTGATCAAAAAGAGACAATTAATTGTGTCTTCATATGCCGTCATAAGTAAAAAGTTTTAATCTTTAATGTAACTTCTGTGATGGAAAACATAAGACCAAAGCTTTTATATATGAAGTAATAATAAGATGCAGGATAAGATAATATTTTGTGGGTTGTACTGGAGCACTTATATTGTGAAAGTAATGAGGGAGATAATCGCATTAAAGACCATTTCGTGATAAAAATAAATAAAAATAAATTGGGGGAGAGGGAGGAGAATATTTCAGTTAGTTAATTAAAAAGATTAGCATTTTAACAAAGAAAAGAAAGGGTGGAAATAGCAGCGGTCAAAATGTTTTGAACTGCTTTGACTTAAAGCTAGCATTGTTAAAGTCCAAAGCTGAAGGCACGTCTCCTTCCTTTGGCTTTGTAGCATTCTCGAAGAACTCTTTTAGGGATTAATAGATTTTTCTTCCAACTTTGCCCTCATCACCCTTTTCAAATTCCTATATTACCCTCATTTATATGTTCTTGTCTCTTTCAGCACCTGTCGCCCCAGATTTTGGTCGACAGGAGCCGATGGTTGCCGAGATGACGCAGCCATTTGATTTTGCAGAGAGTGGTAGGGAGAAGCCAATATGATATTCCCTAAAATGCAAGATATGAGAAGAACACGAGAGCTTCAGCACAACTTTCATGTTTCTATTTAGCATTATTGGGTGATTCATCATCTATATTCAAGAAAATCGTCCAACAAGTTTTAAACTTATTACACTTTAAACCTTTCAATTTTACTAATCATGTCTTAAATATTTTCATATTTTATCAATTGAGTTCATCTAACCAATTTTGACCAAAATTGTTAACATGGATGGCCGATGCTAACGTCGTACTTTTTAAATAATATTTACATGATATTTTGAATTGTTATGATATTTTTTTCCTTTTCTTTTCTTTTTTTTTTCTTTTTTGGGTTTTGGAGTTAGAACTGGTGAAGGTGGTTCGGTGATCCTTACTAGATCTAGCCAAGCGAGGGCTTGGCTACCCTCGTTGACCTCGAGCAAGATTGCGCCCCTTTCCTAGGGTCGACAAGGGTTGCTAAGCCCCCTGGCCAGATCTAGCGAGGGCCACAACGTCGTCGCTTTGGCCGTCGAGGGTGTTGCGGCCCTCATCCAAAGCTGGTGAGGAGTGCAATGCCTAGAATTGATCAGCCCTAACTCCTAAACCTAAAAGAAGAAAAGCTAAAGAAAGAAAAATATTAAAAAGGTTTCACGTTAGCACAGGCCATCCATGTCAGCGAATTCCGACCAAAATTGGCCAAATAGACTTAATTGACAAAAGGTGAAAAAGTTTATGACTCAATTGATAAAATTATAAAGTTTATGACTAAATTGATAAAACTGCAATAAGTTTAAGACTTTTTGGAAGATTTTACTCTATGTATTCCTTCGATGCACCGTAGTTTATCATACCATTACGGCCTTTCTTATTTTCCCTGATTATTACATGAGATACACATCCCGTATAATATCTTTAGTACAAGCCACTATGTGGCCTTTGACCGTTAGGCGAGCCCCAGCCCCAAGACTCGACCAATAAAGTCAGCATACAGCGACCCAACGTAAGCAAACGGACCATAGATTTGAACTCCGGTGACGATAGTAACGTTGTTGTAAGGGCCGCCAAGGGACACGTTCGCCATAACCGTCCCGTCTCCATCGATTCTCAGCGCTCTATTTGCGAAAGCCTAGACAGTCTCCGTCAGGGTAAACTCTCCTTGAGGGGTCCTCTTGATGCTGCTCGCGATTGGGACGTTGTTTAACAAGGTCTGAGTCGTGTTGGCCCTCGGGCCGGTGAGGAAGAACTTCTTGACTGTGCCGGAGACAAACTCGGTGATGAGGAGGTAGGAACTGTCGTTAGCCATGGCGACACCACCAGGACCCAAAAGCCCCATGGCCAACACAGTGACTTGCCCGATCCTCAGGTTGAATCTCAGTAGCCTTCTGATTATGTCACCACCCAGGATGGCTTGGGTGGTATTGCTGATGCAAACCAAAGAAGTAAAACTACCTTAACATCCTCGTGTTTTGAAATTGATCTAAAAGATCATATGAGATAAGTCGTCGAACATGACTCATTTATTTGATTGACCACTTATGATATGTCACCTCTTTTGATACACAGAAATTACAAACCCGTTTAAGTAAAATTGGAATTTTCTCAAAATAGAGATGGTGTGCTCTTGAAAGTTTACAGTAAATACCTGAGTAGATATGGTACAAAAAAAATACCTTAGTAGATATTAAGAACTAGCATCTATTGTGGCAACCTAAATATCACACCCAGGAAGTGTCAATCATGAATCTCCTCCTGTCTTCATATGAAATCGGAAGGGGCACCATAGAGGATAGTCGTAGTGGCAACAGGCGAAGTGGAAGACATCTTCTAGTCTGAAGAGAAAAAAATTACAAAAAAAAAAGTGTACATCTTGTTTGACGGTAGATATAGGGGCACCTATAGGGCCAGCGTACCTGGCCTTTGTAGCCCTCTACGCACGTGTGGATGGTCGGCTGATAGGGCCTCTGCCACTATACAACGACGGTCCAGGCCATGGTGGTAGCCCAGCGATGTAGGCGGTGATCGACAAGCGCTCGATGTTTGGGAGAGTTTTTGTTTTTTGGTTTTTGGCAGCATGTACATGATCGAACAAGAGGTGGGATATCTAATGTCAGTGGTCCCCGGTGTTTTCTGTATGAATCTTCCTCTATAGTCCCATCTCCCAATATGTACAGAGACAAGGTTTATGGTAAATATAGTCGAGTACAGTTCAGTTTCTTATAATTCAGCATAGAATGACATTTATCTTTTGATTTGAAATTGATATCTCTCCTAGTTTAGAAAGCAAGTCATGTAATATGGTTTGAGATTTAGGTTGCCACATTTAGTGGTATGTCTCTGTACATATTGGGAAATGGGACAATAGAGGAGGATTTATATAAAAACACCGGGACCACTGACACTAGGTATCCTGCCTCATATTCGATCATGTACATGCTGCCAAAAACCAAAAAACAAAAACTCTACCAAACGTCGAGCGCTTGTCGATCACCGCCTACACCGCTAGGCTACCACCATGGCTCGGATCGTCGTCGTACAGTGGCAGAAGAGGCCCCATCAGCCAACCATCCACATGTGCGTAGAGGGCTACAAAAGCCAAGTATGCTAGCCCTGCAGGTGCCCCTGTATCCACCGTCAAGCACCGTCAAGCAGGATGTACACTTGACGAAGATCACACTCAGGAAGTGTTGGTCGTGGATCTCCTGTCGCCATACGAAATCGGAAGCTCGAAATCAAAAGGGCACCATAGAGGATAGTCGCAATGGTAGAGTGGAAGACATCTTCTAGTTTGAAGAGAAAAACATTACAAAAGACAAGTGTGAGTTTTTAAATAAAAACTCAGCAAGTAAGCCGATAGTTCGAATTTGGGGTTAGCCACTAACAAAGTGAAATAGTAAAGAAACTATCAAGTTGTGGAGTCTAAAAGAGTTTAGCTGCAACAATTCCCCAGGGAAAGACGACACCTCACCCTGTACCCCTCGCACCCAACCTGGCATCACGAGGTTCCCTGAGAAGTTATTCAACCCTTCTCAGTCCTCTGAAGAGCACGTTATTACTCCATTTCATCCCTCTCGAGGCATCCCGACACCGGGGCCTCTCATTTTCTCCTTAGTCAACTACACACATTCTTAGTCCCGCCCTGTGCATCATCAACTATTCCAGTATACTGACAACTCTTTTTCCCCTAAGGTCAAGTATAAGTCTTAGGCCCAAACAAAGGCAATATGGTTCGACATTCCTCGAATCTTCCTTTCCTTATTTATCACTGTGCCCACTAAGCTAACAAATTTTTAAAGACACGAATAATGCTGAAGCTAAAATAGCGCTGACTCATCCTACAAACTTGTCAGATTTCCAGAACCGTTACACACTAAAGAAGAGGCATTTTGACACACAAAACTCTACCAATTGCTACAAAATTTTTAGTATGTTATACGTGAGGATATATACTCTACGACTTTCGTAAAGAGAGCATGACCCGAATCTATCCCTAAAGATACAGAAAAATCAAAGGGTTCTCTTATGTCCCCCTGTTTCACATCTCGGCAGAATATTACCACAGAGAAACAGCATATTTTCATTACTTTCCAGAAAATTCTACGAAAAATATATGTCATAGTTCAAGGTCTTTGGAGTAACTTTCATGAAGACAATGTCGCCTATTTATTAGTAGATCAAACACCACAAAATCGGAAAACCAGAGGACTCGGTAAAACTTGGTTTTGGAAAAATGACGAGTAACCATTACATACTTGCAAACTCAGTACCTACAATGTACATTACTCACATGCAAGTCTATGTTCACAATATGCATGGCCTTCTACCAAGCAAAACAACATATCATAGCTTCCTTGCTAAGCTTCTACACCTATGCTAGCCATCAATTCAACATGCAACTCACAAAAGGCACCCCATCCATGAAGCCGAACCAAAACAGAACCAAAGGAGAGGAAGATCCACTAGATAACGTGCGACCAGCACCTCACCCAGCAACCAAAGGATTTTCCTTAGTCTAGTGCCCCACTATTTCCCTTACCTAGTTGCTACTCAACCCTCCTTGCTCCTTCTCTTTGCTGGTTCTTCAAAAACAGAAGCTCCTAAAGGCTGGAAAATCGAGAAAAGCAGAGGAAGGGGAAGGGACGTTCTGTCGAGCCGAGGGAAAAGAGAGGGAAAAATGAGAGGGAGAGAGGAGGTTGCTTGGAGTTTTTGGTCTGGTTCTCATAAATTTTCGATCCAGCTCTGGACAAAACTTCGGCGCCCAACTTCTACTTCTAATTCACGAAATCAAGCCCCGATTTCCACATGCACCGATATACCAAGCAAACCCGTGCACTCAGAACGCTAAAAACAGCTCTACAACAGACCAGTGGGGGCTTTACTTGCCTGGGCTCGCTTGCGGAGAGAGAAAAAAGCGCTGGACGAGCTGGGCTTCGCGGCCGGCGACGGTGGCTTCGAACGGGGCAAGACAGCGACGGTCTCGCTGCTGGAAGAAGGCGCGGGGCTAAGAGGGACCGAGATCGGGTCAGATATTTTTGGCGGAACGAAGCGAAAATAAGAGAGAGAAGAGTTGGGTGCCTCGGCTGGGGGGAGAAAGAAGAGAACGCAGCTGAAGAAATCAGTTGCTGCAGCTGAACAGTTTAAGAAAGAAGAAAAGTGACCCCTCCTTCTTCTGCGTTGCCACTTGGAGCCACGTGGGGAAGATAACTTCCCTTGAATCATCATCCCATGCACGCAGTGGAGTCGTGGCTTCACGAAAAAAAAAAAGCATGGGGTGTTTTAATTAATTTGTGACCTTAGTCTCTAATATGCGTAATCTAATTAACGAGAAAAGAAACGAAGAATTTGAGCGCCACATCTGTGAAGTAAGACTAAACCAGTATTCGAACCGACATCCAAGCCATTACAATAGCGGACCACCGCGCCTCCGGCGGAAGAAACGAGCCGGGTCGCTCGTCCTCCAAGGGGACCGGCCACATAGAGCCCCAAGATTAACCCCACGGTCGCATTGGTCGTGCCGTCTCTACCGTCGCTCGTTTCTAAATCATTTCGAAATGTACGGGAAATATTACCCAATTATTCCCCTAGATCGACATCGTCAATGCCCCATTTCTTTGGATATTGACTTTGATGTTCGAGTTTAAGTCCGAGCGCGAAATATTGTAGTATATAATCATTTTATCCTTTGGTTCAAGGGAGAAACTTACCGGGTTTGTGCGGTGAAGGCAAAATCGTTGAAACCGAGGGGTGGACTGTATTTTACTATCCTACCATCGGAGATGCCGGTGTAAGGTCCACCTCCGACAAGGTCGAAGGCGATAGATTTGCGGCCGTCGGAGCCCGGCAGCAGCGAGAGAGTTGTGTAGACAGAAAGGGCAATCGCCAATGGCAAGGAAGGCGGCGACGGCGATCGTCACTGTTGATCTCAGGTGAGAAATGACCGCCGTGTTTTTGTAGCTTTGGTGTTTTTGGATGAAGAGACAAAGCAGTGCACAAGGGTTTTTGTAGGCTCCATGCACGTAACTCTCATGCCGATTCTATGGAGCATTTTCGTGCACGATATCAAGAAGAGTAGGGTTGGCGGGTTAGTGTGGCCCAAGTGGAAGCCTTGAGAGAAGCGATTGACTATAGATGGCACAGTAATTCAAATTCAAGAAAAATTCAGCTAGGATAACTGATAATGACTAGACAATCACGTTACCAATTTCAGCGAAAATTGATTAAAATGATTATATTGGAAGTTCGAGCTAAGGTTCATGACTAACTAATAAAAATGAAAAGTTTAGAACTGAATTGACATCTATAAAAATTTTTAGATCAATTGGGTAATTTTTCCTACATATTACAACTGGGAAAAATATCAAGAAAGTCTTATAGCAACGGCGGATGAGCTTTTGAGTCTCCATATGCAACATTAAAGGAGTTCGGTATGATTTTGGAGATTTGACTTCCATTTATCTACCCCAGAGGAGAATTTATTTATCGCCTTTTAATGCTAGCCATCAATACAATAAAGAATGTATTTCCTTTTACGGAAGAACTACAATCATCAAATTATAGATCCGCATAGAACTTGGGTTTAAATGAGACCATAATAGTACATTTGACCATGAGATTCATTTATCGATGGAATGCCTTATGAGCTCATCAATCATGAATTATCAGTGAAAAGAGTTCAAATAGAGTATATGACACGCGGCAACGATTAATTGGCTCAAAGGATGCATAGAAGTGAAACACTGAATCAAGGTAAAGATCAAAGGATGGTAGTAGCAAATGAATCTGAAGCAATTGCAATTCATCCTTAGGGTAGCGCCCAAGTCGAAACAGCTAGAAAGTCTCCGCGGAAGAAAATGAAGACGCGTGAAGGAATGGCCTATTTAAATAAACAAGAAGAATCAAAGTGCGCATCAATCAAGCGTTAGAAATCAAGACACCACAAAACCAAAACGACATCATATCTCGACTTTGTAGATACGAAGAAGAGAAGATCACCCATTACAAACCAATACAGATCTCATGAAGAAGCACACTTCCAAGTGTCAAAACTTAACACGGGTTGACATATAAGTGCTAAAATTTTCAAAATTGAACACTTAAGTGTCACTTTTTTTGAAAATTAACACTTTAGTACCAATTCCGATAAGATTTGTCGGAAATCCGATGTTGCGTTATTTTATTAATAAAATCATCTATGTGGCTTGCTAGAATGTCCACTCAACAATTTTTGTCCTAAAATGACATCATTTTGGGCTAATCTAGCCACGTTAATGCCACGTGGATAGATTTTTTTTTTTTTATTTAAGAAATGTCACATTATTTAAAGTTCTCGTCAGAAAATGCCACATCGGTTTTTTGGCCAGAAATTCTTGCCATTGACATTTAAATATTTATTTCTTCTCCAATTTTAACCTTTAAGTGTATATTTATGAAGTTTTGTTACTTATATATCTACCCATACCAAGTTTTAGCACTTGAGATGTTTATAACTCCGGATCCCATTCAGCCTAAGCTCAAATTTGAATTTCAGATTTCATTAGGCGTCTTGATTCCACCATTTTATTCTTGTTTATGAAAGCATTCCGGTCACATTTTGTAAGCTTTCCACTTTCTTCACGCAGTCCAATCATTTCCAAACACGACTGACATGCATTTTACTTTTTTTAGGAGCTATAAACCTTCTTGGGACCGAGCTTAAATTACTAGACAAATGCATGATTTGATATCTAGAAAAATTCATATATTTCACCTCTGTAGATGAGACTTTGGCCTAAAATGAAGTGTGCAAAGATATGATAAAGGAGACGATTAGAGGCCTTGAAAGATTTGAATTTGGACCCTGCTTTAATATTGTTTAAAATTTCGTGAAACCGCTACCAACTATCTAAAAATTTAAGTCTAGTCGTTGAAACGGGTCGTTGAATATAATGAGAATACAAGAACTCGAGCACAAATTTCATGTATTTATACAGCATTATTGGAACTCGGGTTTGATTTAGCATCTATCACCATCGTTCGTTGCCATCTTTATTCCTTGGAAGCTCTCGCGTTTCAGCTTTTAGAAGAGCCCCAGCACTTGGCCAACGAAGTTGGCATACAGAGACCCAACTTAAGCATACAGACCGTAGATTTGAACTCCGGTGACGACGGTAACGTCGTTGTAAGGGCCACCGACGGACACGTTCGCCATCACCGTCCCATTCGCGTCGATCCTCAGCGCTCTGTGCGTGAAGGCCCGGACCCTCTCTGTAACGGTAAACTCTCCTCCCGTGGTTCTCCTGATGGTGCTCGGGGACGGAACATTTAGCAAGGTCCGGAATGTGTTGGCGCTCAGGCCGGTGAGGAAGAACTTCTTGACAGTGCCGCCGATGAACTCAGTGACGAGGACGAAGGAGCTGTCGCTGGCCACGGCGATGCCACCAGGGCCTGAAAGCCCCCTCGCCAGCATGGTAACTTGTCCGGTTCTCGGGTCAAATCTCCGCAGCCTTCCGGTACTGTTCCTATTCAGGGCAGCTTGGGTGGTATTGATGAAGCAAACCCAAAAAAGAAATTAGAAAAAGTTGAATTACATCGACATCAAAGGATTATAAGTGATGTAGCAAACTGTGTTATCGAGTGTTGAGCATGACTCATTTATTTACAATGTTCATTTATAATTTACCACGCTGACACCTAATAAACTTCGCATTTTTCACAAAAATAGTCCGTACCTGAGCAGATAATTGGCACTAGCATCTGTGAAGTAGACCACGCCGGTATTAGGATCGACGTCCAAGCCATGACAGAAGCGGATCGGTGAGCCTTCGGCAGAAGAAGCGAGCGGGGTCTTTGCCCTCCGAGAGGGCTGACCACGTAAAGCCCCAGGTAAGCGTCGCAGATGTAGAGAAACTCAGTGCTGTTGAACGCAATCCCTAACGGCCTCCCGCAGATCAACCCCACCGTCGCGTTCGCCGTTGCATTTCTCCCGTCGCAGAACGTTTTGTTCCTAAATCATCCCGAAAGGCACAGGAAAAATCACCCATTTCCTTATTCTGCGTATGCGTTGTTTGGTGAAGGAATGGTGTGTGATGTGTGTTCATGTATCTTATGAATATGACAAAGATTAACTATAACCAGCAGGCTAAATACAGCAAGAGCCCTTCGGTTCGAGAGAGGAAATTACTGAATTCCTGCGGTGAAGGCAAAACCAATGAAGCCGAGAGGTGGAGTGTACTTCACAATTCTGCCGTCAGAGATGCCAGTGTAGGGCCCCCCTCCGCGGAGGTCGAAGGCTACGGATTTGGGGCCTCCGGTTACTGGCGGCAACGAGAGAGTCGTGAAGACAGTCACGGCAATTGCCGAAGGCAATGCAAAGAGAAGGAAGGCGGCGATGGCGCTTGCCATAGCTGATCTGAAGCTAGAAACGACCGCCATGTTTTGTAGGTTTTGTAGGTTTTGGTTTTTTTTGGGATGAATGCAGAAGCAGTGCGTGAGGGTATTTATAGGCATCATGCCACACCAAGTTGAGAGAGAGAGAGAGAAAGAGAGAGAGAGAGAGAGAGAGGACCATGCACGTAGACTCTTGCCATTTCTACAGAGAATTTTCATGCAGAGATCAAGAGGAGTAGGTTGGCAGATTAGGGTGGAGATCCATTCCACATATAACGTTGAAAAGTTTTGTTTAGAAACTTGAATGAGACTCGTACATATAAATCTCCGATCATAATCCGTCCCGTGATTCTACAAAAGGAGCCTTTATGTTCCCGACATTCTACAAAAGGAGCCTTTATGTTCCCGACATCATACGAACGTTACATGACTCATGGTCACTGAGAACTTAGATTGTGCTCATTATACGTCACAATATGGCGAATTCAACATATGCTCTCATACTATATACATATAAATAATACTTCTTTTAACTAGCAAATATGCAATATTAATGTTTGTACCAATCTCCATTTATGAATTAATGTGCGAGCACAATCTGGTTTTGGCTAAAAAAGGGCAAGAGAGAAAGCTCACCTTGACCTAATTACTTAATTACCGATGGACCTGACCAGCCTTTTGCTGGTCGAATTATTGCTAGTCCTCTTCAATTTTTGCTGCTGCAAATCGCACGAGTAGACTCTACGAGAGTAATGGATAAAAGAGAGAATAAAGAGCGTTATTGCATTAGATACTATTATTGCATGCTATTTGCAGCAAGAAGTTGGCAGCTCTTTGATGAAAAGATTTTTGAGATTTGAAATCCACTTGCCCACGCCGTACGCCGTACGCCGAAGGGTTATAAAAATGCGTAGTTATAGCATACAGATCCGAAATGCAGGTCCAGTCATAAGAAGGCTAATTGGCCAAACTAGGCCACGGCAATATTGATCCATGAGGTTCAATCAATGGAATGTTTAGCAAGCTTATCGATCGTGAAGATCATATCAATATGGTTGACACACAAGATGTATGAATAGAATGTCTGATGAGCTCATCGATCATGAGTTTTCAATGGGTGGAATTCACGCACCGTGACAATCGATTGACTCAAAGCGGGCGCATTACTAAAGATTGAGTATGAAAAAAAAAAATCAAGGAATGACCATAACTAAGCAATAGGGAGAAATTACAAACCATCCCTAGAACGGCACGCAAGTCAAGACAGTTAGAAAGTCTTGTGGAAGAATATTCGAACGCATAAAGCCCATTTTAGTATACCTGAAGAACCAAAGTATGCATCAATCTAGCATAAGCAATCGAGACATAAGAGAACTAAAAACGGCATATCATATGAAAATGACAAGATCGCTCCTAATAAATTGATTTAGATTAGATTTTTGTCTAAGTTTTAATTTGAATTTCGAATTAAATCAGGTTTTAATTCCAACATTCATCCTTGCATATAAAAACATTTCGGCGATACATTTGTAAGGTTTTTACTTCCTCCACGCATTCCAATCATCTCCATAGGCAGCTAATGTCAAATTTCAGTCACCGAATAAGCATGACCTCCAAATATGTAAACAATTAATTCTAATCCCATCTAAGTTCATGCGATTCCCTTCTTGTTTCTAATTTACCGATTCCTTGAGATTTCAAGGCATATTAGAACTTATTTATTTTTAAACCAAAGTCATATATAATGATTTAATTGGTCATCGATCATTTTTTATTAACTTTAATTGCTAATTGAAACTATGGAATTTCTTATAAAATTCTATATAACAACTGCCGGTGTAACAAAATAAGTTTTATGCAAGTGGTTTTGATGCAACTTTGATCGGAGAGGGTAGACAGTTATAATCCTCGACTCAAAATAAGATTGCTTGCGTAAAATTTTCTTCGCTTTGGTCATATATGCTCTAATTTTTTTATAAATATGGACATCACTCAAACATGTAAGTAAAAATTAATATGTGCAATGTCCATATCTATAATTTTTCAATCAAAATATTGATTGGAGAAAGAAATTCGTTTAGAAATGAATAAAACTCACGACCCCATTTGAAAAGGCAAATAAGGTCCCCATTAGTAATAAGATTGTAAATTCTTACCTTCCGCATTTGATTGATCAGATTTATAGCAACTACAGGTAAGTCTTTTTCGATAATTAGTAGCAAAACAACTAGGGCGGCGCTGTTTCCACCTCTATTTTGGCTAAGACACTCATATTTCCTCGTTACCTCACTGAAATACCCTCCCTCCCTCTTTGATTTTTTTTTTTTTATCAAGCCAATCCACAAAACTGTGTTTATTTCTATTATCCCTCAATTAGTTTTACAATAGAAATGCTCCATTATAGCCAATTAAAAATCGTTTTGCCATCATCTTATTATCAAATTGCCTAGACAATGCTGTTAATTTCAATATATGGTCTCATATTTTCAATCACGAGACATTTTTATTTATGACAGGTTATGCACACACAATTAATTACATATTTTTACCAAATAATATGAACGAAACTATATTTTAAAGTCGAAAAATTATATTCATTTAATTATTTATCAAAAATGGTAAAGAAAAATTGAACAGAATATGAAAAAGGTTCATTTGTTAGAAGCATGATCAAATTACAAACATTTTTATATTTGTATTATACATACATATTAACAAAAGATAAGCCCATAAAGGAAAAAAAAGGGGGGAAACTTCTTCCTGTGTATCAATTGTAAATTCAATCTCGTATTAAGTGGATTAAAAACTTTCAAATATGCTTAAAAATTGCTTCCAAAAAATTATAATGTGACTTGGAAAGTGAAGAAGGTGTAAATAAATTGCCAACCATCATTGGGCAATTCTTATTAAAATGTAAAAAGCTCAAGAGAAAGCACAAACCAGAGATATTTAAATTTTAAAACCTATGAACTTATTATGGAAAAACGCCAACAATGTCAATATTGGCTAGATAATTAGATTGAATTTTAATTTTCAACTTTGAAGTAAATTTCCCTCAAACTATTTGACAAAAAAAAAGCAATTAATTGTGTATTCAAAAGCCAATAATACTAGATATTTCTAACATTCTTTGTAAATTTTGTGATTAAAAACATGAGATCATAAATTAAAATTAACGACCTTCTTTAGGTAAAGTGATAATAGGATGTAGGATAAGATAATATCTTGTTGGGTGAAATTTGATATTTATATTGTAAAGCCGATAAGATAAGAGAGATGATAGAAATGGAAGGCATTTTTGTGGGTTAGCCTAATAAGAAAAGAAATGTGTTAGCCCAATAAAAGAAGAAACAATAAATTGAAGAGAGAGGAAAGAGGAGGGTATTTCGGCAAGTTCATTAAAAAAAAAAAAGGAGTGTCTTAGCCAAAATAGGGATCCAAATAGCGCCCTCAACTAATAATGCCAAATTGAATAAGGAAAGGCAACATATCCATTATGCTTTTAGTATACTATTAGTTGGCGGGATTATTGGTTTCTTGCAAATATTGTTTTTACTATTTGGTGTTGAAACTCTCTTGGCTTTTATGGGTGTTTCTTTGATTATGTCTCTTATTGAACTTTTTTAACTTCTTATATTAATGAAGAATACATCAATCTATTTCTATGTTTTATTAGATGATTTTAAGATAATATCTCAATCAAGATATGCACAATTAAAAGCAGATACATGTGCAATGTATGTGCAATAAACGTAAAATATACGATTTAGGAGTTTTTATTGCATATTTAATCAAGTTTTGAACATTACCGCATACCCTTTGACCTATGTAAGAACTTCATATGTCGCCCAAGAGGAAATGGTTGGAAAAATATGCATCAACCTAGCAAAAGGTAAAACCCCAAGAATTGCTCAACTAAGAACATAAAAAAAGAAAGAGTTGATGCCTAATGATGAAATACTTGAGAAATTGGAAAAAGATTCCACCAGCAACTATAAAGTGAAAGGTTTAGTTTCAGTAGGAGCTATGTTATCTCTGAAGATATATGACCTCCACTCATTTTACAAATTAAACTAATCACCCTTCACGCAACAATGTTCACACTAGACTTTCAGTAGAAAAAGAACAAGTAACTAAATGAGCTCCAAACATTAACTCTAGAGCGACATTGGCTTCATCTACTTCATCAAAAGTCAAAGAGTCTATCCATCATCTTTTATCCCTTCTCTCTTTTAAATTCCAATATTAAGTGGAAGCTAACAACCCACCCATTCCCCCCTGCAAGTATCTACTTTAAAATAGATACAGGTCTTGGTAATTTAAATCCATGTACTCCATTCCAATATCATGTTAATTTCACCAATTAACCATAAGCATTGGCTTGGTCTTAGGTCTCTAATGATTTTACCTTTGGTTGACCATATTTCACAGCAACTACATCTAAGTCTTCTCCAATAATTAGTAGTAAAACAAATAAAGCCAAATTGAGTAAGGAAAGGCAACATATTGCTTCCACTTTATTGCACTAGTAGTGGGCGGGATTATTGGTCTTTTACAAGTATTGTCTCTAATGGATATACTTTTGGTTGATGTTAGGACGCTAATGATTGTACTTTTGGTTGACTAAATTTTACAGCAACTATATGCAAGTCTCCTCCAATAATTAGTGCAAAACAAATAATGTCAAATTAAGTAAAGAAATGCAACATATCCCTTCCGCATCTATTACACTAGTAGTTGGCAAGATTGTTGGTCTCTTCCAAATATTAGTTCTATTATTTAGTGTTGAAACCTTCTTGGTTTTATGGGGTAAAATCTATAAGTGCCTTGATTATATCTATCATTGAAATTTTTAATTGCTAATGTAAATGGAGTATATAGTAGTCTATTATAGGCTCTATTAGATAATTATTTTAAGATAATATCTCAATCAAGATATGCACAACTAAAGAGAGATATACGTGCAATGTATGTGCAATATATGTGCGATATACCTTGTAAGAGTTTCTATAGCTATTCTAAATGGAAAATTAAAATTTTACTAAAATAATCAATAAATTATTATAACAATATAAAGTTATATTGATGTGAGGGCTCAACTTATTTCATCAACAGTCAAATTATCATATCGATTATTTACTTTTACTGAAAGGCCTTTATATTTGTAGCCTTACGTATATAATTATAATAATAATAACAACAACAACAACAACTTAAGTGAGGCATGAATAGCTTGTTTTCTCAATAATTCTTTTAGCTTAAAGATAGATGCTTTTTTGTTCTAATAAAATGAGATTTTTAACTACCAACTTTAAGTCAACATTGACCTTTTAAATTTCCCCACGGTCAATTTATTTCTTCCCATCTAAAATGTTAAATATACAATCACACTCAACATCATAATAAAACTTTGCTTTTTGAGAATTGAAAAAACAATTTTGCATGACTAGAATAATAGGGATTTTTTTTTTTGTGGAACAAGAGGAAAAATATAAACTATATATGTTTGATTTCAAATCATGACTAGATTAGAGTTGAAAATCAATACATGTAGATTATGCAGATCCAAAATAAGATTAGAAACGAATATTGAAAATGTTATAGGTTAAAACCTTATAAGTTATAGATCTATCATTAAGATCAAAACCTTATGTTATGTAACTTGAAATGGAAATGTCGGTTATACATAGGTTTCCAAAATTGTTAACATATGTTAACATATGCTTGACATGTGGGGTCAAGATAATGCACTTTTAGGTTTTCAAGAAATTAAAAAAAGAAATCTCTTGCTGACAATCGAAACCCGCACGTGGAATCGGCACACAAGTACAGGGCTCAACCTCGGAGACACCGAAACTGAACTACATCTTCGACAACACGCGCGTCGATCAGCAATAAAAACGCTTTCTTGGGCCTGTTTCGTTTTCCTTACTCTCGGGGACCAAGCCGGCGTCAATGCAAACGAGAAAAATGCTTCGGAATTTGCGGAAATTCGCGAGGGATAATAGGTGGCTCCTACGAAATGGAGCGCCCTTCTTCTCCACCAAGCGAGCGAGCATGGCCCTGGAGAGCCCTCGCGGCCCCAAAGTCCAGGCGCTCTACGACCTCTGCCGGCAGACGTTCACCCCCTCGGGGACGACGCCTCTGTCTTCTCACTCCGTCCAGAAGCTCTCTTCCCTCTTGGGTACGTTCTTGACTCGCCCCTCTGTTCTTCCTTTCGGTGCTAAGTCTCTGTTCTTGATGCTCTGGTGCATTTAGTCCGCTATTCTTGATGTGGGTGTTCTCGATTCGGTTAATCTTGATTTAGGGTTCTTGTTTTGCTTCGTGGGTCGACTCAGAATGGTTTGGGAGGAGGTGGGTTTGTCCATTCAGGATCAGCTATCGTGATCGTTCTCTTCTTCAGTTAGGGTGCGATTAGAGTGAGAAGAGATTTTGAATAGAATGGTGCTACTGGTTTGTAACATGGATTTGCATAAACTGTTGATAGATACTTGAAACTGTCGCGGGATTGAAAGAAGGGGCAAGTATTGTTGTATTTCTGCCATACCCATTTTTCCTTTCTTTAGTTGCAAAACTCATTGTGTTTGGTTAGCAAACGAGGCTTGCGTTGTTGATGCGAATCAGGAAGATTGTTTGTTGAGCTTGACTGGTGTTGGGAATTAGACTCCATTTTGTGCAAACAAGGAAGACCACAGCTATCAATTTTTGAAACATTCTCGATATTTTTCTGTCTGTTAGGAGGAGCAAGTTTGGTTCTGCATTAGTCAAGGGCCAATAATCAGCTCTTTTGCCACATTCCCGAGGAAACTTATAGTGAAAACAACCGTGAAAGCGTGACATTCAAGAGGAAGAATCTGCGAGTTTCTGATCGATATCAGGCTTCATCTCTGCTTCTTAATTATGCATACAAAATCATTTTTCCATGTTTAGCAATCCTGTTGTAGTGCAATCAACAGAAAATGGATTACTAGTCACAGATTCGATTACTAGTCACAGATTCAATTGGTACTTTGATGTTTTGATGGATGCTGTAAAGAAAAACTGCTTTGACTCTCCATTTTTCTTAGCACACTTTGGTACCAATTATTAAAGCACGATTGAAGTTTGTTAGTGTTGGGCAACATGGCACATGTACTTCCTTCATAATCATGGTTTTGAACATCGTAGAATTCTTAGTTTTAGATTTTTAATAACTTGAAGTTTTAGAATTCTACTTGAACTGACTTTACGAGTACAATTTAATTTATTTAACACCTCATAACTTTAAATAGATATTATTTTGCAGACACAATTGGCCCTGCTGATGTTGGGCTCTCTGAGGATGCTTTGGAGGATGATCATGGGCATGGTTTCTTTGGACTTAATGGATTAGACAGAGTCCCTCGCTGGGCTCAACCAATAACATATATCGATATACATGAATGTGAAAGTTTTACGGTAAGATCTGCAATTGTCTTGGTTTGTCTTCTGAATTCTATGATGCTCTTCATATGATTCTTGCATTTTTAAGTACGACTTTCTATGAAGTTTAGATGTTACTTTTCTTTTAATCTGAATAGATTTTGCTCTTCTTCTTTCAAACTAAAAGGCATTTGGGAAAATGAAATTTCTCCATCGATTCTCGCCTAAAAATATGATAGATATGTTTGTTCTCATGATTACATGCTTAAAAATTAATTATTTTCTTTGCAGATGTGTATATTCTGTTTTCCTTCTTCTGCAGTCATACCTCTTCATGACCATCCAGCCATGACTGTTTTCAGCAAAGTTCTCTACGGCTCTTTGCATGTTAAAGCATATGACTGGGTTGAGCCAGCCCGTGTCCTTAATAAAAGGGGACCAGGTTGTTTTATGCTTTAATCACTCTTAACATGTCTTTTTCTTTCCTTTTTTTTCTCCTATCAAGTATCGGATGAGTGGATTTTCTTCGGAGGGAGAGTGGTGGGTGGGGTAGGAAGGAGGTGTGCATCAGCAGCAGCTAGGAAATTCTGGGAGGAAGTGTCGTCTTAGGTCATCACTTAGTTCTTTTAGAGATGCTGTACAGCTCAATTTAGGATTTGTCTGAGTTGATCCAATAATGTGAATGGCCTCAATGAATGTAATTGTTTGAAATAGGAAATTAATAATCATCGATTTTTTGTATGTACTTTCTCAGGAAAAAACTGGACTAAAACTAACTTTCTGTACATATCTTTAAATGACAAATTACTAGAAATAACAGAGATTTTACTGGTGAAACACCCTACCACTGGTCAAAAGAAAAAGGAATCTACCTAAGAGAACCATAAAATGATTTTTACTGCGTACAATTAATATTTTTGGTTGTTGAGGAGCCCAATAATTTGGGAGTTTAGCAAATGCTGAGTGTACTTACTGGGAAATTCTATCAGCTGGTCAATTAAGCCACCTACATAATTTACTTCTTGCAGACGGATTTTAGAGCAGATGGCTGAAATACTTACTTCTTGACTCTTTCTTTGGCAGTGAGATTGTCTAAGCTAGCTGTTGATAATGTCCTAACAGCACCATGCCCTACGTCAGTTTTGTACCCTAATACTGGCGGCAATCTGCATTGTTTTACTGCAATCACGCCTTGTGCAATGCTGGACATTCTCTCTCCTCCTTACAGTGAAGATGCTGGCCGAAGATGTACATACTATTGCGACTATCCCTATTTCACCTTTGGTAAGTACCTCTTTCTGTGTGCATGTTACAACAAACGGAGTCAGACTCTTCATATATTGCATCAGAAACGATTGGGGTCTTCTTAGTTCTTATCACTAATCTGCAGCAAATAAAGATGAGAAGAGTGATGAGGAGGAAAACTACGCATGGCTTGCTGAGACTGGTACACCAGATGATCTCTACATGCGGCCCGGCAAATATAATGGCCCTGCCATTGAGATTTAGCTCTCTTTAAAGATACTTGCGAAGGAGGCACTTCTAAGCAGGTTATTTCGATATGGAATAAGTTTCATCCTATCATCTAGTGGGTGCGGGAGGGGAGGGAACGTTCAGAGAAGAATGGTGGTCCAAGTTGATAATCACCGGCTTGTGCCCGTGCATCAACCAATGATTAGCCATGGCGAGTATGCGCGTAGTTGAGTACCTTGTACTGTATGAGATAATTATACCGCTCAAGAGCAAGTTGATAATCTGACCGAATGACCAACTTTTGCATCCTCAAAGTTAGATTTATCTTGCCAAATCCAACTTTGATCTGGAGCAATTGCATCACCATGCTCCAACTGATCCTCTGAAGGAAGGTGTGAACGTTCTCTGATTTATTTAGTCATTTTTCTCTTGTACAATGCCACAGGTTATGTTCCTCATAAAGCTCTAGCTGATATTTCTGACAGCTTTGTGCATGTAAGGTATTTGAGCGTGTTCAGATGATAATTTGATCGCCCTATAAAGCAACCCAGAAAGGTTCATGCGAACAAGCAATTAAAATAACGCCTTGATTCAATAAAAGGGCACTTAAATGTTGCAATAATAAGTATTTCATGTTTGGAACCAGCTGATGGTCACTCCAATTTCATATAGAAACCAAATACAAAACCACAAGGTATGTTTAAGGACAAAGATTATTCCAACAGAAACTCAAGGTAAGTTGCCTACACTGAGTATGAGCTCTTATCACAAGCGTAATGATTGAATTTGCCAAAACTTCTCTAAAGGTAGCTGCAACTTGACTTTGCCTTGGAGCTCATCAAATTCTGATGACTGCAAATTTTGGTATTGCGCCACGTTATTACGAGTACAGAAGGTAGAATACAAGCTCATCTCTAGGGTGATCTGAAAGCTTCGCCCGCATAACGAACATTTCCTAGTTCCTCTTCAATGCGTAAGAGCTGCAATGATCAGCAACCACAGTTGTACATGAGCATTGGCAAACACGGTTTGGATGAAAATATACATAATAGACAGGCCTGCTGCGGATGTGCAGTGCAGAAGCACCTATTCCACTTCAAAATATTGTTACATCCTTCAAAGTTCTCATGTTAGTCTAAGGCAACCCAAAGTACCTATCGTTTATAAATCCAAATCTAATTTGACTAAGTGTTTAGGGATCCTGAGGTCCAGAGGGGTCTCAGACAAAGCAGTTTAAGATCATACTCAAGACCATTCTCATATTAGTTTAAGGAGTTAAGGTCATACACAGGACCATTCTGGTATTAGTTTAAGGCAACCCAAAGTACTTATCGTTTAATAAATCCAAATCTACTTTGACTAAGGCAATAGATACATCAAGTGACAGTTCAGCTACAGAGAGAGAGAGAAACCGAAAATGGGTAGAAAATCAAGAGTGACCCTCAATTACCTGGTTATACTTTGCCAGCCGCTCACTTCTGCAAGGAGCTCCTGTCTTGATCTGACAACGAAACATGAAACATCTGTGTTAGTTCTGTGGTTTCGGAAAAGATGCATGGCAAGTGTTGGAATATTTTATTTATGTTAAATCGAACCTGTCCACTAGCCAAACCCACAGAAAGATCAGCAATAAAGTTGTCCTCGGTTTCACCACTGCGGTGGCTGACCATTACACCCCAACCAGCAGCTTTCGAGTCAAGCGCTGCTTGAATGGATTCAGTCACTGTGCCAATTTGGTTTACCTGCATCGAGGTTATCCAAATGACAAAATAGATCATTAGGGTAATGCATTTGCCCATAAGATCAAATCAGATATGACAAATTGGTAACAGAAGGTGAAGGGGTAACCAGAGTTACTAAGGGAGTACCAAGAGACCAATCGACACTAGAATCTCCATAGCACTTTTTAGAAGGCTTTAGGTGAACTCTATACTAGTCACAGGAATACATTGCATATTCTATTCTATAAACAAACTGCTATTTTGCTCTTAAGAAATATCTAAATAATTAAATGAACACTATATCATCATAAAAGTTAGAATATACTCTTCTTGGAACAAGTTTGGATTCAAAATTAGTTGTTTATATAGTACATAGAGGTCCATATCCCTTTTCCTCCTATCAGGCCCTCTATGGCTATCTCTAATAATCCCCACCGCATGATGATTTACGAGTCAAATAAAGGAAATGCAAATCTAGAATATCAAGGGTATAAGATTCATCGCATTAAATTTCTAGCAGAGGAACATTTGACCCAATAATCTGGAAAAGGCTACTAAACACAGCATAACAAACATAACATGAAAGTAAAGAGTCGATAAGGCATGAACCATAGGAAGAAAAGGATCAGGCAGAGATTGACAAAGCTCAGACATAACTCATGGCATGGGAAAAAATATTGGGTAGGATGATTTGGAATTAGAGGCTACCTTCAAAAGTAAAGCATTGCAAGCCTTCTTGCCAATAGCTTCAGCTATTCTCTTTGGATTGGTAACCAACAGGTCATCTCCCACAAGTTGAATATCAACTGAAGACTGAAGAGATGCCCATGAGCTCCAGTCATCTTGGTCAAATGGATCTTCGATGGAGACAATAGGGAAATCTTTGACAAAATCCTTGTAGAGATTGCAGAGGCTCTGCGCTGAGAGCACGTGCGCCCCGTCATTTGGCTGTTTCTTGAAATTTAGGTCATATCTCCCATCCTTCAAGAAGAACTCAGAAGCCGCAACATCCATCCCTATTTTGATCTGCACCATTATTTTGCTTCCATGAATGCCATTAACCAAGTTTGTTCAATGAAGGATCCTTTAAGATTAGGATAATAAGCAACTCCTAGACCAGTAGCTGCATGTACCTTTCCTGTGTACCCGGCCTTCTCAATCGCATCCATCAGGAGAACCAGTCCCTCCCTATTATCCTGAACATTGGGAGCAAACCCACCTTCATCTCCAACATTACACGCATCCTGTCCATATTTGGCCTTAATGATCCCTTTTAGAACATGATAAACTGTTCAATCCGACAAAAGAAAAGATGAGCGCATGTTCATACTTTGGAAAAACAGCAAGAAGAAAGAAAAGGACACAGAGCATGCTAAAGGCAACTGATGCAAATAGCAGCCTACTGACCTTCACTACCCATGCAGAGTGCCTCAGCAAATGAGGTTGCACCCACAGGTAAGATCATAAATTCTTGCATAGCCAGATTATTCCCTGCATGACTGCCTCCATTTATCACATTAAATGCCGGTACTGGCATGACGAGTTCCTTTGTTCCAGAGATGTCCTGGATATGCTTGTACAGGGGCACTCCTTTTGCTCCTGCACCTGCTCTGCACACACTAAGAGACACTCCCAATATGGCATTGGCCCCCATAGCCGACTTGTTTGGAGTTCCGTCAATATCTAGCATAATAGCATCTACATCCACTTGATTCCTGTGGAATGCCACATGCCATGAACAAAAGCACGGATTAGAAGGAGGATTGCTTGAAAAGGTAAATGCCCACAAACACAATATCAAGACCGATCTAATCAGAAGTAGTGCATAGCCGCTGAACAGGCAAGTTATGCTTACATGACTCCATGACTCATTTAGTTGAATGACTAAATACTCAATTACAGAAGCTGCCAGATGGATATTCCGAAATCTTACATAAAAAAGAAGACTCTCGATAGACTGTTCAAGCAAAAAATTAAGTTATAAACTTGAATCATCTGAACTTGCAAATTCTAATCTTCTGTGTAATCCAGGTACCCACTCATCTCCATATCTTTCGCCCCTCATTTCATAAAGAACACCAGCAAACAAACTTGTCTTCATCTAAAAATCAATCCTTCCATACTCATCGATATTCACTTTTGAGTACAGAGGTGCAGTTTTGATACCACTTATTAAGTGCGGACGAGCGGCTTAGATAATACTTGTTGAGCATGGAAGCATGGTGACACGAGAAAACTATAATAGCCAACTAGAGACGCACTTACACCGAAATACGGTACAAGTATAACACTCATAAAATGTTGTCTCATTACAACTATTACACCCACTATATGTGAATTACCAGAGACTACACCTCCCTATGACAACTTATTTTCTGACACTACAGACAAAACTCTAAAGGCAAACTAGCTCGTACAAACACATACTCTCAGCTCTTTATCTCTCTCTCTCTCTTTCTCTCACGGGGCCACCTACTCTCTTTCTCTCTTATTCTGAAGCTCACACTACGGCGCCCTGTGGCTTGCCCTCGAATACTTCACTGAATCTCTTAATTATAGGCACATGAGGAACATGTGCAGATGAAAATCTTGAACAAAAGCTGACGACTGTCACTTTTCTCCTTCAAAGAATTTGATGGCAAATACTAACCGCTAATGGCATTTATCTCGTACAGCTTTAGGTACTACTCTTTTTTATAGGGGATGGGGAGATCACTATTTTGTCATGGAGTATCGAATGCTCCTTATAGCAGGTTTTGAACTTCAAACATTCACAAATCGCCTTCATCAAGAAGCAACCAACTCCACATCTAAATACGCAGAAACCAAAGACTCCCCGAATCAGCTTCATTCGCTTCATATACTTTCACAAACTATTAACATCAGAAAACTAACAGCAACAGCACAAACATTGACCAGCGATCGCCAGCAGTACCTGACATCGACTCCAACGAGCTTAGGACCAAGGACCTCGTTAATGTTCCTGACCGCATTGAGCACGCCTTTCCCTCCGTACACGCTCTTGTCCCCATCCCTCAGCTCCAACGCCTCGTAAATCCCGGTGGACGCCCCGCTGGGCACCGCGGATCGGTACAGATCGTCGGTGACCAGGTCAACCTCCACGGTCGGGTTCCCCCTGCTGTCCACGATCTGCCTCGCCCTCACCGACTTCACCCTACACTCCTTCGCCGCCGTCTTCGCCGGCGCCGCCGCCGGGGCCACGGAGCACTTGACCCGGAATGCCTTCTTGGAGGACCTGGCCCGCGGGATCGCGGAGGCGCAAAGGTGGGAACTTTGGAGCGGCCTCGAGGAGATGAAGGGTCTCTGCAAAAGGGTATTCGCGGAGGTGGCTTGGGAGGCCGGGGCCGTGGCCATTGCTGGGTTCCAGATGGTCAAGGGATGATGGGTCGACACAGACACAGACACAGACACAGAGAGAGATGGAAGGAGACTAGAGAGAGAAAATGAGGAGGGTTCTGAGTATATAGAGGAAGGAGAAAGCGTGGGAAGGTCCGCTGGAGGCAGGGGGGCGATGAAAGCGAGGCGGAGAGCAAGAAAGTTGGCTGCTTTTCGGTGGGGGTTGGTGGGGGAGACAGACGAAGCTGTGACAGACTCGAAGTTGAGAGGGGGGCGTTTTCTGCAGGAGTCGAAACGAGGTTAGGTGTCTTCGTGCGGATTGTTGTTTGGTTCTTGTGTGGGGGCGGCAAACTGTATTTTTAAGAACGTGGGTCCCAAAATATTGGAAAATGGAACCGAAGTTCGTTTTTTTTTTTTTTTTTTTCTTTTGGTAGAAAAAAGAAAAGGAAAAGGAGGAAAAACTTAGGTTAGTTGATAGTCGATGTGATTTGGGATAGCAATTTGATTGGAGGAGTTTTGGTTATTAGAATGTTACAATTTGATTATAAAATGTCTTTTATTGTAAATAGGAAAGAGCGATTGACGGATTTAACTCAGCAACCGAATGGAAACTTGCCTTATTCATAAACTCACGCGAGATCGATCAGGTTTCTGGATAAATAATTGTGGAACTCTTGACCAATTCTATTCTTGATTTTATTATTTAGATGGGCCAGTTAACATTTGCTCACTTCACATTAAGGTCAACATGATATATCGTCATGTTCATCAATCTTCTATGTCTTTAAAGTTTGAGACACCCAAAAAAGAAAAAACGATGGCTATTCCCGAATCAACCTTGAAACCTATTGATTCAAGTGTCGAACAATTTAGTTTCCAATCCTAAAAATTAAGAACCCACTCAATCAAGATAGATATCAGTTCTTAATCTAAAATCTACCCACCTAAGAAGGATTATCCTTAGTTGTGAATGAATAAAATGCATTACTTCTTATTGATTTCGAATTTATTGGGCCGTAATTTGGATTTGAACTTCTTACAATTAAATTATTGCATGTTCAAAATCCTTTCTTTACCACGGGTGAGGTATTCTCAATCCCTAACTCTATAGTTTGCCTTCATCCTCCGGTTTTCCCCTCTCGTTAAAAAGAACATGTAAGATATACTTCCATTTTTGACGGACTTTTCCTCTCTCTTCCCCTTTGACATTATCAAGCCACCGCAAAGAAATGATCAAATACCAACCGAGCGCTAGTGCATGATGCACCCTCGTCATCTCCACTTTATTAATCCCGGCATCATAATTAATTATATAATGAGATTACATAAGATGTTTTGTATGATCATCTTCAACTTATGCTTACGTTAATTCACCGGAAAAGACTGATACTAAAAAATTTAGAAACGAGTCATTTTTCACAAGGAAGGATTTCACATTTTTAGTGCTTGCATAGACTTTTAAACACTAGATGTATTCCAGCCCTCGTCTCCAAGAGCTCAACCGAGGGCTTTGGGGTCGCATGGCCTGATGCCGGGATTGTGCAACCAAGTCTCGCTTATCCGATGATAAGGATCTCGTTGAACTCAATTCTCATACAATGCAAATCTCCTCAATGAGCACGGCGGCAAAAGATTCATAGTCAGATGAGGGATTGGAGGTTCAATTCGACCGGGTGGGACTAGGGGTGTCAAAAACCGAACCGAACCAAAAAATTCGGTTTTTTTTGTTCGGTTTTCATTCGGTTCGGTTCTCTTTAAAAACCGAAATTTTTTTTATCGGTTCGGTTTTTATCGATTAACCGAACCGAATTGAACTGACAAACCGATAAGAGCTTATTTCTTGGAAACGGGAAATATATACAATAGAAAAAAAAAACAAATGCAAAAACCGAAAACTAAAAGCTAAAAACCAAAAAACCGAACCGAATCAAACCGAAATTTCAGTTCCGTTCCAGTCTTATTCGATTCGGTTCAAAAGTTTTTCCTAACGGTTCGATTTGGTTTGGTTTTAAAAAAAAAAAAAACGAATCGAACCGAACCATTGACACCCCTAGGTGGGACTCGTCATTAAGGGAGCGCCAGAGGGATTGGAGGCGATCAGAGAGGGTGGCGAAGAGGCAAGTGCAAGAGGGCAAAATAAGATTTGAAAATGTTGGGCAAAGTTGGGAGAAGAAAAAATTCATTAATCCTGAAAGTTACCTTCTGAAAATGTAGAAAGCCCATTTTTAGCTTTATTAATATTGGCATTTCCCCAAAAATGGTCAAACTTCTTTTTATCAATGCTCGCATTTTCACTCAATAGGCCTTAAAAGGTTCAAAATTCCTTAGAAAAGTTAAACTAAACGCATACTAAGTCTAGTTGAAATGGTTCACTACTTGAGTTCAACTCAACTTAAATGTTCAAGACTCGATATTTTACTCAAATTCAATTGAAAACTCGAACTCAATATGTATAATCCTTTTTATAAGCTCGACTCGAATCACTTAGTCAATAAATGTTATCCGAAACTCAAATGCAACTTAAAGTCAAGCTCAAATTGTAAAACTACGCTATCATAAATAAAATAAAATAAAAAGTGAACAACTTCATCTATTGGTTTATAATTCACAGATTTATATATAATTAAACTATACAAAGATTAATTGCTCAATTAGGCTATTAAACTCAAGCTTGACTCGCTGAGGTCCCAAGTTGAGACCCATGTGCCGCGGCCCCGGTCAGTGGGATCGGGTTTCGGGCTGGGCCAGCACGTGGGCCCATTATAGCTTGGGGTCTGGGAAGTTTTGGGGCCTCAACGGGCCTCCAGCGGTCCGTCTCTATAACAAGGCCCGTTTAGTCTTCCGGCTGGACTCTGATACTTCTAAATTTCTTCCATTGCATTGACTCGATTCAAAATCTCTCAAAACGCTTTGATTTTTTTACTTTTTTGACCAGAAACAATGCCTCATTGTTTAAAAAATTTTGAAATTCTTGATTATTCGGTATTGATTTTGAGGGGAATATTACCAAAAAAGTCTTAAATCTATTGCAAATTTTCCAATTTAATCATTTTTTTCTTTTAACATTTTAGTTTTAAACATTTTGTAATTGTTCTAATTCAATCCATTTGACTAAATTTGGCCTGCCGGTGTTAACATGGAAGCCAACCGATGTCAACAAACATTTTTTAATAATATTTAATTTTAATTTTTTTTTTATTTTTTCTTTTTATCTCTTTTTTTCCTACTCCCTCCTTCTTCCTCTTGCTTTAGCAACTGGCCAAAGGGGAGGGCCGGTTGTCAAACTGACATGCCCAACTAGTGGCAGCTTGCCCTCGCCTTGACGACAGGTCGAGCTTGCCAATTTACTAGCGAGGGCTTGTCTCATCCGATCTAAATAAGGTCGACCTCACCTAGCCATTGGCGAGGAGAGCCATTGCCAGATTTGATGGGGGCTTACGTCACTAATGGGTGGGCGAGCTTACTCTCACCTAGCAACAGCAAGGCGAGCTCACTACTAGCATTGACCCTCCCCTCTGGCCAATCATTGAAGTAAGAGGAAGGAGGGAGGAGGAAAAGAGAGAGAGAGAGAGAAAATAAAAGAAAAGAAATAAAATATTATTTAAAAATTGTCCACCGGTGCCAAGTAGCCAAATTTGGCTTGATTGACTAAATTAACACAATTGTAAAAGATTAAGGATTGAAATGACAAAATAAAAATTTATGATCAAATTGGAAAAATTGTAATAAATTTATGACATTTTTAGTAATTTTTTGCAATCTTGAGAAATTATTAGGTGGATCATGTAAAATTTTATGAGATCACTGTTAAGTCAATAAATTTAGAACATTTGGATTCGTGATTAATTAATTAAAAATTCCAATGCACATGATATAATGCATCTAATTGCGCGCTTCATTCTTAAATTTAGTAGGACCTACATGATTTCTACGACGGGTGCACGTCCGTCCGATGCACCTAAAATCTTCTCCTTAGTGATGGTGCTTAGTGTAGTTAATGCCCTTGAAACTTTTTCTCTTTTTTGGTTATATCAAGGCATCTTGGATTTTAAAAAGTTAATGGATAATCATGGGAAGAGTTTAATTTTTTTTTCTTTGAGTATTAGCTCATATAAGCATCATGGAGTTTAAAAGTCAAATAGATATCACTAATTTTTCCATATAGCTCATGAAATCTAAGGTGCATTTGTTTCACGGAATACATTTTTGGGGAAAACATTTTCCTCATTTTCCGGCGTTTGGGTCGCTTAGGAAAATGAGTAAATGGAAAAAGGTTTTCTAATCAACGGAAAATGTTTTCCTAGCAAAGCTTAAATTCAGGAAAATGATTTTTCTTTTGAAAGGACCGGAAAACGTTTTCGAATCTACCAAAGCTTAGATTTGATGCTTGGTTTTACAAACAATTATTCTTATAAAAATATATTTTAAAAAATTGAATTTGAATTATTTATTTAAAAAAATTAAAATTTGGAAAACATTTTTAAAATAAAAATAAAAAAATTCAATTTGCTTCTTTTTCTTTTTCTTTTCTTCAATTTTAATTTTGCTTCTTCTTCACCCGTCACTGGCCACAAGGATGGCTAGTGAGGTTTGCTTCTTCATTTTTTTTTCCTGTGATGAAGTGTGATTATTTTTTAACGGGATACAAATGGCATAAAATATTTTCAATTATACATCGCCAAACGAAGGAAAATAAACCGTACTCCTAGAAAATGTTTTCCCAGAAAGCATTTTCCTTTATCATTAAGTTTTCCGTGAAACAAACGCACTCTAAAAGTTCACTTGTATTGATTTAGCAAATTCTAGGGATAAGCACCGGTCCAGCTCAATCCGTAAGTTAGATGAAACGACCAACAGGTTCAAGACTGACTTTAGAGAGAATAGATTTGCTTCCTGGTTCCACAGACCTAGAACGGTCCAAGGTCGGTTCGCTTCTCGATTACAAGGCTAGAATAGTTAGTTTTACTTGAAAACCATTTTTGATCCATACTTGAATTGAACCAAATCTAAATCCATTTAGAAGTTTCTTTTAGAGAAGTTTTTTTCTTTTCTTTTTGCACAAATCAAGAACTAAATTGTGCTTTAAATGTGAACAAATAACATAATCACTTAATCAACCAATATTTTTGTAATGAAGTGGCGTGATTTTATACCATACAAATTTGGCTTTTTTACAAAATAAATGCGTCAATTTCCTAGTAACATGTAACAAGGCCAAATTCAACTGGTTTAAAACCAAAAGTTCCAAAACTAGTTGATTTGATTCCCAACTCTAGGTATCACATGATTGATATCGACTCTAAGCTAATAATTGACCCATCCTAAAATATATCACCGCATCAATTTTGTGTGCATAATTTTTTTTTTTTTTTGCTATATAAGGACCTCTCTAAGAGTTCAACATGCCACGGAATTTCTGATCAAATAAATATCGAGATCCGATTGCGCTTTGTCTAAGTATTAATGCATCAAAAAAAAAAAAAAAACTCTCCTTTTCTTGTCCTCCTATAAGTCAACAAGTCAAACATCCATGCAGGAGTTCCATTCCAAGTCCCAACCAAAACATCCACGTCATCGTGGGGAGGACCCCACCTCCCCGACAGGTCAGCATGTCGCCATACAATTTTCTCATCACGAACATCACTCGGTCGTGAACTCGTTATTTCATAGTCCAAATTCAGTTTACAGATATCAACGTCATCGTGGCCGTCGATCGTGTGCACTCCACGGCGACATCTGTACAATCAACGGCTACGATCACGATACCACGTAAAACTGAGTCCACGTAGCACCACTCCCGTTGCAAGAACTCCAGAACCACCACCCCCACGTGTTCCACGGGGCCCCACCACCTCCACCCTCACCCATTCACGCCGCGACACGTGGCAGGAAGTTTCCGCACGATCAAATAAGACCTCCTCTCCATGCAGTAACCAGAAAAGTTCTCCTGCTCCTTCCGAACTCCTCGTCTTCCTCATCCTCTCGATTCCAATCTCTCTCTCTCTCTATCTCTTCCATCAACATCACTCTACGCAAAACCCTAGATCCCTTCGCTTGCACAGAGAAGTTTGCATACGTCGCTTGCTTGCTTGCTTGCTTGCAGAAGTCGTGCGTGATCTCGGGGGTGAAGATGGTTCGCGCCAGCAACTTCGTCGTCGGGCTCCTGAACGCCCTCGTCGTCCTCGTCTCCCTCGCCGCCGTCGGCGCCTCCGTGTACTTCCGCGTCCACGGCAGCCCCACCTCGTGCCAGAAGTCCCTCCAGGACCCGCTCCTCGTCGCCGGCCTCGCCCTGCTCGCCGTCTCCCTCATGGCCGTCGTCGGCGCCTGCTTCGGCGTCAACTGGCTCCTCCGGCTCTACCTGGCGCTCATGCTCGTGCTCATCGTCGCCCTCGTCGCGCTCGCCGCGTTCCTGTTCCTGGTGACGAACAAGGGCGCGGGCCAGGCGGTGTCCGGGCGGGGCTACCGGGAGTACCGGCTGGGGGACTACTCGCACTGGCTGCAGAACCACGTGGCGAGCGGGAAGCGGTGGGACGAGATCAGGGTTGCTTGGCGGAGGGAGACGTCTGCCGGAGCCTCGCGGCTGGCGGCGCCGGCAAGGAGGCGGCGCAGTTCTTCAAGATGAACTGGTCCCCGATCCAGGTGACGTAGATGGAGTTCTTGTCGCGCACGTTGTTCATGTTTACTTCTATTTTTCGGTCTGCATCGAAAATATTAAGGTGGTTTCCGTATATTACGGATCTAAAAAAATACGAAAGTTCTTTCCTTTAATCAAACCTTTTGAGTAATTTTTATAGTAGCGGTTATCGGAGTTCTTTAAAAAATAAGATGTATTCCAGTTTTCTAATTTCCTCAAATTTACTACTTCTCTAGTTATAACTTCATTGTATAAATTTTCGTTTACTACTCTTGAAAATTAATCAGAAAGATCTTTATGTTCATGACATATGATAAAGCTCATTTATTTTATTTTCTTTTCTTTTTTTTTGCATAATTTCTTCAGTTGGGTTGCTGCAAACCGCCGAGCGACTGCGGGTTCGAGTTCAAGAACGCGACCTACTGGACGCTTAGCCCTGGGTCGGGCACGGCGGTGGACGGCGACTGCGCCAAGTGGAGCAACGACCCGAAGATCTTGTGCTACAACTGCAACTCGTGCAAGGCCGGGTTCTTGGCCAGCATCAAGCGGCAATGGAGGGCGCTGCTCGTGTTCAATGTCTGCATCGTCGTGGTCGTCCTCTTCGTCTACAGCGTCGGGTGTTGCGCCGCCAGGAACAACCGGTCGGACGGCTATAAGTTCGGTCGTCGTGGATGTTGCGCGTGAGAGGTTAGACGATTCAGACGGGGCGTACTTTCATCTCGTGTAATGCTTAAAATAGAAGAAACTTCTTAGATATCAGACTTGATACTTAGCATATTTGTAGGGTTGCTTTAGGTGCATTTTGATTTATTTCGATTCTCTGGTTGTTGCATGGGGCATGTATCATTCGGTTAGTGATTTCCTAATTCAATGACACCATATCGAATGTTTAATCTCTCTCTCTCTCTCTCTCTCTCTCTCTCTCTCTCTCTCTCTTTTGGTACGGCATTATTTACTAATACCGCAATTTGATTTGTTACTCAAACGGAATAACTAATATTGATTTGTTACCGTCATCGAACGGATTATTGATGTTGTTTGGTGAAATAATTTGAATATTTCCAATCAATTTTCAATATATTGTCATATTTAACTTGACTAATGAAATAGATTGATCTTCTTAGAATTGTAGTAATTGAGTATTCAGGTTAATAACATTTGTAGATCAATGAGTATATCTAATGCATAGTGGTCAATTATAATATCTTGTCTTGACTTAAGGAATTGTGACATTTGGTGTGTCTATATATCTTTTGATATAGGGGCCCTAGCCATGACTTGGTGAATTGGGACATAATGAGGTCCTTACACGACTTTTAGTATCTCGTGCTAAGTAACTGGCTTGCCTGTAGCATCCATGTTGAAATTGTTCCGTTCATCTGTTTGTCATATGTCTACTTGTGCATAATCGCAAATAGTTACATAAATCAACCTTCTCCTTCAAATCTTGAAATTTCATTTATCGGGCCAATGTTGCACACCCTTTTAACATTTTCAGATTAGCAGGCTGGCATCGAGATCTACCTTTTTCAGGAGTTAATTACATGCGTTGGCCACTTACTTGATTTTCAGCTCTATGATTGCTAAGTTTAATAGTTTATCTATACAATAATAAAAAAAAAAAAATTATTATTGGACCAAACTATTGGGCCTCTAAGCACGCATTTTTTCAACAATGGGCCCAGAGAAGCTCCGGCCTTGAATTCTTCATCACGTTTAAGATCCGAACACAATGTTCTGGAGCAATTAAATTGAAATTAAATTGCCTCTCTTAATAATAAACGAGATGAAAATTGTAAAAATTCACGATACGTATATATGTTATCGTCATTTTCCCTCGAAAACATCAAAAAAAGTTCGGAGTTACTATAGTAAGATTGTAAGATAAGGTTTCTATAGTAAAATCATGATTTTACATCATTCGTACTCTATATAAATAAGAAAATCTTACATATGGTAACAAGGCTGTTTAAATTACAAGATTTCATAGAGACAACATACATGATAGGTCAGTTTTCTTTGTTTTTCGTGCTACCCAATGAGAAATAACGAGTACATTATGCTTACACATGTTGGATATACAAACGATTGTTAACATGTTCCATCATTTGTTCACTAAAGAAAATACATTAATAAATAAGTTCAAAACCCAAGTATTTTTACCCGAGTATAACAAGTTAGGTACTTTCACGAGTATAATTCAGCTCACTATAGACATTTTTCCATAAATTCAACAAACATGAGGGAGACGGAAGTTCTATTGCAACGTGCAGACGTGTACTTTAAGTAAAAATACGAGGATCTTATTAACAGTTACTTGTCTCATTATTAAATTAAAATAATAGACAGATGAATCGTTGCCTTAGAATAATGTGAGCCTGGCACAATTCTCCTATATCTTGCATGTGCTCCTTTTCCTCCTAGCTAGGTTTCTTTATTTCGACCCACTTGACTCGTCAACCTCAAATTCCTTCTTTCACACTACATTCAATTGATTCCATCGAACTTTTATATAACCTTTCCTATCCTAAGCGAGTAACGCAACTAGCCTTTTGAAAAGTTTATGCATATTTAGTGAATTTGACATGAAAAAAACAATGCACGGGACAAGCCTAGTACCTAACTCAAATTCGACAGAATGAAGCGGGGTCTCGGATTTTTCTATTCGTGAAATGAAGATCGAAATTCAGACGAAGATACCATCTCGACAGCCACCTTTGTGCGCTTCTACTTTTAGGTTTTAGGAACTCAGGATAACGAGAGGTAGAGACAGCTTAGAGGGTGATGGTGAAAAGTACTTCTAGAGAATCCGACAAGAAAGGCTCGAAAAAGCTCTGAGGTTGATCTGCAGTCCAACAAGATGCGCGGGCCCTTATTCGGATTTGATTAAGGAAAAATTCAGACAATCAGGGAATATAGCTCATGTTTGATACGTTGCAAAGGTCTAACAAAGACAACACCCGCTAGATGACAACCCTAAAAGAAAAAATTCATCTTCAAGAATATATATTATTTATTTTGAATCCGCGGTGAGGATTCGTCTATTGCTATATCGGTTGGAATAGCTCTAGAGTAATATCATTTTTGTGGGTTTTTCCATGAGAGTTTATTTATTTCGAGGACAAATTCATTATATGAATCATTTATAGTTTTGTCAAGAGTATTGATTTGATCAGGTGTATCTTTTATGACTAAATTTTTTTGAAGTTGGAGTATCGAAGGGTTAACATCTCTCATATTTTTATACTCCATCAAGAATAGAAGGTTGCAACGCTCTTGGGATATTGACCCCATTATCTTCTCCTCTAGGGATCAGACTTAGAGTTTTTGGCCAGTTTGGTTGCCTTTGGCTGCTAGTTGTGCTTGCCGCCTGGGCCTTTCTCTGCTGTTCTTGTTGTAGCCATTTGGCTTTTCTCGCGGCTTCCTTCCACTCATTTAGAGTTTGTTCTTCATGAGTGCAAGTTTTTGAAGCCGTCTCATTTGTACAGTTTGGCTTCCCCATTATATTGCTTACTTTTACCAAAAAAAAAACATCTCTCATATTTGCTTCTATGTTATCTCTGTAACCTATTACTTTCTATGTGAGATTTCATTTAAATTTCAGCACATACCCCACTTACGTGCGGATTACTGTCTTTGCCGACGATATATACTTATCAACTGTAATACTTCATGATTCATTTGGGTAGGCCTGCCTTTTGTAGGAATGTCTCTTTCGGAGAATTCTGGTTCATAGGGTAATTCAGCTATACGTTTCTTTCTTTTCCAGAATACATTGGGTAAAGTAAAACAAAGGTTATTTAATACGCGTGGATGTGCTGATTTTATTTTGTTTTGGACTATCGGTTTGTTTAAATTTCCCACTCTAGTGGGGACTACCGTAACATAGAAGGGACAATTTCCCACTCTAGTCAAATTAAATTAATGTGAGGGAGAGAAAGATGGTGGGGGTGAAGTCAAGAAGCAAACGTGCCTGTTTTGGTCGTATTTAGGCTTTTGAGGTGTGAGTTTTTGTCTGCTGGCTGTTGGATGTATTGCACCAGGGACATTAAGTCTGATTTACAGAGAGGGTTTAGTGCTTAAATTAATTCCCTGAGTGGTTTGCTGAGCCGACCTTATAATCCCTTTGGATCTTTCTGCAGTAGACTTGTGTCCATTGCAAGCTGATCTATAAACCTTGGCAAATTCTTCTTCCCAGATTCCTTATTTGGCCTTTAACTGTAACGTACTGTAACGTGGTGTACTGCTTTGGACTCGTGTTCATCAGAGGCGGATACATTAAGAATGCTTCCGGCATGTGCATCCTAAATCATCATGTGGCGTAGAATTCCATATGCGATCTGCAAGATGTGTGACTAAGCAGTCGAGGACCGCCTGTCTTTAGTACTCCGGGAGTACATAAAAATGGGCCACTCAAGACTAGGGTTGAAAATTGAAACAGTTCCTCTTGGAAATTTGGTTTCATGAGATATATTTGACCTATTGTCAGACGGTACCAGGCCAAGAAGAAGAGATTCTTACATAGACTTCAGCAGACTTTAATGCTCACTAAAATGTGTGTCGTACATGTTTTTTCTGTACTATCCATGATCTGTCGGGTCTACCACGTCAACCGTGGATGAAGACCGTGTTAAGAACTTCGTAGAGAAGTCACTTTTGCCTACTGTGCAGATGGTTGAACTTGCTTAAAGTTTGAAGTGGAACTAAGAACCTAAGTCAAATTTATAGGAGTGAAACTCTGAACAGCACGCACAAGTGAAATGAACTTTTGTAGCTGAAAACATGTCTCTTGGCAATAGAACCTTGAGATCACCTCAAGGACGAGGCCCAGAATGAATGACCCTCACATTTCAGCTGGAACGTGTTAATAAAACTAGATTTCGTCCATTGAGGAGAAGTCTTCTTAACAAAAAAGTCTTATGCATTAAGTCGCACTAAAGACATGTCGTAACTAACCAATCACTTTGCTAGCATGACATATATTACATCCAATTTTAAGTTTGAATTTTTGAACTCTCGATTTCTCAATGGCCATCTTATTGATGCGTCATTGCCACATGACATTATTGCTGCACAAAACACCCCCTCTTTCTACAAAACAAGAATGGCAATGTCTATAGAGCATTTTGGACAAAGCACACTTATCCAGCAAATTTGCCTGTCTTTCATTTTGTCTTTAACCTACTCCGCCAGGTAAGCCTTCCCCATTCATAAAAGTACAAAAGGATACATTATGAGCATGGTGCTAATCAGTGACTAAATGCACCATGGATTGTGGTCCTCCAGATTACAGACAATCCATGATGAACAGGACTTATCAATGAAACACCAGCATTTTTCTCCACAGTTGTTACCACTACCAACCTACCACTCCCTTGGAAATCTGAATATAATCTTGACACCTTCATAGGAATCTCTTGCTCTGTCCCTGAGCTAAAGCTGCAATTTTTTGTGACGTTATTATTCTTGTTTTTACATGGAAACAAACCCCAATCAGACAAATAAACTTCTCCCATAATTATTCCTGTCATCATTCTCGTTGGTCTTGTTCTCACTACCACTACAGTACAAGCGTATTCCTCTCCCATTCTCTTCCTCTTTTTGCTATGGACCAACCCTCGTCATGCGTGACGTTCCCAGAAATCCCATCCAAAAGCTCATCCGGTGGCACTTCAACGTCTGTCGAAAGAGCGAGGGATTCTGGCCAAGGAGGAGAGAACACCATAGCCATGAGGAAGAACATCAAGAGAAGAGCGAAGGGCGATGATGCAATGAGAAGGTTTCTCGGGGTGAGACAAAGGCCTTCGGGAAGATGGGTCGCCGAGATCAAGGACTCCACGCTGAAGCTGAGGCTGTGGCTGGGCACTTTCAATAGTGCCGAGGAAGCCGCCTTGGCTTACGACAGCGCGGCCTGGCTTCTCCGAGGGAGGAACGCGAAGACGAACTTCCCGTGCCACCAGCTGATCGGTAATCACCCCGAGGTGAACTGCAGCTTCGTAGGGCAGCATCCGAAAGTCGACCAGATTCTCCAGCATGCAAATATGAAGCAGCAACAAGCAAGATCGTCGTCGTCATCAGTTCTCAACTCTTTTCTCAATCATCCATGGCCGGATCGGAACAGGAGGAGTGCAGGTGGTTCGAAGGATGTCAATACCCTCGTCCAAGAAACGATAGTTTGCTCCCCGGCCTCACCAAAAGAAGGTTCGGACCGTTGTGGCATACAAGAAAACGAGCCCCGTGGGCTCTCCTTATTTGGTAGTTCTAAGGTTTATTCCTCAGTGTTTGTGGCTCCTTCTTTTAGTTCTTCGACGCATCAAGACGAAAGAGGACAATACGATTTTCAAGAGGCTTAGTAAACCGATAATCTAAGCTCATGGTGAACACTGTTTCGCAATTGTCGTAAGTATATTAAGCTTCGCCTGCTGGTCTGGCGTTTTCATCAGTTGTTTGGTAACTCCAATAATGTCTCCAACGATGTGTATGCTCTCTCTGATTGTAGCGATCGTATGATATGAAGTTGCTGTTAGCTTCTACGCCTCTTGTTCAAAAGAAATGCAGAAGAAGAAGAAAAATATGTTTACCTGCTATGTGTATTCTCTCGGCTTTGATCATGATCAGGACGTGAAAAGCTTATCTCGATTCAAACTCGACCTGAGCTGAGATCCAAATACGGGGTGTAATTTTGAAGTCTCAAATCGGGGGATACTCGATTTAGATTTGGAGGACTTAGCTTCCATGTTTTGTCATGGTTTTTCCAGGCGATAAGGAACGTTTCACTGGTTAATCCTGAGCATCTAGATGACACAGAAGACAAAGGACAGGCGGATGCTCGGTAAAATAGCTTTGCCATGAATACTATTCTCTAGGTTTGAGCTGAACACCATTTAAGGATGCAACATCTATTTGTCTAACTAGATCGGTCCAAGACGAAATCTCTCGTTGATGAAAGGCTAATATCACAGCATAATAATGAAAAGGCAGCTTAGCGTATCCGTGCAAACCGGTCATTCAGATTTCGCGTGAAGAGACTGATTCCAAGTGGCTATGGGGAAAGATGTGGATGGCTAAGAGGACTATTATCTAGTGTCCGAAAACATGATGGTAGTCGGTCCGCCGCCGTGGTTGCTGATTCACCGTGATGAAATTCATCTAGGGTGCTCAACCGAGCTCATTTTCAGACAAACTCAAGGCCTGCACATGAGAAAGAAAGCGTGCTAAACCTGAGCTTTTCTGGACCTACACCTATATTTTGAGTCCCATGTCTCCTCCAAAATGTCACATAAGAAAGAAAGCGTCCTAAACCTGCGCTTTTTTTTCTGGACCTACACCTCTATTCGAGTCCCATGTCTCCTCCAAAATCTCACGGTAAACCTCTCTACTTCACATATCCTCGGACTACAGGTCCGGCCACGGCCCCGATGTGAGCATACGGATATGTTGCACAATCTTGCCCGCGAGAGAAGAGGCAGGGCAAGGTTTTCATTAATAAGTACGCCGATCATCGATCGGAAGGTTGGCAAAACATGAAGCCCGGATCAAATTAGTAGAGTCCTTGATAATTGATACCCACATGTCTAGAATCGTTAGACGTGAGATTCGATCCCGAGTCACGTCCCTGCCCTCCCCCAGCCACACTGGCAGCCAGGGCATCGCCCGAGCACGTCGTCTCAAGCCGGACCACCATCAGCCGACCTCATGGATCTCACGTTTATCAAACAGTTCAAAGTCTTCCCTGGGTTCATGAATACGAGCTAACTTGCACAAACCCTTCAGATGATCGTGCGCGCAACAAACCATTCAGATGATCGTGCGCGCAACGATCATTCGAGTGGAATTTATCAATCAAATAGCCATTGCCACCATCATCACCAATTTCGTCGCCACCCCCAAAACTTGGCTGCGAAAATTCCCTCTCTTGATCATAGCACAGCCTTTCCACGTTTTGTTTTTATCGCGAAAAAGCCATTGGGGCCCCAAGATTGATGGAGCACATCTGATGGCGACAGGGTTACTAAACTCGCTGTCCTTAACGAAACGAACAATGCGTCCTAATCCGTCCCCCCACGAAAGCTAAATCAGAACTTAGCTCCAAGTTGACAGGCAACTAGAATTTAACGTGTCAAACTCCTTGGAACAGTGTCCACTATCTGAAGCCAATAATTTCAACCTCACCATCATTGGGCAATGCACTAGACATCTTGAAATCATATTGGGAAACACTTCATTTAGGATAAAGACGCGTGGCAAAGTTATTGTCTTCTCGAAGGACAAGCGATAAACGGCATGAATCAGCCCAGTTGATGACGACAAGCGATTCGTTTTCTCCAGACGAAACTGAAGGACCTGTATAATACAAACTGTGCGCTCGAACCGGGGAGGAAAAACAACGAAGGAGAGTGTTCAAACGGCAGATGGGGCAGCTGCTTTAAGGCTGCCGACCTGACGGCAGCTTCAAGGCTGAAGCCGGGCAGCATCATGAAGGGCAGCAGAGGGAGGAGAGAGACAGAGAGAAAGGAAGCGAAAAAAGATACATATAACGAAAAGAAGCGCGAAACTTAAACTAGAAAAACGTACTACTATAGGCAAAAGGTGCCTTGTAGCTGACAAATACACAGTGAATGCAAGAGCATCACCAGTTGCAGCATTACAACTACAGAATTAGACATCAGCAATTATGGCTGAGCATAAACATTTTAAGACGGCAAAAGCAGAATGAAAACCAACCGAAAAGGAAAAGAAAGAGAGAGAGAGAGAGAGTATCCTCAACCTGCAGATGTCATCCTAGATTCTTCCACAAACCCAATTTCCCCATATTGGTGATTCCTCAGACGGTGTACACAAAGGAATCTTTCCTCACAAATCTTTTTCATCCTTTCCAAACTATCTTCATACGCAGAACATGATGCCAGATTCCAAAAGTGCTTCCTTCAATGTTTCGGATTCTCTCTCCCAAGTTGTAGTCCACAAGCTGTTGCTTTCCTCACTTTGAAGCAGTAGATTGTCCCACTGCTGGAACTTCATTCAAAGATGGTCCCCTTGGGGTGCCAACTGGAACCAAGGAACCACTTTTCTACCACCCGATCAAGAAAATGACACATTCATGGGAACCACTTTCATCCAAAAACTCAACAACGGGCAACCATGGGAAGACTACATGGTACATTGCATATAGCCAGTATCACACTTCCACTCAGAAACATAGGAACAGAGTAGAAAAAAATTAAAAACCTAATGACTTCCCGAAACTCGAACCACGCATGACCATGTAGAAACTTCTGGATAAATCACTCTCTGGAGTACTTACGTAAAAAGGTGCAGAAGCAATAACAAGCTTGAGCTTGCAAATAATCCAATGCGTCAACACAAAGGACACAACTTTCGGCCAAAAGGTGCAAAGAAAATTATGAAGAAGAATCAAGGTACAACTCACTTTGAGGAAGGCATCTAGAAAGATAAGCTAACCGAATTGTTGAATGTATGCAGGCTTGTAATAAAGATAATGACCATTTTACAAATGTTATCAAACTTGTACTTGAAAAAATAAAACCACAAGTACCCACAAATTTCGACATATTTTCACATTAGAGAACCTTCATCGGAAAATATTCCAAGAAACTGGGACTGAGAGGAAGAACCAGAAATGAACTGAAATGATGATGACGATGAAACACGAGAGGAGAAATCAACTCCGGACATTCAATTGACAATTGTCTACTCCACACTTTGGCAGCCATAGTAATTCTTCAAAGCAGATCAATTGACGCAGAGAAATCTATACCTAAGCCAACAAGATGTTAACTTTATATGGTCAAATGAGTCTCGACAACAAATCACAGCTCCAACAGTTGCAAGCATACTGAAATCACCACAACAGCTGCAGAAAATCCTTCTAGAAAGCAGCCATTTTCGAATGATCCACACTATCATTCTCTCTGTTTTTTCTTTTACAAATCACAGCATACTTCTATCTTAGATCAAGCAAAGTTTTTCCTTTCTCAGAAATACGACAGTAAGCCAAGCGAAAACGGAAGCTGATAATTCGCCTCATTAAAGCATTAAAAAAAAAAAAAAAAAAAACTTAATCAAGCCAGGAGCGCCAACAAGAACCTCGTTCAGTTCTGAAAAACCAAGGAAACAAAACAAGAACCATAACCCACTTTCTTCCCTCGCTCGTTGCTCCGTTCGAAGAGATTTCCTCAGACAAGAAAATCAACTGCCTCCAGGGTCACCTTCCATCAAAGAAAACAAAATGTCCCAAAGGGTTCCCAGAAAATCTCCCATCCGTTGGACCCCTTTTTCCAAACCACTCGCCCCTGTTCCACATCTCAAGATTTCATCCAGCCGAAAAGATCGAAACCAAGAAAGCAAAAAAAAAAAAAAAAAAAAAAAAAGCAAAACGCACCCAAGACAAAAGAGAGGAGCGAGCGCTGGATGCAGAGGTTTATCGACCGATTCATGCGTCTTGTCCATTCGAACCAACAAAATTCCCCAGGAAGAGATCGATGAACCGCTGCCTCCAGTGACTTCACCCCCACCGCCCCCGCAACGCCATTAACAAAAGTAAAAAAAGGGCTCCCTCAACAAGTCAAACCACGAAGAACCCAGAAATCAACCCGAGGAACACGATATTCAGGAAGAAGATGACCGGAAAAAGAACGCAGATCCGGACGACCGGAGCCCATCGCATTCGCACAAAAAGCTCCCGACCCATGCACAGTAGTAGTACCCAAGGAGGAGAAATGCACACGACGATAGGTACAGAGAAAACGGGTAGCGACGGATTTTGAAGGGCCGAACCCCAAGATTCTGTTGCGTCGCCGCCGCCGCCGCCGCACGGCGCTCCGCCTCCGCCTCCGCCTCTCTCTCTCTCTCTCTCTCTCTGACATGGCCTGTTGCAAATGGTGGAAGTAGATATTTAGAGAGGGCAGATTTCTGCCCTTAGCAAAATTGCACAAATTTTTCTCCTCTTTTTTTCTTTTTGATAACTCCACCAATGATCCTGACATTTTATAAGGAAAATTTACCAAAAATTCCTCATATGGATTACCCATAACCCTAAGTTAATGTTGACTAAAGGAAAATAAAATAAAATCCAACATGGCAATTTTTTATTATTTATCGAAGACCTCTGGCGGCGATAAAAAAGAAAAGAAAAGGAAAGAAAGTCTGTAATTTTAAAAGGGAGAAAGATAGAAGCTAGAGAGAGGAAAATACAGAATATTCTTAATTACACTGATTGGATGAGCTTCATAAATTAATCATGCTAAACTAAAGTATTAGATGTGATTGTGCTACTTGCAAGATAAATATTGCGTGCACGTTAAATGACCACAGGTTACAAGATCGAAACACCATATGGACTGAATAAATTAATGGGACACATTATTTTAATGTTGGTTTGTAATTATAGCATCATTCGATATGTCATATTATCTAATTCAATTTTAATATTCTTAAAATTGCCCCAATTGGAATAATCAAGTGGAGAGGAGACTCATGGATAATATACCATCATTGATGCGCTATGAATCAATTCCGTCGCATTGTAGGTCAACATAAAATTATGTTCTATTTGTTTGTGAAATTGGATAATCTAAAAAACATTTTTCTTAAAATCAATCACATATCGCTTATAAAAAGAATGAACGAAAAATATTCTCTCTTCCATAAAATTATCTAATCAAAATTGCACTTGTTAATGAAAAAAAATATGTACATTAAATTAATTATTTGAGCAGTCACTTTTAGAAAAATATTTTTAATTTATTCATTTTTTATGAAAGAATAATAATAATTTTCTCTTGATGGAGATAAATTTCATATAAGATGGTGGAAAAAAAATTGAAAAGAGCAAGTAATAACTTCTTAAAGTGCTGGTCAATTGGTTATATGCCTAAGTTAAAAGTAATGAATTTTGTGCTCAAATTTCAACGTTATCGATCAATAGTAATTTTGGTCATAAATCAATAGTAATTTTCGAGAAGTGCGGAGTTAGTCGATTTCCAAACATTTGGATTTCTTTGTCTCAAAAATAAAATAAAATAAAATAAGGCTTTTTGCGTGGCTGGGGGCTGCATTGACACGTGTTTGGTCCCTAGGCTGCCACTGATGGTGCCAAACTCCTCTTACAATGAATGTAGACAAAGCAATATAATTTTGATCGCCAAAAATTGTTTTAAATAATTATATCTTATGAACAGGTGAAATGTGCTTTTATATAAAAACTTAATCTCTAGTAAATGATATAAAGAACGCGTAAATTTGAAATTTATTATTTTTGCCATAGGGCTCTCGCTAATTTCATCTTTAAAACTCTGATTCCCCATTTCCCATTGATGTATGTATATGCATATGTATGTAATACTAGTATTTCAATATATACTCAATTTCATTTTTATGAGCTTATTTTTATTGTTTCAGTTTTGCAAACTATCTATCATCAATACTTTCAACTCCTTTTCGTGGGACACAGGCACATATGCTCGGCCGATGTTGATTTAAAGCGGTTTGCATGTAATTTATAGATTTGAACACGAGACTTCGAGTTCTCAAGTTGCAAATTTCCTGATGCCTCGACCAATTACGCAATATTTCCAATCTTTTGACCCATTTTATGTTTAATTGTGAACCGTCAAACTATTTTCTCTATTACAGACATGTGATAAATATCATAAAATTGCATTTATGGTTTTTTTAATATTACTTGAAAATAAATGATTTGAAAAATATTTTTCTTAAAAATCATCGCTTGTAACGCTTGAATTAATTAGACAAATAAAAATATTTCCATTACCAACAACAATTTATTTAAAAAAATTTGTACATCTTATGTTCACTTTTCCAAGTGATCATTTTTACGAAAATATTTTCCGATTCATTCATTTTTCGTAAAAAAAAAAAATCTAGCTTTAGAGTGTGTTTGTTTGACGAAAAACTCAAGATTTAAAAGATGATTGGTTACGTAGCTTAGAAATATTAATCAATGAGAAAAATTTTCATTATTGACAAGAATTTATACCTAACTATTTTCGTGAATGCCAAAAATGTTTTTTATTCATTTATTTTTGTAATCAATGTAAGTACTTACTTTTCTGAAAATATTTTTAAAATTTTAAAATTTTTCATGAAACAAAAACACCCATAATCGAAAGTCCATTGACCTTATCCATAAATTCTCTCACTTTTGATACATCTAGCACCTCACATTCATCCAGCCCTTAGATTTCACCCACCACCAACATTGCCAATGGCTGGTCCCCCATGGACAAGACACTCCAAAGTCCCAAGATGCCCAGATTCTCCGCTCCATGCCAAAAGTCCAACACGTCCATGAACTGTCCATGAAGATGCTCTCAGACAACATTAAAATTGAACAAATGTGGACACTTTCCTCGAACCTGCCTAAGTCCAGAAAATCCCTGAGCTTTCATGTCACAAAATTTTTAATCACCGACGCGCTATTTCTGTTATAAATGTCCATGCCACTAGGACCAAGATGAACCTCAAATCCATAACCAACCTCAACACCCCTTCCCTCCCTCCATTGCCTCATATACCAAGATCCACTCCTTCCCCCTCCTCCTCTCCTCTCCTCCGCCACCGCTGCCGCCGCCACCGTCGCCGCCTCCTAAGAAGAAGAACCCGTGTTTTCATTTTCGCATTCGCTCCCGGCCTTCCTGTCGAGGAAGCCGGTCGATTCGGTGTCGCGGGACATCGTGGGCGACGTTTTGAATCTCTTTGGTCATGGCGGCCTCGCTGAGCCAGCTGCGGGACATATTTGCCCGGTTCGACATGGACGCCGACGGCAGCCTGACGATCCTGGAGCTCGCGGCGCTCCTCCGCTCGCTCGGGCTCAAGCCGTCGGGGGACCAGGTCCACGTCCTGCTCGGCAACATGGACGCCAATGGCAATGGCCTCGTCGAGTTCGATGAGCTGGCGAGCGTGATACTGCCGGACATGAACGAGGACGCCCTGATCAACCAGGAGCAGCTCCTGGAGGTGTTCCGTTCCTTCGACCGCGACGGCAATGGGTACATCACTGCGGCGGAGCTCGCTGGGGCGATGGCCAAGATGGGCCAGCCGCTGACGTACAAGGAGCTCAGGGACATGATCAAGGAGGCCGACGCGGACGGGGATGGCGTGATCAGCTTTAACGAGTTTGCTACCGTAATGGCGAAGTCGGCATCCGACATTTTCGGCAAATCCTTTTCGTAATGTAGATGGTCCTTCCACTGGTAATATGGTGACCTTTTGGCAAGCAAGAACGACATATGGTCATCCACATTGTAGAGACTTTGTGCAGATTCGTGGCCTCTCTGCAAAACCGATGTTGATTAGATGGTTAGAGTTCAAGAAAGCTGAGTTCTTTCTTGCTTCGCGATGCGCACCATTCATGCGCACAAGGCGAGAACCCGAGAACTCGGGTCGACCTTGACTGTTGATTAATTCTTTTATATGTAGATAAGATCTGTCAGCTGACAATTCGTTTCCTAGATCTATTGATTTCTGGAGTTTCTCCTTCTGTGCAAGTCCTGATCTTGTGTGTGAATTTGCTCGTTGTACTGCAATTTCACTCCAAACCACCCTTTGTTTTTTATTGCTTTTTGCTTTCGGACAGGAGAAGGTGAGTTGTCTTATGTAATTTTTAAACGTTTGTGATGGTGAGTGTTGACCGAGGATGGAGACAGGTTTGGCTGTGACCATGTGCTTCTTAAGGTCACTGCATGATTTTCAACTCAAAGCTCTGTCTCATGGTTGGCAAGAGCAGTTCATACCTGCGCTGTCGCCATACGTCATTTTAATCCGAAGGGCGCGAATTGTCAGAGTTTGCACTCATTGTAGAGTTGTAGTTATAGTCGTACCAGCTGAGAGGAGTGCTGCATAGCATACTGATCGACCCGTTTTGCATCTTGAATGTATTCGGACCTTTGACAATAACCCAGAGAGATATGCCCAGCTCAAGACCAACATTTGCTACCGGAAATAAGCGAAAATAACGCAGTAAATTCTATGTAAAATACATTGCAGCGGCACAAAGATGACTTGTCCTTTGCTTATGCTAAGTTTACTGAGATGCCCAGATTAAGATTTCTTAAACCGTGTGATGTTAGTGACAGGAATAGTGGCCAGGAAGAGGAGCTTGCTGGGTCATTTCTTGACTAAAAGGAAGACGTCTTTTTCACTGCTGGAGGCCTAAACTTGCCGATTTGAACTCACATGTCAGTGACAGCAACTAGCTTTCTTTGCTACTGGTTTTTCCCAAATCACATTGCTGATCTTTACAGAACAGAGAGAAATCTCGCGCCATGTTGATTACAAGAGTAATGGCAAGTACAGCTTACTACTTCATCTGTGACAAGGTTGGCGAAAAATCCTGTCTAATGTCTCTCCATGCTTCCAAAACAGCAAATAATTGTCTTGGAGCCTCAAAAAAATGTTACTGGAGGTCACAGCAGCGCGATCACAGTCCAGACCGTCATCTTGCAAGCCTCCTTTGAGAAAAAGCGGCTCGAGAGTCGATCTCTCACGGTACACATGCTTAGGGACCTTAATACTTGCAAATGAAGTTACAGCTATCCTAATGATAGTCTACAAAAAAGAGAGAATCTCCTCATTCTTCCTCAACCTTGACCTCCTCGAAGCGTTTTGATGTCGCCTCATAACGAGCCGTGTAACCGACTGTGGTGGGCTTCAAAGATCTCTGACGCACCAGTCGACAGTATTCGGGATCATCCGATTGCCCATCATTCGTTATCCAATGTATCATCTGATGGTACATTGGGAAAAACCGCATTTGAATGGCTGAGTAAATGAAATATGGCAGGAGCGACGAGACCAGAACGAAGAGCGTGATGAGCCAAAATGAGAAAGCCGGTGCGCATGCCTCGTAGAAGACCATATAGGCGGTCGTGGATATATCAGGGTCCATTGCTCCGTATGCTAGGAGGAATATGTACCAAAATATAATCCCTCCCCAGATAAAGAGATGTTGAATGTAGGTGAAGTAGTTGATCGATAGCGCCATCTGGCAGTTGACAACCCAAACGACACAGGTGTACATTGTCGTTCCAAGGATTTCGAAGCCGACCACTTCACCCCCTTTCCTAAATGCTTGAGTCTCCACAGCGGAGATACAGAAGAAGAAGACGCAGGTGGCACTGAGGATTCCGTTTAGCGCCCATCCTAGGATTCTGCTCCAGCTGAAAAGCATGTTTTGCACGCCTTCTTGGTACAGAAGCGGGAACTGTAACGTCGAATAAGATCAATCAATAAAGATATAATTAATAGCATACAGAAACTATGAGGAACATAACGATGTTGCGTTAAGGAAACTACCCTGAGACATAAGTGATCTGAGACATCTTGGTCGAATACTCCGAGGGCAATTACGGGGAGCGAGGTGAAGAAAACGTTGTAAAACGAGAGATACCAATCGTTGTAAGCGGTTTCTCCAGAGAATGCAGCATAGGCCTCAAAGTAGAACAGCGTGAAGCCAAAGGCAATGTTCTTGTAGAAGAAATAGCAGATCTGTTAAGAGATATAAGCAGAACACGAGTTAATAGATCCATTGGGGGGAAGTGACAGGGGGCTAAGAAGCAATCTAAATTTGTGGCTTTTCAATATGAGAGTCATTTTGTCTCTAATTATGGCAAGATGTTTCTCTAAGCCTAGAGAATGAACTTTCTTGTGATTGTTACCATTGATGACATCCTTCGGTAGCACCAATGCCCGTGGACAAGTAGCAACCTTTCCAGAAACCGGAACTGTGCAATTGCAATGTCGCTAGACATAACAGCCTGAAAAATTGGAGAAACAGTGACAGTGAGCTGATCAGACAATAAGAAGTTGTACTGGCATACAAAGAAAAGGAGAAACTCTCAGAGCTGTTACCTGCATTCCTTCAAATCCGCTAATGCCGACTCCGATATCTGCTTCCTGAAGCATTCCGACATCATTTGCGCCATCACCAATAGCTAAAGTGGTACCGCCTGTTTTGAGTTTAACCAGCCTTGTGACCTGGACATTTTAAGTAGAGAAACTAATGAATTTTGAATTTGTAGATAATGCGACTTGGACACGGGATGTTTTAAATAGTCAACCTTTAAACTGATGCATTGTTTCTGCTTGAGCTCTCAATGACAGGAATGTTATAATAAATCAAGCTCTTTTATCATCTATACAGATTTATCAGGATTCTCTTGAAATATTGACTTTTTTCACAGTGGCTTCAAGAACCTGCTGCAGCATAACATAGTTAATGAAGTGAAGTACAGAGCTCATTTTGATTTCGATTCTGCTTAGCATAACAAGATTATCCCCTATGATTTTTCTTACACAATTCATCACAATTGGCTGGACAAAAGTCTAGATTATTATATGCAGTCCCCAGCGATTTTAGAAGACTATGGAACCAAGAGAAAATGTAAGTACAGTCAGGTTTTGTTTAAAAATTATCTCAATTCGACAAGGCATAGTAAAACCACTAGAAGGACTGATAGGGCAATATGATGATCATTGTGCAACTTACTAATGCTTTCTGTTTGGGAGATGAGCGACAGCAAATAACAGATGCACAGCCAATGGCAAGGTCGAGAAACATGTCCTTGGCATCGTCTTCCAGAGCATAAGTAAGTGAGTTGCCATCAATAATCAATGCCAACACGTCAGGGCTTTCCCTCGAAGCATCAAGCAAAACTTTGCCTTGGTTTATCTGATGGAGGACACTTGCCTTGAAAGCCTGAAAAAGCAAGCAATCTCTGCCAACCTCATTACTAGTGATATTTGAATATGTAGCCAAAGGAAATATAAGAATATAGAAGAAAATACCGCAGCAGTGGCAGAACTGTCCCCTGCTTTCTCCAAGGACTTATTCTCTGGTGTCTCAGAGTTTATTATTATCTGCATCATACCTTGTCTAAGCAAGCTACAGGAAAAGCTGCAAACAATCCAACAGTAAGTTTAAATTCTTCACATATTGTTTAAATTCTTCAAATATTGCCTTAGTTTACTCCATATATAAAAGGAAGACCTACCCAATGTTGATCGCCGTCTCCATCTTGTCTCCTGTGAGAACCCACATCTTGATTCCAGCTTGAGCAAGTTTATCAATGCAATCAGGAACCTATCCAACATAAGTAACTTTACATGTAATCCAAACCTTTATTAACAATTCAAAAACATGGGTCAAGATATGGAAGGTCGAGGTTATATTTATTGCCAATTGACCATTATTTTGGTGAGAAAACAATATGCAGCTTTGTCTATCTTTCACCACTAAAAGAAATTGTTTCTATAGTCATTTTCCAGTTATAGTAAATCCCTTCTGGATATCTGTACTCATTTAAAGTGTCTCAGCTCAAGTTCTCACCCCATTTTGAAGTTTATCCTCAACAGCTGTGGCCCCTAGGAGAATTAAACCCTTCTCAATCCTTTCTTCAACTGCCTCAATCTCTTCCTCACGATCAGCATTAACTATATTCTTTGCAGCTGTAAATGCCTCATTGAACTCACTGTACTCATCCTCATCGAGTTCACGATATGCTAGCACCATTGTCCTCAAACCTGCATCGGCATATTCATTTACATGCTCCTTTGTCTGTTTTACATATTCCCTTCCAGTTTCTGAAAGTCTCTCGAACATGACACTGTTCGATTGAAGAGAGAGAGAATTTATTAGCCTAAGTCAGAATTTCCAATTTGAGGCCATGAGTAGTCCATGATAATTGGATCTCTAATTTATCAAACCTGTCGGCTCCTTTGGAGAGGAGTAATAGCTTCCCTTCCTCATCCCTCACAATTACAGACATCCGCTTCCTCGAGCTACTGAACTCCAATATACTTAACAGCTTATAGGTTCTGCAAAAATCCAAAATGAACACCTGGTGTGACTCATACCAAAGTATGTTTGATTAACTCAAGCAAAATATAGCAATTTCGCCCTCAATATGCCAGTACTACATATATCAAATACAGAAAAGCATCAGCAAATTCTTACCAGGATAACTATCCCAACAACCAAAGTAAAATTTTGTTAAGGTCATTTATTACCAATTGTCAACAAGAATCTGACCTTTCCACTTTGTTTCCATATGTCGGGTCTAATTCGCGCACTGAGATGCTCGTCTGAGTCCTCTCAAAAAATTCAAAACCAAGTTCTCTCGCCGCAATGACGAATGCTGCCTCATCTGGTGATTCGGCTTCATATGAGATTCTTCCTGTTTCTTCATCCACTTCTGGGATTGCAGTGTGGCAAATTGCCAACAAGCGCAGGAACTTCTGGATGACATCTGCCCGAGGCTCATTTACCCAGTTACCATTCATAATCCGATCATCAGTGAAATTAAATCCCTTTACAGATGTCTTGTCCTCAGTGTGGGCTTCCTCTCCTGCCATCCCTTCATCTAAAGATGACCCTTTTCTCCTGGCAATAGCCCTTTCAACTTCCGTGACTCCGGTGCCATAAGCAGTCCCACCCACAGAACACTTTATGAATTCCATGGAATTGCAGGTCAAAGTGCCAGTTTTATCGGAAAGAATCGTATCAACCTGGCCTAGTTCTTCATTTAAATTCGAGGTACGGGCCTGAGCAGGCTTGTCTCCTTCCTCATAGTACATATGCAGATCATGATTAATGAAGATGCTTTGAAGAACCTTGACAATTTCTATGGACACATACAAGGAAATGGGGATGAAATAGCTGTACAACATTAGTGCTGTCACAAAATGCAATAAGGCTGCAACCACCGCTCTTTTGGGGTCATAGTAAATTGTCGTATCATCTGGTCGTAGATACCACCTTGTCATAAATTCACCATCAAGGTCATGACTAGTAGAAATTCCAAAGAATATCGAGCCAATGGTACAGAGAAGAACCAAGAATGCGAACAAAGAGTACACAATTTTATCCATTCTTCTCTCGATCTTGCTTCTCTTGGAGGGCGGTGCAGTTGAATTCTGAATGACCTTCGTGTCTTGTCCTGTGAAAATGACCACCCCAAAGATGTAATCTGTATTACGTAGCTTGGAGTCTCTTAGCAGAAGTTGCTGAGGACTTAGAGGGTGGTGTTCTTGCCCAAGATCCAGGGTCCCAATGAAAGAGTACAAGTTTGCATTCGGGTCTTCACATCTAATCATGGCCCTAAAATTTTGAAAGTCTGAGTCCTCTTGCAACTTCGAAGTTGCATCAAGCGCTTGTTTTAGCTTCAAGTTGGTTTCTCCATCAAGATTCATGGTCTCAACATAGCAAATTGCTTCATCATAACTGGATGAGAGTAAGATCAGGTCAGCTGGGAAGAATTCATCCTTCTCTACCTTCACAACAGCTCCAACTTTCAAATCTCGCCATTTAGTATCATTGAAAACACCATCATCGCAATACACTTTTACCTTCCTATTGTTAACCGCGATATCCTGTCCCAACAGCACCAGCAAAACCAGTCAACAGAAAATTGTTTTTATGACTTATGAGTTTCGAATATCAAAAATGAAATGCCAATGTCAATTGGATAACATGAAATAGACAAAATGCACAAATAGAACACACACAAAAGCACGCGTTATTGGATAATTATGCTGTGCAATTTTTCATACTTAAGGCAAGCAGTCCCTGTTACGTCAACATAATTATCAAAGCTGAAATGATCTCTAGATAGAAAAAGCAAGAAAACTTTGCTGTGTATCCCAATGGACATATGAAAGAAATGGAGATGATAAATTCGTCTCTCTGCAGGTGGTGACTAATGGAGGCTTACCTGCTTCTTCCTCCGCCAATCTTCGATAATCTCCTTGGCCATCGTGACTCCGATAACGACAACCAGAGGAAGGACATTGCTTATGGCAGAGTAAGGAGACATCGGAGTGAAAGATAACAGAGCGCAGAGGAGGAAATATATGTTGGCCACCCTCCTGAACTGCTCAAACAACGACTTGGGAAGGAATGTGGCAAGCGTGTACTTAGTGCTCCTCACATAATTACTAGCATACTTCTGATTGTCCGCCTCGATGCAATCCGGGTCATTGCAAAACACCACTCTCGAAAAGCCAGGCCTCCGATCAGGAAATGCTCGCCGAAGAAGGAGTCTTTCCCGCTCGAAGAAGTGTGGATACGGCCGAAGTGGTGCTGCCTTTTCCTGCCCCTGCCCATTGCCTTCCCAACCTCTTGACTCCTAACCACAATGTGCAGCTTCAGACCCCATGAAGAGCTATTCCGGAGGACACGATCCCTCCTCCGAGAATCGAAAAGACCCTGAAATCAGCTTCCTCTGTACCGTCGGATCCAAAGTGAGCACCGAAACCCATGTTGATATATGAACCGGCTTGGGAAGGACAAAGTCCTGGAAACCAACCGATCCCTGCCTTTGGACGGGATTGGTTGGAAACTTAAAAGAGAGACAGACAGACAGACAGAGAGATAGATTTGAAAAGATAGTGGAAGCACGGTTCAGCTAGCTAATCCCAGGAGGAAGGATGGAACGAAAGCTGCAGCTGAAGAAGAGCCAAAGAAACGAATAACGTGTGCTCAAAAGGGGTTCGGATTCAATACTGTAGAGAGCCGATCTTCAAAGCGGAGAATGACCCTACAAAGAACCCCAAGAGGGGAAGACCGTTTGGAACTGCGGTTCCTTTGCGAAACTTTGCTTTGTTTTCAGTTGGTAAATTTGGGATTTTGTCATTGTCAAACGAGGCCAGCCGAGGCACGGACATTTGCAAAGTTCTCAATCTTCTTTGCTTTCACATGAGCTCTGGACCTTCCTGTCTCATTCCTTCATTTTGACCAGTAGGTTTGAAAGCGGCAAGTGAACTTTTTTGCATGCCGTAGGACCAAACCAGACGCTCTCAACTACTTCTCTCCCTTTACCCTTTTCTCTTGGGGAGAAAAAGGAACGGAAACTAGAGAAAGGTGGGGGAAGAAGCCGCCTCTTTCCATAGAAAATTCTTCAATTACGCATATGGTCGTTTCAACTTTGACTTAATATATAATATGATTTCTAAACTTTAGTCTAATATGTAATGTATTTCCTAAATTTTCAATTTATTGAATATAATCCTTAAACATTTGCTTCACGTTCGATATAGTTTTTGAACTATATGAAAATTTGGAATGCGTTCCTTGAACTTAAATTAATAGAAAAATAATATTGATCATTTTCGTATAGTTTAGGGATCGTATTGAACAAATTAAAAATTTAAAGATTACATTGCGCATTGTGCTAAAGTTTTAATATCACATTGAATAAATTAAAAGTTTATAGATCATATTGCACATTGGATCAAAGCTCATAAATATTCTATATCATTATCTCAAAGTAAAATTAGGATATAGGCAATTCTTGACATGATCTTTTGAAAGATATGTGCTTTAGTAAACATGACTCATTTGTAATGGGTATCTCTCGAAAAATAGTTCAAATAATCGTCATAGACTATCGAGAGAAAATACAATTGGGTCAAGCCCATTGATGAATTGGGTTTATTCTATGATTCGCATCTTCAAATGTCAGGAGATTGGTTTAATAGTTTTGACTTAATAGTTTTGACGATCAACTCTCCAAATTCGAAGTTTTAAAACTACACTACACAAGTGCTAGCACGCAACAGCCTTGGCAAACTGCCTAGAGTTTGACCTTCATCGGTCCTAGAAGGAAACCTTACTTTCCTTCCTTCCCACAGCAGGCAACGACACTAGGGGGAAGACGATCTTTTGAATCTACTAGAGAACATAAACTATCACCTCTAAACGTACGTTTTCAGCATGACATGATGCCTTCGTTGACCCCTTTTGGAAGCATGACGAGCAACTTACCTAGGCCCACCCATCGCCTTGCAGCAAGCAAACTAGCATCCATTAGATTGTCTCGACATAGCCTCTAACAGCTTCCGAGACCGAGCCGAATTAGTTCAATTCATCTCTATTCCAGGCTAAAACGTTTAGCTTTAAATCTGGTGCGCCAAAGCTAATTAGAGACCCTTCTAACCTAACCGATCACACAATAGTTAACGAAGCACATAGCATAGCAAAACTACTCATCGCCCTTTCGAGTCTCGGGTCAAATACAATCCCCCCGCCGGGGGGGGGGGTGTCTGGACAGAGGAAATCCAAAGCCCGTTTCTGGCCCGGCTCGGCTTTCCCATTCCCACCCCCTAGGCCCAAGAAGAAAAAGCCCAACATGCCAGGCCCATCCCAGGAGTCAAAACCGGCCCCCACCCCAAAAAAAAAGAAAAAAAAAAAAGGAAAAGAAAACGGCGTCGCAACAACGGTACGTGCACGGAATTTAGTTTCTGACCTTTTCTCATGGGCCCATTCCACGCGCTTCGGGAGCCGCGTGCGCGATCCTCGCCGCGCGACCCGCCCCCATTGCCGTCCCCCGCGACGGAGCCCCACGCGCCAGCCCCGCGCGTGGGAGAAGGAAGGGGAAGGGAGAAATCCCCCGGGCGGATCCAAAAACAAAATTTCTTTTTCCCTTTTTACTTCTCTCTCCCTCTCTCTCTCTTCTCCTCCCTCGCTTTTGTTCTTGCCCTAAATCAGCTGCGAAGTCGTCTTATCCTCTTCGATTCCTGAAGAATCGTGTCGCTCTTCTCCTCCTCCTCGACGATTAAGAATCCGATTTTGATCGCGGCGGTCGATCGTCGGCGGCTCCGATTCGGCGGCGGCGGAGGCGGAAGATCGGTTGCTCGGCGCAGCTTCGCGTTTTTCCGGCTCGAATCGCGCTGCCGGGTGAGGTAGGTGAGTGTCGGGATCGTGTTTTCCGGAGGTCTTCGCGGCGTCGGTGCTGTTTGATCGGATTGTGGTCTGATTAGGCCCCTAACTTACGCCGGCGTGTTTGGGTTAGGGTTCGGTTCGGTTGGGGGTGTTTCGAAGATGGACCCGATGGATATAGTGGGGAAATCGAAGGAGGATGCGTCGCTCCCCAAAGGTCGGTTCTTTTTCCTTTCTTTCTTTCTTTCTTCCCTATGTTTCTTCGCCTGTGTATTTGACGGATTTCTAGCGTGTTGGTTCGTGAGTGATGGTGCTTTGCGTCTCTAATTTGGGGGTTGATTGGCTGAACTGGGGTTTCGTTCTTTTCTCGTTGCTTGATTGGCTTAGTCAGTGAGAGTGACCTTTTTTTTTTTTTTTTTTTTTTTTTTGGGGGACCGGGGGGGAGAACTGCATGGAGTTTGTCCTTTCAGTGTTCTTCTATCATGCGAAATGGAAGTAAGCGCGGTGGCGGTGGCGGTGGCGGTGGCGGTGGCGGTGGCGGTTTTTTTTTTTTTTTCTTTTTGGGGATATTGAGCACACTGTGTTTGAAGAACCCTTAGGCAGGCAAAGTCATTGGGTTGGTCCCTTGTGTTAAATCTTGAAACAGCATGAGATAGTCAGATTTCTGCAAATTATTGAGCCAGAGTTTTATTTAGACCTTACTTTAATACCTCTTTTGCCAGAGTTTTATGTCGATACACGTCCACTTACTGCAAGCATAGCCACAGGAAGCCCGTGACACCAGTAGTTTAGCCAGTTCTAATGCACTAGTTGATTGAAAGGAACGATTGTGTGGGGACCAATCCTTGCAGACGAAGCAAAAATTTGGCGGCCGGGAGGTCATGCATATGTGTAAAACTTTGCTATGGGGTGCTTCATAACACTTACAGCAGTTTGAAATATTTTGATTGAGCATGTGGTGTTATACTTGTCAAATTGGTGTGTTACTAATGCTCTACTTAGTACTAAAGCAGTCTGTTTGTTTATCGTTTTTGCAGCAACTATGACAAAAATTATAAAGGAAATGCTACCGCCCGATGTTCGTGTTGCACGAGATGCTCAAGATCTATTAATCGAGTGTTGTGTAGGTAAGAAATAGCTGCTTTGATTGAATATGATTTAATGGCAAGCATAAATTAGTCATAGATCATCTTGAGTTGAGCTGGTACTTCACTGCTTTCCAATGGATGGCAGAAAAAGTTATTTGATCATAATAATTGATGGATATTGCTAGTAAATTTTTGCCCCGTATTTATAAAAGATATAGTTCTATGTGCTCTATACTCTAGCTTTTGGGTTTCAGGTACTATATTGTTAAGGGGTCGATATTTCCAATGGGATAGTGGTTCATTTGCATGATCCCTATTTTTCTTCCCAGAGGTTGATCTGGTGCATTTGGTATAGTTGAGACAAGATTGGCTTTATACTGAAGCTCTTTTGCCAACTATACTTTTATGTCCATCTTTGTTTCTTGATAGGTTAACCATACATTATCCCTCTGAAACAGCTGTTGTATAGGAAGTTGTGCATATATACAAAGGTTTTTGCTAAGTTGACTTGTTGCAATGTTTTCATATGATTTGACTTTCTCCTGCCCTCACTGGACCTTAGCTATTGCGTTCCTTCTTTTAAATTTTTTTACAATATCCTGGTTGCCTTGTATCTGACATCTTTTCCTTTTAATGTACTCTTCAGAGTTCATAAACCTGGTGTCATCTGAATCGAATGATGTTTGTAATCGAGAGGAGAAAAGAACGATTGCTCCTGAGCATGTACTCAAGGCATTAGAGGTGCTCTTCTTGTTCTTGTTCCTCTTCTTTATTGAACACACTCGCATTGATAATTGCTTTTCTTTTGATCCTGCACATTCTCCTAGCTAGCTATCAGAAGAACCATGTGCTTGAGTTCTGTCCTGGTGAATTATAGTTCGCAATGCCAAAATCTGTACTTCAACAGGAGAATCTATGGGCTCTAGCAGCGTTATCTTCATTTTGTTTTAATATATAATCATACAAACCAATACTTGAATTGTTATCATTAAATTGCCGTTGATGGCAATGATTTTTGTTGTCTTCCTTTCTTGGCATACATCCATTAAGATCTTAGAATATATTATGCTCTCCGCATGCTTACTGAAAGTCAAACTGGTATATTTTGTGGCAGCATTAGCACAGATCACGTGGATATGCCATTCTAGTAGTAAATAATTTTCTACTCAAATGCCAGTTATTTTTCCCCCCTTCCCTTGGAGGCTTTAGTACCTAATATTTTTCATTAGTGGAAGTGTCTGCTGGTCTACCATTACATTGTTAATTATAAGGGAACATTTAAAACAGATGTTGAAGAGAAGCAAATATTTCCTTGATATTGTTTGTATATTTTGACTCTCTTTTCTAGGATTATGATTTTAGATGCTCATGGTAATTGCTGTTTCAGGATTTTCTAGATTTGATTCGGTAGTTGATTGACATTTCAGGTTCTTGGGTTTGGGGAGTACATTGAAGAGGTTTATGCAGCTTATGAACAACATAAGCACGAGACGATGGTATTGCTTTTTTTCTTTTTTTCAATAAATTGTATTTTTTTTTCGGGTAACTGTCTGACAAGTTGAAAAAGTCTGCTGCTCATTTGCTCCGTGTGCGGTTGTTAACATTCTAAAAGCTGGTACATTGGAACTTAAAGATGCTTTGAGTAGATATCATCATCCCTAACAAACTTTATGGAGATGAATTGTGCTACAATTTCTTAAGCTGTCTAAACTTCAAAGCCACTGAGTTTTTTGAGCTAGTAAAATTTTTATATTATCTGATCATTTGACTCTTAAATTTAAGTGTAAGATGTAAAGAAGCCAGCTTTTCCATAGGGACTTCTTGATCTCATGGTTTGTGATGAGTTCTCTTATCAAAATGTTAGTTCAATATCACAACTATTATGGAGGGTACTCGAGTCTGTTGGTCCTGTTCCTTAGAGTGTTGGGAACAGAATTCATAAAGCTGTTTTCTTTATCTTTCCCACACTCTTACAGTGATGTTAGTTGGCTTCTGATGATCGGGTTAGAAAATCCATTTGCTGAAAAGACATTGCGAGAGAATAATAATTAAGTGGAGGGATGCAAAAAGTACTTGAACTGTGCATCTGTGGCAAGATGCAAAACATAAGCAGTGTTTGCTCTATTGTTTTTGGAAACTTATTTTGCATTTTTATCCCTTCTTGATTGTTGCTTCTGGGCCATGTTAATTTCAGAAGATGGCGGGAGCATTAACATCTTCTCTTTAAATGTGTACAGCAGGATTCTCTTAAAGGTGGTAAATGGAGTAATGGAGCCGAGATGACTGAAGAAGCATTGCTAGCAGAACAGCAAAGGATGTTTGCCGAGGCACGTGCCAGGATGAATGGTGGGGCAGCCGTCCCCAAACAAGCAGATGTAGACTCTAATGTAGAGAGCTAATTTTAGGACCTTGATTTCCTTAAACCATAGGCAAGCATCTCTAACTCTTTTATATGTGCTTCTGATCTCCTCTTATTTTGTACAGAGCCAGTTGGGAGGTAGTCTGGCTTTTGTTGATATCATTTACGCTCCGAGCTTGTATTTTATGTATGGATGTTTACCTAATGTAATTAGCGAGAGCTCTTAACATGCTTAAATCCTCTGTTTCCGGTCAGTGATCGCTGTAGTTACTATTCTATACGTCCCTGTTCGTGCAATGAAGTTATTTTACTCTTCTTAAGAATTGAAGGCTGTTGTTGAGAGCTGTGGCTGCTGGATGTTATTAGATGCAGTTTTGATTCCTCCGGGGAATGCTTTCTCCCAAATTGGAAACAGCCAGAATTGCAGGATTGCTGGTATCGAATTCTCAAGGATGAATAACAGGAAGACGGTCCAGCCTTTTTGTTTTTGATAATTTGTGTCTGTTGCTTGGAAATAGTGTAATTATTTTAGAAATGTCAGCTTACACTACGTTTGGTATTTTCTTTACTCGAACTGGTTCTTGATTCTGAAATGGCACATATGCCGACACACAGCTTCACCAGCATAGAATATCGCATAATCTAAAGTCAAGTTGTTTGAATAGATTCTCTCTCTCCTATGTAAAAGGAGAGGACACCTTTCGGTCAAAGAAGATGCTGATGATACCAGGAATTAATTTTTGAACGAAAATGTTGCCATCCTGATTCGGAGTCTTGGAGCAACTGCAGATTTACCCTTGCTCCTTTTCAGGAATAGTCCGGAACTATTAAGAATATATCTTTCTTGGTTCTAAACTAATGAAAGATCGACCACGAGTTCACAACAGTCGAAATCTAGGACGCCTGGCAATACTTAGTGCGCGGCCATTTCGTGGTCAAGCATTACATTAAACGTGATCTAATCAAACTAATAAAAGAATCTGCTGTGATCACAATCGAAACTATTGTGAAAGAATAAACGGTATGGATACAAACAGAATTTATAAGGCTTGCTTGATCGCACGCATAGAGGGAGAGAGACGTGAAAAAAAGCACACAAAGCACATGTCCTTAATTATAGAATACCACCCGGCATGTTGCTTTCTCCATCTCTCCTCGTCTACACATTATCATGCTCGAGCTCCAACTCTCCCGCTTATCTTTCTTTAGTCGCCTCTACTTGAAACATTTTCAGGGGGCCTTCTACGGGTGAAACCCGGCTGTATGACACAATTTCTTTTGTGAATAAAGCAAGTCAAAGAAAAAGGATATGCAAACTTGATCAGCAGCAGGAGAAACTCCGGCACAGTATTAATGTGCTTATATTATGCTTGTTCAGTGAATGCGTGTAAGTTGGAATAGCGTAGTGTCATTATGGAAAGTGGCAGGGATGGGTTAACTACGTTACCTGAAGTAGCATGGAGGGAGCTCCAGCCAGGTCGGGAACAACATGGCTTCTGGTCTTTCTTCCATTGAACGTGGCAGCCGAAGGGCTATTAGCCGTTGTTATGTCCCAAAAGCTGCGCTTCTTAGCCGTGGGAATTGGTGATTTAAACCGGTGACCCGGGCTCCTAATCTCGCCAGTGCTCGGCTCCTTAGGTCTCGAGCTAGCCCTTGTGGCTACCCTTTTCGCTCCTTCCCTTGCCACTCCTATCGATGATCTTCTTTCACCCTTTCGTGAAAGCTGCTTTATGCAGTCGTCCTTCTGTTTCAATTCAAAAGCGTGTTCTTTCTTCATCTTTTGCATGTCTGCCTCCAAGGCCTTGACGATCTGTTGAAGGTCTTTAATCACTTCATCCGCTCCCTTCGGTTTGAATTCTGGAGTGAAACAAGTGCCTGATAAGAAAGAAGCTCTGGGTCTCCGTTTTTCATTTGGCAGGCCTGATGTAGGAGGAGTCAACAGAGAGGTCACGGAGGATGGGGTGGGAGATGATTGGGCAGCCAAGGACTGTGCCTGAAGGGTAAGGAGCTTCTGTTGCTGCCGAGCCAATTGCGCTCGCAATTCTCGATTCTCTTTCTGTAACTCCAGTAAGAGCTTGGCCCGGTCGGCTTCTGATTCTGGTACCTGCAATGTTTCTTCATTCACCTCGCTTGCCTGGGAAGGTATGAGCAAGTATCAATAATGATTGCCAACATCTCCAAGGAGAAGCCCCGAAAAGTTTCAAGAAAATGCATCAGGATGGAACATCATTAGTTATCTAAAGATAGGAAGATGGTGATTGTTAGGAATTTAACCTTGGCACGGATTTGTTTGGCTCGGTCTGCCCAATGAAGTGTGTTTTGTGTCTCCCCAAATGAGAGATTGCTTGGACTGATATTGGCGATCATCACAGTATTACAAGATCCCCCTAGAGAGTCCTTGAGCAGCTGTGTGAGCTTCGAGTTTCGGTATGGAATGTGCCTTTTTCCCTCCACAAGAGCATTAATGCAGCTACTTAGTGCAAGAAGAGACCGATTAATGTTGGCACCCTCGAGTGATCTAAGAGTTCTCTGATCTGTGGCAAGAGCTCTCTCTGACCCAGCAAGATCGATCAACGACAACTTACCCACTCGGTTGATCACATTCATGGCTGCATCTTTTACTCGATATTCAACCATAACCTTATTATGGCAAAGCAGGGTGTAAGAGACTCGGAATCTCAGTTCCAATTGGAAACCTTGTTAAGTATATGCATCTGCAAATATACCTGGAGAATGGCATGGGATCGGGAAGATGTTTCATTGGCCCGTGTCGGTTCAGTAGTTCGGTTTTGGTTCCCTTGGAAAAGCAGTGCCATTACCTGTCTCGCAAGCAAATGAGGAAAGAAGATTATCAGCCATTACATTTAACAAACTCTCACAGATTAGGAAAGTTTGAGAGGGAACGGTATTATTACTTCATCTGTTGAATAAGCTCTATACTGTGTGAGACCAGCTGCCACAATCCCCTGAGGAACAGTCAACCGCAATTTAGATATTGATCAAATTTATGAAGTAAAATGAGATTGAGAAGGAAAAAAAAAATATTCAATTGAATCCTAGCCAACTGAGAGGCTTTCATAGTGGCAAAACAATTGCTACAAAGGATAATCAACAGAAAGACCATTTAGGACTAAATAAAAAGTAAAAAGAGGCAATGGTAGTACTTGAGTATTCTTCATAAAAGTTTTGAGAATAGTTTCTCTCCTTTTATATTACAGGGGGATTCGCTGAATATTATCACATTGGAGATCCTAAATTCTAGGTTGCGATAGTATAAGCCGAACTCCTCATTCGATTCTTGAGAATTAAAAATTCTGAAAATGATAATTTCTATTCCATGAAGCCAGTTCATACAAAACACTAGACCAGGAAGGAGTATGATAACGCCAAAAAGTACATTTTTCTCGAATGTGTTCAGATATATCCATGATCCAACCTGTTTGTCTTCTCTGAGAACAAGAGGCCTTCCAGGAGAAAGCAAATCACGGACAGTTTCGTTGTAGACCTCGAGATAGGACAGATGAACCACGTGGTTTCCATCACAGCTCCTCTGCCTGATTTTGGTGAAGAGATCCTTAATTGCCAAAACCATGACTCCAGGATTCTCAACAGTACCGAGCATTGTGTAAGTCTTTCCAGCTCCAGTCGCACCATAGCAGAATACGGATCCATTCCTACCCTGCAGAACTGCTTCGACTAATTCCGCTGTTCTGTTGACAAAAGTAAGTGACAGCATCATTCTTTGCTTTGATCTAAAATAGAAAAGAAGGCTAAAGCATTTCCATTCCTAGGGAACTTGAAGACCTACTCAACAAAGAATTACTTCAGCTTCCTTCAAATGCACATTCAAATCTTTCCTATTTCTTTTTAGTAATTAGAAATATTAAGCTTGAGAATGTCTAAAAGATTGAACTGCTATTCTATTATTTTGGATTCCTACTCCAAAATCCAATACATAATCACATCCTCCCTCTTTTGGTAATTCTGTGCCACCAAACAGTATGCTTGTTGTACTTACGAAAAAAAAAACAGTATGCTTGTTGCCAACACCAATGGAAGTGAAAACTGGTCTGAAAAGCTTGAATTTAAAGAAGAAAGAGCAACACAGAGCAGAACCCCCTTAAAACTCCATGGTGGGATCTCTAGCAAGAATTCATCATAACATCAGAACTCTCTAGGCAGGAAAACAGATCGAAAATTTCGCTCATCCGAAGCTTAAATGTTCCAGAAAGCTACAATGGAGCAATACATATCAATCGACATAGTCGAAACTCTCTCCTGATAGTCCCTTGTTTCCAGCTACCAGAATTGGAGCACTAGAAAGACAAACTGCCACCAGCTTCAATTTAGTGATGAACCGACTAAAATTAGTAAGTAGGCCGTCTAGGGACTGCTAATCTTCTCAGCAGATTGCCATTTACCAAAGCTTAGGACTATATCGGCAAAACTGCAATCGAGCTCTTCGCCAGCAATTCAAATGCATCAAACCATCAAAAACTCGAAACATTTTCTGAAAGAAAAGGGAGAGATACTCACGTAGCGGAATAAACTTCATGCTGAGTAGCGGTGTCCGGGAACGACGCATCGAAAGCGAAATGCCTCCCTCTCAGCCTCTTGAGCCTCAGGTAATCGTTCTCATTCCCGAACTCCGTCAAGTACACGTCCCTCCGGTTCGCGATCCTCACGCAGCACCTCGACCCCGCCTCCCTCTCTCTCTTCGCCATCGGCCGCAGCCTCACGAACACCAGAATCCGGCTATGATCGCCGCCGCAATTCCTCTCCCTGGCCGCCTCCGGCTTCTCCATTTCCGGAACGACCTTGGCAGCCCCACCCCCCAAGGACAGCCTCCTCGCCACCGTGGTGGCAGTAGCCACTGGGACCACCTTCCTCGGGCAGGTCGAGAACCCGATTATCCTGTCCTGGCCGGAGCCGATGTTCTCCTTCGCGTCCCCGGCCCTCGGGTTCGGGTTCGGCTTGCTGGGCTGGGGCAGGACGAACGTTCTGGTGATCGTCGAGTTGGTCATCGTGTTCTCCCTCATGACCTGACCCGGCCTCGACCCGTCTTCCACTTTCGGCTCCTTCGATCCGAAGAGCTCGACGCTCGGGTGGGTCGAGAAGCCGGCACGGTTCCCGCTCTGCTCCTCCGCCGCCGCCGCCGTCGTTCTTGAAACGTTCCTCGCCTGCTTCTGCTGCTCGTAGAGGAGGGTCAGCTCCTTCATCTTCTCTTTCAAGCCGTGGTGCGGGTTCCGCAGCGGGAGGTTCAGGCCGCTCATCTGGGCCGCCCTCGACCGCGGCCCCGGGCACGAGTCGTCGTCCTCATTGCTCTGCCCTCGGCTGCCGCTCTGCGAGTGGGACCGCGTCGACACTGGCATGTTCCAATGAGCTTCCTCACCATCCAAACCAAGCTAACGACCGATCTTTCCGCCGACCCAGTTGCAGAAACGAGCCCCGCAGTGGCCGAAAATCGAAAACAAAGCGCTCTGGTTGCAGAAACAAGTCGCACGGTGGCCAAAGATCGGAAATTTTTCCCGGAAAACAGAGCCCAAGATCAGAAATTTTCCCGGAAAACAGACCCAAGGTCAGAAATTTTCCCGGAAAACTGATCCCGGAGCGCGCGTTGCCGGCGGAATTAGTAACAAGACTGCGAAACTCTGATCAAGAACAGCACAGTTTGAAGAAGCTGAAGCGAAGAGAAAGAAGGCAGCGCAACGAGCTCTTGACAAATGGGGAAATTTCGGAAAGAGGAGGGAAGGGCGGGGATCCAGTGCGGGATATCCGGGGAATGATTTCGGTGGGATCTCGGCCGTTGAGATGGGGGCTCGTTATTATGGACGGCTGATGGAGGGGGAGGGGCGTGCAGCTTTTTGAATGGGAATGGCTATGAGCACTCCACTCCGGTCGGACCCTCCGTGCGGGGTGGGGAGACCGGGGGAGTGGAAGGAGGGAGAAAGCGGAGTGCCCGTAGGGGAGAGAAATTTGAAATCCGCATCCGGCCTCGTAACGTTCAAACTGCTGCGTGTCAGAGAAGAGACCCCAAACGGTCGGTTTCTTGTTCTTTATGTTTCAAAGGGCATAGTCAAATCTTTTCTTGATTTTCTTTTTTTCTTTTTTTTTGAATTATGTGAATAAATTAAGGGCTTGCTTCTGAGATTTTATTATTATAATTAGGTCTTTTTTCGAAGCATGTAAAATCTATTTCTTTATTTGCCAGGAATTAGGTTGAAATAAGCATTTTGGCAACACATGATTTTAAATTATATAATAGCTCAAGATAATGTGAAATGGTTATTTAAAAGTAACAATAAAGTGCTATGTTTTAAGAGAATGGTGTAGCCATGAAATGATCATCAATCATCAATCATCACCATTATAGTTGCTACCCCATGGCTATATTGAATATCACTTTCACATGGTAGGATAAGCCTACCTCCTAAGTCTAATCAAAGGCACGCCACTCATGCTGCGATCAATAACTTCGCGAGGAGACAATTCAATGTGGCATGAGCCCAAATTAGCACAATGAATTAAAATCTAACTTAAAAATTTCTTTGTTTTGGGACCATAAGATCCCAATATGTTATTACTAAAGGTGATCATATCCTGGGTAGTTGGGTTCTTGGCCTAATATAGGGAATTGACCCTTGTGACTTGCAATATAATTTTCTAGAATCATGAACCAAATTGGTCTATTTTTGGACCTATGTGACGTAACCTCTTTTTTTTTAAAAAAATATATAAGAAATCATATTCATCTAATAAAACATAATAGATGCAACATTTTACTACGGAAACATATAATGGTATTGTTGTTTTTTCATGTTAAAGGCAAAGGTTTGATTCTCATTGAATAAAAAAGTAATTTTTTTCTCCAAAAGAAGTTTCAAACCGTCTCAATTGGATAACAAAATTGGCTCAAAACCGATTAGTATGATTTCTAGGTTTTACCGCCTCTTTCCAACCTTTGAATTAGGAACCGAATTAGTCTTAGATTGATTTTCAAATTTGTAAAACTGGGAACAAACCCCATTTTCCCTAAAACAGATCACTCCTAATGGATTTTTGGATCAAACTAGACTAATGCTCACCCCTAGTTATCACTCTAATAATCCTCACTTGTGGCGCATCATATTTGATTAGATGATCATAGTATAATGTCGGTATGATCATTTGATGGTTAGTGCACTATCATTAGAGTCATGGTCAGATTAATGGACGGTGGGGGATGCGGCTTGTGAGCATATTTGTCCTTAGCTTTATGGCATTATTATCGGCTAAAACCACGTTGGACGAATGATGATAAACTATGAATTTGTCCTCAGCTTTATGTTTGGAGGGTAATCACTCATCTAACCCACGCCTTTATCTTTACTTTCACGTTTTCTAATCTGCCCCCCTCGTTCGGCTTTCCCAGGTTTGAAGTCAGAACATAATGAGCAGTCCAATTTGCTTAGTCTTTTTTTATAGGGAATCATACCTAACTACATGTCCTATATGTGGGTACATAGCACTGTTGTCATCATCTCTATGTTCTTAAAAGCGTTTAACATATCAAATTAAATAAAAATTAAACCTCAAAGTCGAAGCTCAAGCACTTCGAAGGATAGGAAAGAAACGACGAATAAGCTGGTTAAATCGTTTTCGCTCAACTTGATCGAAACATAATGCGATTATACAAGTTATTGAGTTTTCGAGGAGCAATTTAAACTAGCAGCTATTTCAAAAGGGAAAAAGTACCAAAAAAGTTATAAGTCTATTATATTTGTATCAATTTAGTTTTAAACTTTTTGTATTTGTATCAATTGAGTCTATTTTGGAATGGCAATAAAAATGGTTGTGTAGGGAAAAAAAGGTTTGGTGGGTGGATTTTTTATTTTTTTTTTTATGTTGAACGAATGTAGACATGACTTTCATGAGTTTAGGAATTGTCGAACTTTGTGTTCAAATGGATGGTGTTGAACTCCGGTTTGAGTTGGGCTTGGCGTCTCGGGGGTCGACCCGTTTCTAATTTTTCATATGGGCCAAGATCTTAGCCTATTACTAATGGGGTTTGAAATTAATTGACATGGGCCCCACAGTCGGTCCAAATCTAGGGAGCTAGAGTTTTCTACAGATTGTAGTAATTCCTACCTAGTAGACTTTCACCAAAGAGAAAAACCTCTTAAAAATAAAAGCCCGTTTAGTTTAGTTTTTTTTAGCGGTATTGTAATCTGACTTTAAACAAATTTATTTTCGACTTTTAATTTGTTATTAACGTCCTCCTTATTTTTTCACCATGTTCATGGAGAGTAATGATCATCATGATATCTATGTAAAACCATAACTTTTTTTTTTTTTTTGACTCTTTGGGGATTCATTACGTTGCTAAAATTTATTGGTGTTATCTATAATTTTGTATCGGGTGGTAAAATTTTAGTGATTTTGTGTACTAAACTTATCGTTATTACCAAAAAAACATATTTTTCGGTGCTTAAGATTGTTGGCAAATAAGGAAAATTACCAAAACAATCTTAAACCAATTGCAATTTTTCCAGTTCAGTGATAAATATTTTGTAATTGTACTAATTTAATCTATCTGATCAAATTTGGCTGGCTGGCTTGACGTGGATGCTGGCCAGCGCCAACCTTGTGGCCAACGCTGACATGGCAATTTTTAAATAAGATTTTATTTTTTTGATTTTTTTTTTGATTTTATTTTTTGATTTTTCTTTTCTTTTCTTCCTATTGTTCTTCTTCTTCCCACACCTCCATAGTGGTTAGCAAGGCTCTAGCGAGCTCGCCCGCCACTGGGAGAGGGTCCAAGGCCCTCGCTGGCTGTCGACAAGCAAGCCCTCACCCTTGGCTATGAGGCCATGGCCGCCTTTGCTTGCGGCCTCCAGGCCTTCGCGAGGCGCAGCCGCCTTAGATTGAGGTCAAAGTGAGGCAGCGAGGCTCATTTGGGCTTGACGACCATTAGTAGAGAGAGGGAGAGTGCGCCTAAGATAGAGGGGGAGGACCATGAGGCACCTCGCATAGGCCTAGGGGCCGAGAGGGCTTTGGCCGCTATGGGTGAAGGCAACCATGGCCTTCCCAACCGCGGGTGAGACTGCCTTCTCCGTTGCTAGCAAGGCTATGGTGAGGCTACCCTCGCCTGTGGCCCCAATCCTCACTAGGGGGAAGAAGAAGAATAGTAGGAAGAAAGGAAAAAAAAAATTATTAAAAATTTTGAAAAATAAAATATTATTAGACAATTGCAATGTTAGCGTCAGTTGGATGGTTGCCGCTTGCCGCATCCATGTCAACGCAGCCGCCAAATTTAGTTGGATGTAACGCAAAAAAATATATGATTGAATTGTAAAAAAAAAAAAAAAGTTTTTGGACTAAATTAGTATAATTGTAATAGGTTTAAGACTCTTTTGGTAATTTTGCGTTTATTATTTCAAATAAGCCCTAAAATAAGTAAAATTGGTAATTGATTGATTCATTAGATTGGAAGTGGAGGATTAAAGAAACGGGTCCTATTATAATCCCTAGCGATTAAATAAGAAAAAACACAACACAACAACATCCTCTGCTCTTAGATCTTAACCTTTGACTCTTCTTCTAATTCAAAGCTACATATACATCAAATATTTACTATAGTTTCTCTCAACCTACTCGAACATGACGAGCAGGAGCACCCATACCAACGCCATCATCTCCTTCGATGTCGAGCCCCAGCCCGACCCGTTGACACCCCGACTTGGCCACCCCGAAGAGACCTCGATCTGCAAATCCCGATGCAGATCGTCGTCTCCTTCGCTCATCTCGGCAATCAATAGAGACGACACCGTGCGGTTGCCGCTGGCGTTTCCTCCTCGTGAGCATGGCCTCACCCCGAACGGCACGTTGACAGCCAACGACGACGAAGAAGTTAATGGGAGCCGATGACAGAGATTGGGATTGTTCCATGCGCCGAAACGCCTGCCCATCTTGCCGTAGAACGTGCCCGGGAAATCGAGTTGGCCGGTCAGATTGTTGCCGTTCAGGTAAAGCGCGCTGATGCAAGGCAGCGATGCGAGCTCGGGAGGAGGAGTCCCCCAGAGAGAATTATCGCTGAGTCCCAAGAATCTCAGCCGTTTGAGCTGCGTCATGGACTCCGGAATGCGGCCTGTCAGCCCGGTGCTGGACAGGTCCAGCACTTCAAGATCCTCCAGCTTCGCCCATTCAATGCCCGTGAGGTCGCCGCGCAGCGTCGGGTTGTTTGACATCACCATCTCCTTCAAGGAGAACATTTCTTGGATGCCCCGGATCAACCCGCCCGAGATCTTGTTGCCCCCGAGGTCCAGGAGCGTGAGGTTCCTCAAGTTCCCGAGTTCTCGGGGCAGAGGCCCGTCCAGGTTGCTGTTGCCGCTCAGGTCAAGCTTCAGGAGCGAGGTCAACCCCCCGAAGGTCAACGGCAGCGGCCCGGAAAGGTTGTTCCTGCTGCAGTCGAGGATCAAGAGGCTGTTCAGTCCTCCGAGAGCCGGTGGGATCTGACCCGCGAACCCGTTCGACGAAAGGACCAGCCTTTTCAGGCGGATCAGATTGCCCAACTCCATCGGCAAAGGCCCGGTCAGTCCGTTCTCGAGGAGGACCAGTGATTGGAGCCGCTTGAGGCTGCCGATGCTGGCGGGAACGGTTCCGACGAGTCCCGGGTTTGATCTGAGCTCCAGCGACTCCAAGGTGTTCGATAAGGCTCCCCAGCTGAAGATGGGGAGTCTGACAGGGTTTCGGCGAGGGGAAGAGAAGCAACTGTAGATGGAGAGCGTCGTGAGGTGCTTGAGCTCGAGCAGGTGATGCGTGAGTCGTGCATCCTGGGCGCACCTCAGAGAGTTTTCGTAGACCGGTCCGACGTTCAAGGCGCTCACGTACCACCAGCCATTGTAGAGATCACAATCCACTCCCTGCATTGATCATGGAAAACAAGAAGTCGAGGGTTGACTTGTTATGTTGCAGAAAGAAGAAAAAGGGTTATTTTATACATGGTGTAATCCCGATTACACAAGCAGTGAGCTTCAAACTGCCTTGCATTCAATCCCAGGCTTACGCCCTTCACACTTCTTCAATTGCTTTTCTTTTACAATCTCGTTCGTCTTTCTTTCCCATATTTCTTGAAGCTAACACTTGGAAATTCTATTTGTGGAGGATATACTGCTGATCTAGACGAAAATTCCTCCTTTAATCGAGCCTACGAATCTCGAGCCAAGGAGAACAACTGGACCAGCAGATTTCAAGAAAAAAAGAAGAAGTAAATCTATATTATCAGCGAAAGAGAGCACAAATTTGGACTAGAAAATGGAAAAAAGATATAGGAGAACAGGATTAAGCAATGCTTGGTGAATCAAATATGATCTTCAAGATTGATGAAGCTCAAGCTCATTTTCAATGATCATGCTCATGGATTGTATTATGGTCCCTTTTTCTTCTTTTTTTCCATTTTTTTGCAAAATCCATTTACGTTACTTATTATATAGATTTGCGGGTCTTGGCTGAGTAACTTGGGCAAAAAATGTTCCACTGAGAGTAAACGGAAGTAAACTTTTGGACATGTCGCTGATCCTAGTACACTGCTTTTGAAATCACGCAAGTAGACCACGGTATAATAAAACAAAAATAGAGGGCGATTTCTTTAAGGGAAGATTTCCAGATACATATATCGTAAATGGAAATTTCTAAATGCGGTTTGGAACTCAAAGGGGTTTCTTGCTGTTGACAATTGCACGTGGGGAACTCCAAGAACTCACTAGACATCATCATTAGTTAGCTAAGTTACAAGATCAAGCGATTCGTCTTCTATCTAAGAAGAGTAAGCATTATAATGCCAAGTTAACAAGGAGTCACACATCTCGTCTTTCAACACACATAAAACCTTCTTTGGACATTGATAAATTTGGACATCGTTATGATAGCTACTCTTTTTTACCATTCCAGATCTTCGCTATTGCTCCAGTATCTGAAGGAACCGCGTTCAAGAACTACAAAAAGTAATGCATAGATGTCCCTTGTCCTTATGAAACCGAGACAATGCATGCCAAAATGTTGGTAACATGATCGATCTCTGATCTCCATTATCTCTTGCATGTTATTCAAAAAGTAGTGAAGTACCTGAATTGGCGTCCACCCACAAGGGTCAGGATACAGATCAGAGCCATTCCACCATTTGCCCACAAAACCCTGAATTGCAGAGTACAGCGCCTCTTGCTCTCCTCTCTCCATTGGAGCCCCTGAGGAACCATTCTCTTGTTCTTGTCCTCTACAGGAAACATTGAACGAGGACAAGGACAACAAGGATAGCATGATCAAGAAGCAAAGAGGAGGACTAAACGACATCTTCATGGCCAAATCTAAAACAAAAAAGGCCACAAGGCTCAGTAAAGAAGTAACTAGCACTAGTCAAAACTAGTATATATCAACCCCTTTCATAGCAAAAAAAAAAAAAAAAAAAAAAAAACCCCTTTCAAAAGTGGAGAGAGAGAGAGAGAGAGAGAGAGAGAGAGAGAGAAGCACGTTTATGAAAGGGCCACGCTAAGCTCATCGCCAGTCACACCACCATAAAGAGAGAAGAACATGACAAGAAAGAAAAGCAATGGCCGGCGTGTCTGCTTTCCCCGGAAAACACCGACAGGCGACAGCACAGGAAGAGAAGCTCCTATCAGACCGTGTACAGTGAGAAAGACGGAGGATTATGGAATGCTCTATTACACGACCTCCGTACCGATCCAGCAAACAGTGAAGCAGGAAACTACACAGGACAAGCAAGATCTAGTCCGGAGTCTTCTTTCCCGCAACGAAAAACCACTTTCTTGAAAGATATTTAAGAGACTTTCGAAAGGAAAAGGAGACCGTAAATGCCAAGAACGTACTACGAGTTCAGTTGCGAAAGTGAAAATTGAGTGTGGGCATTCTTTGATGACATCGGGAGTTTCCTTAGCGCAAAGTACGAGGTGGCCTTGGCGCGAGCCCTTCTTTTGCATGTGGGTTCTGTTTCCCTGTTCGGGAAGAATTTATGTTAAGATTGGCGGGCGGACCGAAGCGCCATATCGGAGCTATGGGACTAGGGTTTTCCAGTTCCGGTTAAAACGCCAGGACTTGTCGTGACGCTACTTTTGGGATGCAATGCTCATCTTTCATACCAAACGGTCAATAGATATAGAACTCGATTCATAAATCACGTGGCGGATTGTAGATTAATATTCAAATAATCAAGTCATATTCGAGCGTTTGACAAGAGCTCGTCGCATTACTTCATGCACAAAAGAGGTTCATTCCATCTTAGTACAAATACAAATTCTTGTTTTTTGAGTTATATATGGCTACGGTTAGGGCTAGGGTTCTTATCGGGGGACCAGTGTAGAAACGGGGGTGTTATAATGAGACTTGCCACGCATGCATGTGTAGGTGTTGCATGCAGGCACGAGACTGGATTTATTAATGCCCTTCTCCTTCGGTAGGGGGCCCGAGTTTCATTCCTTTCCTTGCAGCAAGCCATTCATGGCGGTCTTCGCTACATTCACTTGATCTAGTGACCAAACGAAGGATCCATGTAACATACTTGTAAGCTAGACGCACACATCCTCTTCCGTCCTTTTGAAGAATCAAGGTATGTGCCTGTATGACAAGAAATCACACATAAATTGTAGTTAGACTTGTCAAACGAGTGGGTCGGATTGAATTTGGACCGGGTTATAAATGATCTGGCAACTAATATATGACTCATTTATTTGTAATGCAAATTTCTTGATCCATATTTGACTCAACTTATATTGCTAAAACACTTTCACATTTAGCTTAGTGTACAAAATTCATATTAAACTAAGGTGAGGGAAGATAGTGAGATCGAGTGAGGGTGAGAGAGGATGAAAAGAGAGTTATAGAGTTGAATTGGGTTTAAATAAATTGTAAACTCATTTAACATCCATATTGTGTTTAAACTCATTTATGACTTACTTATTAAATATACTTAACAATTTATGACTTATTTAACACTTATATAGATTAGGACTTTGTTACTAGCATTTGTGAACCGTTTTGAGGTACGGTAAGAATAATAATCTATTGTGAACCATAAATTCATGAAAAAGTGAGTTTTACTACGATTTATAATTATTTGTGGTTTGATTTTTTGTTTTCTAGAATAAGCCATTATTCTTACCGTTTATGCAATAATTTCTCTATGGGTTAAGATGAGTCTAGTTGCTAGGAGAAATTTCATAGTCTAAAGGAGAAACTTAAAGGGCTCGTGACGATCTTTCGAACCAGTTTTGAATTAGAACGAATGCGATTGGTTTTGTTAGGGAAAATGTTAGAAATGGCTGATGAGTACTTGAATTCGGGCATGGTGCGGATGTCTCTTTGTGGCTGCATTATGTTCTGCGACCGTACTAAAAGAGCCTACAGAGGAAGAAGCTAATGGCTGCTGCACTTCCACCCTACTCCTGCGGAGCACAGAGGGAGGGCTCCATGCGCTTTGCCAGCGAGCTTTTTTTGGCTCACAATTACATGCAGATGACGTGGCACTCGCATTTTCTTGAATTTGCATTGGCAATGGCAATGAATGAAAAAGATGCACGCATCTATATTTTGAACTTTTTATATGTCATCCATCGTCCGGCCGGTTAGTTATCAAGATGACTTCTGTCAACGATCCACAAAATAATAGTAAATGAAATGAAAAAAAAGGGCAAAAACCCACCAAAAACTCTAAAATATAACCACTACATATACCCTAAGCTTTTTCTTGTGACATAAAAAATTCCAAACTTAAACTTATGTGACTCATTTAACCTCGTCAAGATTTCATCAAATGATTTCTTAGCTAAAACAATGTGGGTAAATGTATTCTAGCATTCCGATTTTTAATAAAGTTTATTGACAAAATCTTGATGGAAGGTAAATGTGCCACATATAAATTTTTTGGTGTCATAAATAGGGATAAATATGTTATAGTGGACATAATATGTGATTTTTTGTAACTTTTTCCCAATAAACAAAAGGAAGAAGAAATTTTCCATCTCTCCATTTTTTTTAAATATATTTTAATTTAATTGACTTTAAATAAGATTTATATAAAAAAAAACCAGTATTGGACCAAAATGACGTTGTTTTAATCTTTTATATATATCATGTTTTATCCACATCATCGTCACGCTGGAGGGAATTTAAAAAAAAAAAAACCACATTAGCATTTTTTACTAGCCAAGTTAAACGGAGTTAATGAAAAGACTTGGTTACATCTTGATAAGTTTTAGGATTTAATTATATTTTTTTATAAATTTTAAATTTTATTTGCACTTTCTGACAAGTTATAGAACCTGCCATGCACTTATAAAAATAAAATAAAAATACAAGTTAATTGAACACAACGCAAAACAACCTGGATGATCCCTTAGAGTAAAAGGAAGTAGAGTTGAAGGGGCTTGAGAATTCATCCCTTCAACATGTTTATTAGTCAAGGCACGAGAAAAAACATAAATATCTCAAAATTTGGTTTAGATTTGTTCAATGTGGCTCACAAACTATTAATAAATGTCCAATCTAGTCCATAAACTCTATGAAAATATTCAATATCATCATTCGGTTAATAAAATTTGTTGATGTGGCTTTCAATCCAATTAAGTTTGAACATGTTACAAAAAAAAAGTTTCACATGGATCATTAGATATTTATTTCAAATTAGAAAAATAATAATTCAAAATTAAATAATTGACATTTACGTCTTAATTCTTTTTCTTTCCATCTCTAAAGTAGGTAAATAAAAAATGTAGACATATTGCCTCATCATATTTAAAACTTAAACTCAGTATATGATGATTAAAGTTATCAAATAGCATCTGATTTGTTTTTTAAACAAACAAAAGGACTAAAGAAACATTTACAAATAATTCAAAACCACATTTAACAAATCAAAAATCTAGAAACTACACTATATATCGGATTGAAGTTCATAAACAATTTGTTTAGTATCCTCTAAAGCAAGATTCACTAATCAAACGGCATGTGCATTGTCTTCCCTATATGCATGTTTGGGGGTTAAAGCACTCAAACTGTTTAATTAGCTGGTAAACAAGGATTACTTCCGGTTACATCCAGTAATTTTCCCTTTTCTCAAAGGCCCCCAAGAATCAACACTATGGCAACTTGGCAAGTACACAAGTGGGTTTAAAAAAAAAAAACAAAAGGAGAGAGAGGAGCAAGAAGAGCATTTAAAAGCTTTTGGGTGCCTAAACCTTTGGACCACCCTACCATCTTTTGAGAAGAGGGAGAGAGGGAGAGCTGTGATCTAATCTAAATAGTGGGCAGTACTCTGTTGTGCAGGGCTGCTAGGAACAAATGGGAGGTCGTTTTCCACCATCTTCTTTGGTATAATGCCAGTGGTCTCTCTCTCTCTCTCTCTTCCTTGAAGGCCCATCATCAAGAAACTAGCTATTTAGCTTTTGTTGACGACATCTTTTGTGCTCGAGGTCAGGCCTATCATGCTCCTTTGTTGCGCAACGCCTAACAAAACAGTGACCAAGATTGGTTCAGACCAGACACGGGATACGGTTCTGGTTTTCGTTTCTCGGTGCTTTCTGAGCGAGAGCAGGTCTATTCATTGCTTCTCGGGTCAGGGATCTAGCTTTTTCACCCCTCTTTATTGTGGATTTCAGCTTCTAGCCCACTAATCTGAAGATGCACGATGACAATCAATGCACATTCATGATGCACCCTTTTGTGTTTGGTTTGCGTTGTTGTAATCAAAACAGAAAATTATTGCATATTTTAGAGTGCTTAACCCAAAAGCTTAGTTGATAAGTCGAAAAAGATTATATGAATATAAAAAATATTTAGAATCTATTATCAAGTCACGTGAAACAATATTTCAATGCCCCTCTAAAGGTGAATATTAAAGCAAGAGATCTCAAGTTCAAACATTTTTAAGATATTTCTTGTGTCATGATCGATTCTATCAACTTGCATAGTTGATAAAACAAGTCCACGCTTGCCGTTCCTTTTCCTAATCGCACTTAAGATCCCAGCCGTGTTCAAGAAAATTACATTAGGTTGTTGAATTCATATGCCTCGTTGATGAGATTCAAAAGAAAGGCTTCATGTGCTTGGTTAAGCAACTTAAGTAAAGCAGCTCTAGGACATTATTTTCATGGTTTAGCGCCGACTCTAGACACTGCATTATACCAGTGAACTGTGTATAATGTAACACAAAGTACAACCTAAAGCAAAAGTAACGACGGATCATTATTCTCTCTTCATTATTCTAGAGCAAAAGCATTGCTTTGGCTGCTTTGGTTGCTTTTCTTCCCTCGCACAACAGTCGCCAGACTCGACCCACAAACCTAAGTCTCTACGCCAAGCCAACCAGTACGGTCCTGCAGAGAGAGGGAGACTGTGATAGAGAAGAACTTTATCCAACCCTGCAATTTCAATTTCAAGTTTGCTCTGGCCCTGCTCTGAATCACTAGGAATTCACTATTAAGCCGTCCCCTCAGTTTTCTTATCGGTTGGCTCCATCAAATGATGATGCTGATGTTATGACGAGAAACTCTTCGAGAGTTCGTGCCGTGGACGTGTACTGAACCCATCATCAGCGTGTCAACTGCCACATGATCGACATTCCTAGGCTCGGAGGTCGCTGACCTTAGTGCTTATCGTAAATTTTTTGTTTTGGAATGCTTTGCCTTCTAACTTTGTACGTCATAACTTTGATGATCATGATGTGCCACATGCTTGCGGTTTCGTCAAACGGGTATCGATATACGTTTAACGGAGTCACAGTAAGGAGAACGGAGAGAGTCCATTGAATAAGCAGGGACAGAACTTTTGCGATCACTAGATGTTCCAAGTCTCTCTTTCTTTGTTCCTCATGGAATACGTAGTCGCCTGTCGGGGTAGCGAAGCTTGTACCTCAACCCCATGTCTAATGCATAGAGAATTAAGTGCTCTAGAACTCGTTGAAACTCTCAAAGCTTCACCGCTACAGTGCTCTGGAGTTCTCCAAAAGATTTGAGGTTAATTCATCTAGTTAAGCCTCTTTAAAATAGGCAACAACACGGCACCGGCAGACGTCTTACAACTCAAATGGGAAATTGGGTTCGTGGTTCAATCGCCCTCTTTATTGGTGTACAAGTGACGAAGTCGTTTGCAGCTTGTCAAGTGTCGACCCTATTTCGACAAAAAAAGAAGTATCGACCCTCTGCTCCGAATGGCTTTGGTACGATCTTCAGGCGAACTTGACCCCAAGTTGATTCTAGACATTCGCAACACTCTCCTTTTGTCTCCCAACATCATATCTTCCAAATGGGCTGGCTTTGGATGCATCTCCGTGGCAGTGTCTCCAATGCTTCCCCCTTCAATAGGCTATGTATTAAGGATTACCCATTACAGTGATGCCACTGTGTTTAGCTAACATGTAGTAACTTCCCTTGTCACGAAGAAAACAACGAACACAGAGGAAAAATGACCTTCTCAACTAAGTGAAATTCCCCGATATCCACTTCTCCTTTATGCCAACGAAAACATCAGGCAATCTGCATTGATCTGGTTACAACCAGTTACACTTCAACAGTATGTCAATTTTGGGAGAACTCTGAAGCAGCAAATGTAGAAAGGCTAACCAACATAGAGAAACGTCAAAAAAATTAACAAAGAGGCAGACATTGGGAGAATATCTCTGCGTACAACCTTAGACAATTTCAGAGATCGATGAATAATCAGCTCTGGTTCATGATAATGAATTTCCGTCGATGTCATTGGCCCTACCCAGGACAAAAGAATATACACGGGTAGGCCATGACCCGTGCAACAGTAAGAAGTGAGAATATCAGCTTTTGCATGGCCCTGTAAGTCTCAATGTAGATGAGGTTACAAAAGAAACGCACGAAAGTGAAAACAAGCACCTCGTCAAACATCCCCTGCCCCTCCCTTCTCTCCTTTTCTCTCATCCTCCTTCAGTAATAGCCAACACCTCTCATCTCCCCCTGTGATGCCTGCTGGGAATCGCCACCTTTCCCAACAAACACAATGCGACCTGCATGACATGCACAATTGAATTAAGATCGCGACAAAAGAAAATCTTCTGCACCTTAGATTATGTTCTCTAACTAACAATTTTCCCCAAGAACTCATTTCTTCCTTAACTTTAGAACCTAAGGGCCAAACAGCTACAATAGAAGCCTGATTTTTTTTTAGGACCTCCATCATTGATAATTGAAAGAAATGCTGAGATGTGACAGATAAACAGAGACGGCTCATTTCCAAAACAAACTCTGCAGCAGTTAGGCAACATGCTTACGCATCCAAGAAACTAGGATATATATTTAAATATGCAACAAGAAACTATCTTTGGCATTTTGGCAAGATGGGTAGTTCACAGTCATTTGCTTAACCATCTAGCAATTCCTAAATCATTCATAAATTTGAAAGGTGAAATGAACGTCATCCACCTTTATTTCCAAGGAAAAGCATATAAGAGATGGCTAAAACAAAAACTTTTTGGCTTCCAAGGACAGAATTAATTAGCTTTAAGGATTCCAGAGAAAATATCAACTTCTCAATACATGAAGGAGCTCAGTAAACTGAAGCCAAACAACCATTAAAAGAGAAAAGTACAGAACTGCACATACCATTTCGACGGATTGCAATCTCTCTTATGCGTCGAACAAGACCAGTTATAGGATCGGTGAAGACTTTGGACTCCAAATTGCCCTCCAAGTACAAGATCATGCTACAATCACCAAAATATATGGAAAGTGTGTGGCACATCAGTAATCTTATGAAAGTATAAAGCAATCAAAAGAATAACTAAATTACAGTAAGAGCTGCTTTTAACAACAATAACAACTGCAAAGTATGGGTTGGTCATTTAGCAGAAGTTGCCCAGCTACAGATCCCAAGAAACTAATTCTGGATAAGTCACATTGGTGCCACTACTCTTTCCCCCTCCATCTCAAAACCAAGCTTACAAAGCAAATAAACATCTTATATTGTCAACATCCCAGCTCAAATCAAATATTCAGCGCAGATATATTCCTTCCACTGTTTTGGCCAATGATACACTCCTTCCTTTTTTTGGCCAAGGATATGCTTCTTCCTTTTGACCTTTAAATTTTCAGCAATCAAGCATCGAATGAACATCACGCACGGCATGGTACAAGGACTGCCACCAAACAGGTTAAACCACAAACCAATCTTTGACTCAAACATTATGGAAAGGAACGTACATTATTTAGCTCAGAGTCTGCAACAACTGAACTTAGAGCAATGTAGTGTTTGCAACACATTCTTCATGAGAACAGTAAAACCTTCTATTACGTATCATGTTAAGGGTTCGCTGATCAGCGTTATCAATTTCATCTCAAACGTTACTCCCATAACTACATTCAAGTTTAGCCAATACAAAGTGAGCAAAAATAAGATTAATTAAACATCAAACCCACAGCTTTATCAGGTCGACTGACCAACATTACTTTATCATTAGCGTGACAGGACCTCAATAGACAAGTCTGCTACTTAAAAACCACTTAACCCTTCAAAAGAATCCAAAGATCATTAGTCAATCCTCACATGACGCCTTGCTATTCAACCCACATGTCCTACTGTGAACTGCAGCTGGATATAAGCACTAGCTTTTCAAAAGTGTGACCTAGGACATAATGACTGACATGCCAAAGTTTGCCAAATGAGTCACAATTTGCACAGAGATACACGTCAGATAGGAAGATAAGACACTCACCCAGGACTAACATGCTTCCTGACCATATCCCCCAGTGCCTCGGGATAGACTGCAACCCGATGCCACTGGACCGAAGAGCGATTTGCATACTCTCTGGGATCCTCGTTTTGGAGCGGCCTCCTATTGTTGCGAATGCCACCTGTCCCGACCGAGAACAGGGTTACCATCCTCCCACTCTTCAGCCTCTTCACAACTGGATTTTGCCCAACCTGCCCCATTATTATAGCCTAGCAAACCTCGCAAGCAGTGCCTCCGATTAAAAAGCCTTTAAGTTGCAAACTATTACACTAAACGAAGCGCAATTAGGCAAATCAAACGGAGAGACTGGCACGGATAAACCAGGAAGAGATAAAAAGAGAGACTTTCGCGCTTCGCAGAGGAACTAGCTGCCAGCCGCCGATTGCTATCAGCAGGCACATACAGAGGAATTGAATCCACACAAACACATTGTCCACTACAGTAAAAGCTGCATTTCCATTACAATTCTGCTATCCTATACAACCGCATCGCGGATTGAACAAAAGGCTGAGTTCACCGATTCAAGCGCCGGCATCGCAAGGAAAACAAAACGAACTGCGCTTGCAACGCGTGTTACGGAGAACGAGAGAGCACCGAGCCGGCCCCATCGGAACCTCACCTTGTAAATCCCGGCGTCGAGGCCGTCCTTGAGAGGCCGGTCGTAGACCGTGCGCTGCTGGTCCGGCTCCGGCGCCGCGGACGCCGGCTGCGGCGACTGCTGCGACGGAGCCGCGTCGGCCTCCGACTCGAGGCCCCCGTCCTCCGGCTCCGGAGCGGCGGCGACCGGAGGCGACGAGGCCGCCGTCGTGCACAGGGACGCGGCGGCGCCAGGAGCCCTGCGGTTCGAGAGGAGGCAGCGGTGGAGGTGGGAGGAGAGCTTGGAGAGGGAAGTCGCCATTGCTGCGAGCTCGGGAGGGTGGGGGAAGAAGATCGCGCGGGTCTTTGCAGGGGGCTTAAACCCTAACGACAAGCACGCAAAAACCTCTCTTCTCAAGAAAAGACAAGGAAACGGGAAAAAAGAAAAAGAAAAAGAAAATGGCTAGTGTTCTTTTTTTTTTAAAAAGAAAAATGAGAATTAATCATAAAATAAATTTGAATAACCATATAAAACGATATAAATTTATCAAAATTTGATAATATGGCCATTTTAATAGAATTGTCCAAGATATTATAAGGAAAAAATAAATAATGATTAATTAACGGATGGCTAAATACAATTAAAAAATTTTAAATAAAAATGACGTGGACTTATAAGTAAAATAATGCATTTGGTAAATATATAAAATTTTTATTCTCTTAATAAAAAAAAAGGATAAGAATACATTTGGTAGATCCATAATTTTTTTTGTAATGTAAAATTCCTTTTAATTTTTTACTTTATTTTAGACTTTTCTTTTTTTCCTTTTTTCTTTGCCGATGGTCGGCATTTGGTAGGGGCAAGGGGTAGCAAGAAATAAGAACAAAAGAAAAAAAATATTTATTTCTAGAAATTATTTCTGGAAATAATAAGCTAGTTTTTTTTTTTTTATTTCTTGTTTCCGTTTCAAATTTATTCTCCAACTACTTTTCTATATCGAATAATATAAAAATTAGTTGATGTTACCAAATTGATTTTTGTTCTTTTTTATTACAGAGAGCAAAAGAACAGAAAAATAAAGGCATAGGAACATTAACAAAAAGGCCCTTAGTGTTTTTCCATTCACTTACATAATATGTTTTATACATTTGTAAGTTCGATCCAATTTAGTTGTTATTATATTTTTTCTATTTGTCCAATAAGTGTGCAGAAATAGGTTCTTTTTATGTTAGTTTCACCACTTGTTTAAGTTAGATTATCTAATTGGGTGTTTAGTAAATTTTTTGAAAACCACCATAAGGAAAAGTTTGCCTTGGAGAGATTGAAAGCTTAAGGCAAGTCTTAGGCTACCTTGGGCTTTTAGCTTTCTTGGTATGCAAGAAGGTTGGTAAGTAAAAAAGTTTTTCCAAAACTATCTTCACTGACTTTTTGGTTTTTTGGTTTTGCCTTCATTTGTGACTATTTATCTTCTTCTCTACTGGGGTCATCTGGGGTGGTTGCGAGGGGCTGGTGACAAGCTAGAGAGAGGCCGGTGGGGTCATAGCAACCTGGAAATCGTTGTCGAGGGGTCACATGACCCTTGTGAGGTTGGTAGAGGTCACCAAATCCAAACATCGTGCAATGGTCTTGCGACCTTGGCGAGGGGCTGCTTGGGATTGTGCAACCTAATTAGCCCTCATCAAGGTTGAGTGACCTCCATGAGGAGTTGCATAGGTCATGCGACCTTATTAGTGGTCTCCGGGGGCTGTCTAACAGCTGCTGGCGACAAATCTAGATCATCAGGAGCCACTTGCCCTTGATTGGCAAAGGGCCATTTTTTTTTTTTTTTTTTTAAAGTAAAGTCATTTGTAAATATAATTTTCCCAAACACTATTTTACTCAAAGTACTTCACAAGAACTTTTAGATTACAATTTAACAAATAAAATTTGCATTTTCAAAAACTCTTTTAACTTAAAGTTCTTTTTCCTCAAAAACTTTTCCCATAAGTCCAACCAAACACAGCTATAAATATAAATTAAGGGTACACATGACAACATTTCTAGAACAAAAATCAATTTCTAGCCATTTCTGAATTTATTTTCTCTAGACAAGTTTTTGAGCAAATAAACCCATTTGATAACGACAAAATTTTTTTTGTTTCCGAAATAGAAATTCATTTAATAACATAATAAAATTTCTTTTTCTAGGGGGATGGCGGCCAGTGTCCCATGGGTGGCAAGTGGGCCGTGGGTAGTGACAAGAGTGAACGATGAAAAGAGTTTTCATTTTTCATTTTTGTTCAAGAAATAAAAAAGTTAAAAATTTTAACTTCTGATTTCTAATACAAATCTATTTTTAAAATAGAAATTTATTCCAAAAATAGAAAATTGAAATTGCGTTATTAAACGGATTTCTGTTCCAAACTTGTTTTGAAGAAAAAAAATAAAGAAACATAAATTTTATTATGCGTGCCCTAAACTTCTTAGTTGTAAATCGACTCGATAGTAATGGCCTAAAATTGAACCAAATTGATAATAAACCGAAGTTATTGGTTTGGTTTGAGTTGGATTGATAATTTCACAAATCAATAAGTTTAGTTTATTTTGAGTGGTGCAAATAGCTTTGGAATCCTATTTAGAAAATCATGGTTGCCTTTAGTTGGGGATAAGTAACAAAAAGTAACAAACCTATTGCATTAATAGCGATTGAGTCTTAAAACTTTTAATTATACCAATTGAGTCAATTGAGTCAATTTTGACTGAAAATTGCATACATTGAATCTAATTATTTTATATGGTACAATCAATGTTGATATGGACAACATTTAAATTTTTTAAATATTATTTGAATGTTTATTAAAATATTATTTTTTACACTATGATTGGTGAGGGTTGCTCGATGATTCTTTTGCGTCGTTATATATAATACATTGAGGGTACTAGGAAGATAAAATATCAGATTTATTAGAACTTGATTGGGTGCTCAAAAACTTCACAAGTTGGGTTTGAAAAATAATGTAACAAGAAGGTATCATGACATATTTATAAAGAAATAAATTGTTATAAACCCATTTCACTTCCATTGAATTTTGACTTTGTTCGAAATTGTTATCGATTCAGAAGAAAAAAATAGTTTAATGGAGTCCCTAGTAAATGCATCGAAATCGTTTAAGTATCATAACCATCAAATGATGTGATTTTCACGAAAAGAAGAACATTTATAGGTATAATTATTTATGAAACAATGAGTCGACATGAATTCATTAATAATTTGATTTGTCCATGCCATTTGCTTAGGCTAGACCGATGGGAGCCAAAAGTCCTACCAAACCCAAAAAAATAAAAAAGAAGAAACAATATAAATAAATGCTTTGTTTATTTCACGCAAAATAAATGATTTGATAAATATTTTTCAAAAAATGGTCATATTTATAATTTAAAATAATTAGTTAATGAATAATAATTCTATTATCGATCCAAAAAAAAAAAAAGATCCAAAATTATTAAATGGAGCCAAAATGAAGAAACGTTTTCGTTTAAAGAAGAGGGGGATTCCGCATCGACCCGCACGATGCTGTCATCAAACGCGGATGTCTTCCGTCCCTTCTTCGGTTCAGGGGCCCGAGCCTCTGCATTTCGCGGTACGGCTCCAGGACATGCACAGCGGTGGCCGCGGTACGGTTGCGGAGGAACTTTTCGAGGCGTTGATGAAAGATTAGCGGCCAAGACTTGTGCCGATGGCTACTGCGTGTAGACGAATTGTTAGTGTACGGAGATAGTTTTGGCTTGGCCGACGGTTTCATTCCTGTCTTGGTAGAAGCAAAAATCATGGACCGTGCATATGACCAAAGAGGATGACTGTGCTGATGAGAGATCAAAGATTTTCCTGTGGTGGACGGTTGTAATTGTTCAGTGATATCGAATTTGCTGGTGACTAAAATTTTGGTGATCACGTGATTATAACATTGAGTAGTGAGTTGCAGTTCATGGGACAGTTAATTTAGAGAACAAGAGAAAGCTTAGGACAAAATATTCGTGTCTGTGCTTATAGCAGGAAATGCTTTTGTGAAGCTTGGCCTGATATTTCATGGCAAATTCATTTCAGGGATGTGATTTGGTATTCACATCTCTAGTATGCAAAAAAATAATTAAAAAAAATGATTTACTTGGTGACTCTTCGGTATTGTGGGCTTAATGGCTTCTACTTTCTGGAGTCTAGCACACTGCTACTAAGAAGGTGTATATGTTGGTTTTGTCTTGCTGATATGGCTCATAAATGCTTCATGTAATTCAAAATCAGAGCTTAATTACTTCAGTGATTTCCCCATATGTTACCCATTACCTTAAAAATATAATTTCAACTATATTTTCTTCCCAGGACTTGGAAAACAGAAGTTGGACTTAGGGTACCTAGGCGAAGCCCATCCTAACTGATGAGATCTGATGATTTTATCTGTTTATTGGTCTTGGTGCAATTTGTTTCTTTCAGCAAATTTCTAGTTCTTATTGTTGCTTGAAACTTCAGGTCTGAGTTGCTTTTCAAACTATTGACTGCATATTTGTTATCTGTAGACAGGTAGAGTCTAGAGACATAAATAGCTCTTCCAATGTCATTCTTCCATCTGAATCTTCCCTTCATTTACTGCAGTGAGATCTTTTGGAACAGAAGGGCGAAGAAAGGACAGTCCTCAGGTCCTTCCTGACGACAGAGTTTTCGACTACGTAAATTTCAGAGGGAGTGACATAAAGTTTGGCATTATATTTGGACAGTTGCCATCCATGATCTGCATATAAGCAAAGCATATATTGTATCATTGACTATACTGTAGAATAGTTGTTCATAAACACAGGTGTATTGCAGTTCGTAATTCTGACTCATGCTAGCATTGGTAACTTCTAGATACTGAAGCTTTGTTTTGGTGATCCAACTATTTCTTTGATGTACTTATGTCAATTCTTGTATTAAAATTCACATGACTGACTAAAGCAGAGGAACAAAAATGCTTGTGCACCTGTTTCAGGAATTGCAGGTTCTATCTTCAGAGTCTCAACCTGAAAAGGTTACATCAGACTTGCCAGAAGATCCAGCCATCATAAAGGTTTTATCAACTTTTATGTTCTGATCTGATGCTTGAGATGGAAACAAGCCATCTATTCATGTTGCATTAGCTTCTCATATAGGCTATTTTCCTCCACGCTTCATCTGCATCTTCAATCACTCCACAGGCCACCACAATAAGCAGAACCAACAGTTCCAGTTTAGGAGTTCCAAATTTGGCTGTCCACCAGACTCTTTCTTCATATCAGCCCACACAGAACTCAACATCATTCAGTTCATTGCTGTGTACAAATACACTTGCTGCTGGACAGCCCATGCTATTACATGGGCAAGAATTTGGTAGGAGTACAGGGGAAGTCCCTTATCCTCACCAGAGTTATTGGCTGGACTGCCGCCCGGTCTGGCTACATATCATATTAAGCAACCAATGCAACATCCTGTAACAAATCCATTGACAAGGAGTGTTGCAACAACTTATGGATTATCTGATTCTTTGAAGCCCCCTGTTATCATGGATTCTTTGACATCTACAACAATGTTGATTCCTTCAGATCTGCCATCGGGTCCTGCTTTATTGATTTCGGACACATTGCCTAATGTGGCAAAGGATTTGTTGAGTTCTAGAATAACGTCGATGTCTTCTGCAGCAAAGTGCTCTAGTACTGCTGGTCTGAATTTTGACCCCATGCCTCAAGTTATCCATGGAGCAAACTTTGTCTGAGGGTCTGGAGCGGTTCCGGAAAGTCTGCCTCTAGCTATGAATGGAGCAAACTTTGAAGCCATCATTAACGACCCCTAGTCAAAATTTACAAACTGGGGCCCAGCCACTTTCTTCATCTCATTTTTCCGGAAGTACTTATGAAGATAAATAGGTCATTAAATCTTTTACTTCTGAATCGCTGCTGAGGGAGCCGACAGGTGCTGGGGCACCCATTTTGCCTCTTCCAAAACCATATGCCACAAAGGTTTTCTCATGTCTGTCGACTCAGTTCATATCTGTGATATTGTGATTCTAAAAATAGTAATTTGCATATTCTATGGTGTTAAAGTAGATGGTATACATGTCATGGCATCTGACAATGCGACTTTCATGCCTCTGTTTTTTTCTTGATTAAGGATGTGTATTGATACCCCTACTATAGGTTTAAGTTATTAATCATCCACCTTCAAACCCTTATCCCCAACACACAGAAAAGAAAAAACAGGAACCAAACGAAAGAAAGGTGGGACTCTGTAGGCTGCTTTTTCCTGTAAACCCCCAATAGGCAAAGGCTCGATTGAACCTTAGTGCGTTCCCATAAAATCGACAAGATATCATAACTCAAGCTAGTTAACTTTTCTAGAAACTTGGTATGTTTCAAAGCAGTAATCCTTGAATGCACAAAATTTTACAGAGCTAGCTGTTGCAAATGATTTTTTGGTTCAAGTGCTGGTCTTTGATGGCAGTGAGTAGCTTATGCATAGAGGTAGATATGAGAGCTACGGAAATGGAACTAAACCCATGTATCTGTTTTATATGCTGTATGAACCTTGGCGCATTATTTGATACAGGCTATTTCTGGATTTTATTTTCTTGTGGCTTCTTACTTGAGGCCAGAGCATTATGATTGTATAATTATGGTATGTGGAATTTCATTTATCCCTTTTCAATATTCCAAATACATGGTGCATCGTCCGGGAGGTAATTATTGTGTTTTTCTCCCTCCAATATGTTTTGAAACGCTAGACTAGAACAAAAGCTGTGCTCTCTCTCTTGTTAAAGATTAAATACTTGGTTGTTTTTTTTTGGTAAAGTTAAATACTTGGTTGTTATCTTGTTAAATGCCTGTTTAGTTTATGCTCATATTCCAGAAACTCCAGCCACACTCCTTTATAAGCAATCACAAGTCATGGTGTTTCAATTGAATTGACTAATATTTCCTTCCCATTCTTTATAATGTCTAGTCCATGACAAGTTTTTATTTGGGGTGAGTTCTAACTTTTGGGCTATTTTTCAGTATACTAGCGGTTTTTTCCCCTAAAAGAAAAAAAAAAAAACTTTTTGTTTTGCTTTGACGTTTGCCAGTAAACTATAGGTTCACATTTACTCCTTTGTCCTAAAGAACTCTTTCAGTCTCTTGCTTCGCTTCCTCATTCCTTTATTAAAAATAAGCATCTGAATTTCTAGTTGCTCCATCAAGTGAGACTACATTGCTAGAGAAAAAGGAACTGCATCTTCCTACGAATATTATGATTTTTACTCATTCATGCACTGCTTTTAAAATATATTCCAGATTTATAACATCTATTTATTAGAGCTCTCATTTGGTCATTTCTGTCTAATAAGATGCATCTTAGTGAGGAAACCTGTCCATGGCTAGTAAGAAGGGTTCCAATTCTAGTTTTCTTATCTTTGATTGCATGAATTGTGCTCTCTAGATCAGCAGAAGGACCTTTTGAAACTTTGAATCTTGTTGGCCTTCTCTTTTCTTGACATATCTTTTCCTCCAAAAGTTATTTGTTCAACATGCTTGCTAGTGGTTTTTGAAATAGGTTGCACTAAAAAAAAGTGATTTAGTTGAAATATATAATCTGTAATGGCTGTTACATGTATAATCTGGTTGAAAAAGGAAATAGAAACAAAAAGAAGAACCCACATTTTATTGATCATGTTCGTCTTTTGCCTGTTATGATTGCATTCCGTTAGCTGTCCTTACACCCTCTTCCCACCTTCTTGTAGGCTTATTGTAGCCAAAGATTTTATGTAAATGAGCCGGTGAAGATTATGTGCTTTCAGTTCTCACTTAGCCATTGTAGATGTATCTAACTTTTTAAAGGATTGCCTTTTTTTTATTATATCTCTGGAGTTATTATTGTCTCTTGTACTTTCTCAATTAGCCGCTTTCTGGTATTCTTTTCAAACATTACCCTTATTGTGTGAATAATATAGAGGGCAAAGCTAACTTCTGTCTGTTTGTTCATTCATATCATTCTTTTTCTTTATCCAGCCTTTGTTATATCTAAATCTCTTTGTTAGAATTGGATTTTCATAGAGCCTCTGCTATTTCCCTCTGCTTGTCAGCATAATAGTGCCACTTTAGACTGTAATAACATTCATAAAGCTAATGGCCTGGCAAAGTGAAATACAGTGAAGATTTTTCTTCCTCTGAACTTGCCAGTCCATTTTTTTGCCTGGAAATTGCCTTCCTGTTGTCTTCATAGTTTAAAACCTTTGGTTTTATCCATTATTTCAAGTGTATAAGGGGAATCTGCAGAACCCCAACAGCATTGCCAGCAAGTCGGCAGAAAGAGGAAAGAGGGTATGACACCTTCACAGAGCAAATTATCACATGCTATATGTGTGTTCTAATGCATGTGAGTGTCTATAACTATTAATTTCGCAAGGCCTTTCTCTCTCTCTCTCTCTCTCTCTCTTACGGCATACAGGTGATCCTTGTTAGACATAAATAATTCATATGCGGAAGCCAAGATCGTTTATAGACAAACCTCCAGCCATTGTTTGCATTCACGTTCGTCGAATCTCCTGAAAAATCAAGAAAGCAATGGGCGCACTCTTCTAACCAAATTTCCTCACGTACTGATGGTGTATTCTAAATGTGAGGATTTTGTGTTAGACCTTGATCACCCGTCAGAAATAAACGTACGTTCCTTATATATTGTCTCCCATCAAGACAAGCGGTTGTCAATGAAAAGGTACGAAGCGTGGAAATCTTCATGTCGAATAGTTGCAACTTTTAGGAGAAAATTTGGGTATAAATGTGGGATCACAAAAAATAAATAACATTCTCCCACTTGATCCCATCATTTTCATCATACGAATCATTCAACTAATTCCACGAAAACTTTATGCTTAAAGAAAAGAAACAAAACACATGGATCATGGCGACATGTCCTCTAAGAGTGAGTAATACCTTCCATGTATCACAATGCATCTTATTTCTTTAATATCAGCCTATATGTGACAACATATCTTAATGAATAAACCTCATGTTTATTCCAGAATCAAGGATAAATGTTATTCTCATAAACAACAAAATGTGTACACAAAAATTGAGAATCAACATTACAACTGCATAAGAGTTCCATACAACAAAAATTGTTCATATGTCGACAAATCACATAATGGGACTTATTCCCATACTAGTTACATGATCCTTATACTTCATCGGTGGCATGCCTTTAGTTAAAGGATCGGCTATCATCAATTCAGTGCTAACGTGTTCAATGACCACTTTATTCTCCTGCTTAACACGCTCCCTTATGGCTAAATACTTAATGTCGATATGCTTACTTCGACTACCACTTTTGGCATTTTTAGCCATAAAAACTGCAGCTGAATTGTCACAATATATTCTTAATGGCCTAGAAATAGAATCAACAATTCTAAGCCCAGCAATGAAACTCTTCAACCATACACCGTGCGAGGTAGCCTCAAAACAAGAAACGAACTCAGCCTCCATAGTGGAAGTAGCAGTCAAAGTCTGCTTGGCACTTCTCCATGACACGGCTCCACCAGCTAACATGAAAATGTATCCAGATGTTGATTTTCGTGAATCAATGCAACCCGCGAAGTCCGCATCCGAATAACCGATCACTTCCAGGTTGTCAGTCCGTCTATACATAAGCATATAGTCTTTGGTACCTTGAAGGTATCTCAACACTTTCTTTGCAGCTCTCCAGTGGTCTAAACCTGGATTACTCTGATATCTTCCCAACATTCCAACAGCAAAAGCGATGTCGGTCGAGTGCAAACCGAGCATACATCAAGCTTCCAACAGCAGAAGCATATGGAATGTTGCACATTTGTTCCCTTTCTAGATCGTTCTTCGGGCATTGGTTCAAATTGAACCTGTCACCCTTCACAATGGGTGCTATACTTGGTGAACAATCTTTCATCCGAAATCTCTCTAGGACCTTATTGATATAGGTTTCTTGAGATAGTCCTAAAATTCCTCGAGATCTATCTCTATGGATCTTAATGCCAATGACATAAGATGCCTCACCCATATCCTTCATATCAAAACTCTTAGAGAGAAATTGTTTCACCTCATGTAGCAACCCTTATCATTGGTTGCAAGTAGTATATCATCCACATACAGCACAAGGAAACAAATTTTGCTCCCACTAACCTTCTGGTATATACATTGATCCATGACATTCTCTATAAAACCAAATGAAGAGATTACTTCATGGAACCTTAAGTACCATTGGCGGGACGCTTGTTTCAAGCCATATATAGATTTCTTAAGCTTGCACACCAAATGCTCACCTTTACTAGAGGAGAATCCTTCAGGTTGTTTCATGTAAACCTCCTCCTCTAGTTCTTCATTGAGAAACGCCGTTTTCACATCCATCTGATGTAATTCCATATCAAAATGGGCAACCAATGCCAAAATAATACGAAGAGAATCTTTCTTAGATACAGGAGAAAAAGTCTCCGTATAATCGATTCCTTCCTTTTGAGTGAATCCTTTGGCAACAAGTCTAGCTTTATATCTTTCAATGTTACCTAATGAATCTTTCTTAGTTTTGAAGACCCATTTACAACCAATGGCCTTCGCATCATTAGGTAACTCAACCAAATCCCAGACTTTGTTAGATGCCATAGAACTCATCTCTTCTTTCATGGCATTGTACCACAAATTGGATTTATCACTATCCATGGCTTGTGAAAACGTTTCGGGATCATTCTCAGCTCCAATATTGTAGTCAGACTCTTGTAAATACACAATATAATCACTAGGAATAGCCGATTTCCTTGTTCTAGCAGATCTTCTCAATGTTGCATCAACATTCTCTTGAGGAGCGTGTTGCTCAACTGGTTGTTCAACAGTTTCTGGTAATTGCTGAACAACTGGATCTACTAGATCAATATCAGCAGGTTGTGGAACTTCAACAATTGGTTGTTCAATAGCCGGCTGAACTGAAGGGGCATTATAAGCAACAACCAACCCTAAACTTGAGGTGGAAGATTGAGTAACTGAATGATCTTTCTTAGGATCAAGGTCCTTCGATCGATCGCTCCCACTGATCAAGTCATTTTCAAGAAATTTAGCATTTCTTGATTCCACAATCCTAGTGGTGTGAGATGGACAATAAAACCTGTATCCCTTAGACCTTTCGGCATATCCAATGAAATACCCACTTATGGTCCTTGGGTCCAACTTCTTTTCTTGTGGATTATAAACTCTCACTTGACGGGCATCCCCAACGCGCACATGATGCAAACTCGGTTTCCAACCCTTAAATAACTCAAAAGGTGTCTTTGGGACAGCCTTGGTCGGAACTCGGTTTAATATGTACACTGCCGTCTTAAGTGCTTCTGTCCATAAGAATTTAGGAAGTTTGGAGCTGCTAAGCATACTACGCACCATGTCTAATAAGGTCCGATTTCTTCTTTCCGCTACGCCATTTTGGTCCGGAGAACCAGGCATAGTATATTGGGCAACTATCCCATGCTCTTGAAGAAATCTTGCAAATGGACCAGGTGCTTGTCCATCTTCAGTGTATCTACCATAGAATTCTCCACCTCTATCTGATCTCACGATCTTAATTTGCTTATTGCATTGTTTCTCTACTTCCGCCTTAAATACTTTAAAGGCATCTAATGCTTCATATTTATTATGAATCAAGTAGAGATACATATAACGTGAATAATCATCTATAAAGGAGATGAAGTATTTCTGACCACATGAGTCCATATCCGGACTACAAATATCCGTATGTATGATTTCTAATATTTCTGTACTCCTCTTGGCACCTTTCTTTGACTTGTTAGTCTGCTTTCCCTTTATGCAGTCCACACAAGTATCACAATCAGTAAAATCTAATGTACCAAGTACTCCATCATTTACTAATCGCTTAATTCTTTCTATGGAGATATGTCCCAATCTCCGGTGCCACAACATAGAGGAATGTTCTTTCACAACACATCGTTTCATACCAGCTTTATCATGAACATGCATCGCATCATAATAGGCATTGTCTTGTAAATTAATTCGAAAAAGACCATCAGACAAAATACCACTCCCAACAATTTCAGATTTAAATGATAAACAAAAGTTTGAATCTGAAAAGTTAAAAGAGTATCCCAAAGGTACAAGTCTTGAAACTGAAATTAAGTTTCTAGAAAAACTAGGAACATAAAAGGTCTTTTCCAAATCTAAAACAAAACCACTATTGAGAACTAGTCTATATGTCCCAATAGCTTCCACATGCGAACGCATCTTGTTTCTGAATAGATGCTTTGTTCACTTCCCACTGGCTTCCGGTGGTTTTGAAAACCCTGCAAGGAATTCGAAATATGGATTGTAGATCCAGAATCAATCCACCAAGTGTTGTGACTTACATCAGTCATATTAGATTCATAACAAACACAAGAGATTGGATTACCTTTCTTCTCGAGCCGGGCCTTAAATTTGACACAATCCTTCCTTATATGCCCCTTCTTTACAAAAGAAGCATTTGGATTCTTTCTTAATGTCAGCTTGGGAGGTATTTTACCTTTTCCCATATGCTTGCCATAGCCCTTATTCTTTCCTTGTGTTGCCAAATGAGCACTTTCTCCCAATTCCATAACCAGTCTTTCTTCCTCTTGAACACACATGGTCATGAGTTCATTAATAGACCATTTATTCTTATGTGTGTTATAAGAGATCTTGAAAGGTGCATACTTGTTGTGGGAGAGTGTTGAGAATATAATACACAAGGAACGATTCAGATATCTCAACCTCAAGGTTCTTAAGCTGAGCTGCAATGTTCCTCATTTGCATGATGTGCTCAGGCACACCTCTAACACTAGTGAGCTTCAATGATGAAAACTTCATAATCAGGGTCATGGCATGCGCCTTCTCAGAACTTTCAAACTGCGCATCTATAGCCTCCAATAAAGCCTTAGCATTGTTATGCTGAGCAACTGAACCACGAATACTTGGAGATATCTTAGCTCTTATAAACATGGCACAAACGTGATTGGACCGCTCCCATTGGTTATAAAGAGCTATCTCAGCTGGAGTGCTCGAATCAGTAGGAGCAGGTGGTTCGTCTTTCCTTATAGCATAGTCAATGTCCATCCACCCCAATTGAAGAAGAACTGACTCCTTCCAAATTTTATAGTTCTCACCATTCAATACGGGAACATCAAACTTAAATTCAGAGAAATTCACAGGTTGCGAAACAGCATATCAAATAATCATGCTTATGTCATAAAATTTGAGGACAAATATTAATAAATCATGTTTTACCAATGTAAACATGTCACAATATGAATCACATAACATAAAAACTACCCAGTGGGCTAAGTTTTTAATTTAAATAGATTCATAATTACTTCATGAAGAAACTACCATATTATATGCCTTTTCTTAATCCCTGTGGGTAAATTAAGAAAAATAATATGATATTTCATCCTAATTAATCATATTAATATAATGAAAATTCCTGTGGGATAAAATTCATCATATTAATATAATTAATTACAATCAATGTCCATTTCTAAATATGATCCGGAGGCTTTTTAATATATAATTTAATTAATTAAAGATGCTGTGGCCACTCCCTAATTAATTAAATATATGGACCATTGGACATTTAATTTCATGCATAAAATATTCATAAAAATGCATGAAATGACATAATAAATAAATACATCAAGGGCAGAACAGTAAATAAATAAATTGGCCAAGGGTATGATTGCAAAAATTTAAAAATTGGGGCAAAAGCGAAAAAAGGACCGCGGAAGAGGGGATGTCGGGCGCGTGCCGAGCACGTGCGCGTCCGGCGCACAGCGCATGCTCGGCACGCGCTAGAACCCGGGGGCGCGTGCGTTGCACGCGCCGGCAACCGCGCGTGGATCCCACGGGCGCAGCGGTTGCGCGCGTATGGGCGCGTGGCGCGTGGGTCCACGCGCTGCCTGCAGCGCGAGCGTGGAGCCCACGCGCCTTCTCCCTCGCGCGACAGAGGCCTCTCCGCCGGTTTTTCGCCATTTTCAGCCGCCATTTCTTCTCCGTTTCTTCTCCGGCAGCCCATCTAAGACCGAAATAATTGATGGGTTTTGAAGAGAACGTCGGCACGACCACATGGGTACAAGTTTCAGCGAAAATGATTAAGAATTGGCCTCAAAATCAAACGAAAAACTCCACAAACGAAATCCTCAATCACCACGACTTCCGCCGCCCGATTAGCCTCCGGCAAACTCCGATATACCGGAAAAACTCATGGCTAACGTTCCTTATGGCGGTGCGGCCAATGGGTCCGAAATCAAGGGGTGGGTAGTGCGGATTTTGCCTGGAATCGTTGAGTTTCTCTCTCGGCCTCAAAATCTGAGTTACTGTTCATGTAAAAATAAGCCCGAAAATACACCGAAAAACATAATAATACAACAAAACAAGGCAGAGGCACTAGATTTGCTCGATACAAATGTTAGACATAAATAATTCATATGCGGAAGCCAAGATCGTTTATAGACAAACCTCCAGCCATTGTTTGCATTCACGTTCGTCGAATCTCCTGAAAATCAAGAAAGCAATGGGCGCACTCTACTAACCAAATTTCCTCACGTACTGATGGTGTATTCTAAATGTGAGGATTTTGTGTTGACCTTGATCACCCGTCGAAATAAACGTGCGTTCCTTATATATTGTCTCCCATCAAGACGAGCGGTTGTCAATGAAAAGGTACAAAGCGTGGAAATCTTCATGTCGAATAGTCGCAACTTTTAGGAGAAAATTTGGGTATAAATGTGGGATCACAAAAAATAAATAACAATCCTCAGTACCCTAACAATTGTAAAGCTTGTGGGGAGAGAAAATGAAAGGAGGTAAAGCTTTTTTATCTATGAGCTTTTCTGAATTTAGCTTCTCTCTCTCTTTTTTTTCTTAACAGACTTATGGTTTATTTTGCCTTGATAGCTATTGTTTTCGGTACATCAGATGAGAATATCTAATGTACAGAATCCAAGAGATGCTGTGAGCAAGGTGGCAGAAAGAATAAAAGAATATAATGACTCTTTTCAATTCTTTTTGCACGATGGTTTAGAACATCATGCTGTAGGTCCGGAAGGTGTCTTGTCTTCACCCCAACCACAGAAGCCCAGTGGTTTTGTTTGCCACTTTACATGCCTTATACTTGTGTGTTTCTTGTTAATGCACCATCAATTTTCTATCAGATCAACAGAGCTGTTTCTTAATCACTAATACCAAACCATGGGAAAGGGAAAACAGGGTATACAGATACCTCTCAATGTTCTTGTCATTTCTGCCTACTATCAATTAATATGGAGATAGTGAAAAGTGCAGTTCATTCTTTTCATTCCATGTTACCAAGTGTTCCAGAAAAAGAAGGCTGAGTCAAGAAAAACCCAAAACACAAGCAATTCGGGGAGAAGAAAGAAGGTAATACTAGTACTTGATATCTTTTTGTTTGAGATTTCTCAAGTACTTTCCCTCCTCACCTCAAACCGGTTTGCATATTATCTTTTATCCGTGCCTTTCTATATTTCCTAGGTAGTTCCAGATAAGATAGGGCTGACAGGCAGCATCATCAAACTAGCAAGAGCATCTCAGCAGGAAGAGGAAAGAAGGTATCGCATTTTTAGTCATTTTTGTTTGTATAGCCCTGTGACATGAGTAGTTTAAGTTCGATGCTGTTTTTGCTCTTAACAACTGTGCAGTTGATTGGAACTGTTACTCAATTGTTATTACCATAATAAAGGAATTGCTCAAGGAAGAGGGGAAAATGCGGTATGACTCTCTTCTTCTGATTCTAAGGAATGTCTTGAAACTTAGCAGCAATTAGTAAGAAGCATGTAGAAAGCAACAAACAATATAGAAAGGCCGATAAACATCTTATATTGTCAACATCCCAGCTCAAATCAAAACGTCGGCAGATTCGCTCCTTCCACTGCTTTGGCCACCGATACACTCCCTTTTTTTGGGCAAGGATATGCTCCTTCCCCGACCTTTACATTTTCAGCCATCAAGCATCGAACGAACATCATGCACGGCGCGGTACAACGACCACCAAACAAGTTAAACCACAAACCAATCTTTGACTCCCAAACATTTTAGAAAGGAATGTCCATTATTTGGCTCACAACAGCAACTCTTTGCACTTAGAGCAACGTAGTGTTTGGAGCACATTCTTCATAAGCACAGTATAACCTTCTATTACATGTCATATTAAGAGTTCAGTAATCAGCTAAGCAGCACCGACACCAACATGCGACACACAACGCAACACGACACGACACAACCATACGTCATTTCTATAAAAATAGTGAATTTCGACTTGCTAGAACATGTTGTATATTAAATGTATATTTTTATATACACATTATAAATTATCATTTTTATTATTATTTCAATTAAATTAATTTAATTCAAATTCACAAATAAATAAATAAATAAATAAATAAATAAGAGCCTAAAATGAATTCACACTAAAAACATTAATTCACTATTTGTCAATACCATTCATTATTTTGAATTGAGACTACATTCCATTCCAATAATTCATAGAACTTGGATTTTAAAAGAAAAAAAGAGTCCATATTTCACTATTAAATTTAACATTTAACAATAAGCCGAACAAAAAATCAACATTTCACAATCAAATATAACATTAAGTCATTCATCTATATTATATACCCCTTTCCTTTTTCTTTTCTTTTTTTGGATCGATTTACATTTTGACCCCTAATTGTCCCAAACTAACCCCTTGCCAGAGCTATTAGGTTTAAGAGTATTGTCAACTTTAGGCCGACAGTCTTCCATTGACTCGGACTCTCCCAAGTTTATACCTCGCGCGACTTTGAAAGTTCAGATTTTAAATCAATTAAGCCTACGCAAATTTTGACTAGAGTGTCACCATTAGCCTTTTTGAGGTCAACTAAAAATCCAATAAGATATTTTCCCGTATCTTGATGGATTTCTAGACTTGGAACTTGATTACGTTAGCCCTAAGGCTAACACCACGTTGGTACCTAACTTGATTAAATGCTAACTAATGCCTTAGCAAACTATCAAAGAAATCGAAGTATCGTTCTAACCATTCTAAAACAACGAAAATAATATTGAAATGGGCAACCAAGTATAATCACAAAGAAAATACATGCAAGCCTCCTAATATTGTCTCTAAAAAGAGAAGGCAATCCAAAACAAAGTGATCCTATTGTAAAGCCCTAAAGACTTGTCCAATTTTAGATTTTAATTTTTCAAAAATTTTCCAATTTTTTAAATTTTTCTGATTTTGTAGAATTTTCTGGATTTTTATGATATTTCTGATTTTTTTTTCATTAACGATTTAATTTTTTTGAACTTTTTAATTAATGAATTATTATTTTTATTTGATTTTTTTTAAAAATTCTTTTCTTTTTATCTCTTGTCTTTTTCTGTTTTTGTCTTCTTTTGCCGTCATCGTCAACCTCCAGCACCTCATTCTTCCCCGAATCTCTTTTACGCCTGCAGCTTCATCTCCTTCATCTCTCCTCCATTTTGAACCTGTATAACCTAAAGCCGTGCCATTCTCCATAGACACCTATGCTCACACCATCGGCCAACGCCGGCTATCTAATCCGAACGGCGTCCGGCACTTCCGCCCACTCATTCCGGCCACCGCCAAACGACAATAAAAGAATATCAAACCAAAGCCAACGCCTGTAGACTCTTAACATTTGTAACGATTAAACAATCATGAACGCATTTAGAATGAAGAGCAAAGCTGACTTGAACGGGCTTGACCCGTGAGCGACGCCGGTAAGGAAATCACCGACCAGGAGGAGGGAGGATCCATGGCCGACCAACTCGAACATGTGTTTCTCACCAAATCGCATGACAAAGCAAAGAAAACACGAATATCAGACATTGATCAACAAGTACGAAAGCAAATATAGAACGATCGTGAGTCGGAACACGCATCAACTTTCAGCACTCTTTGGAACATTTCATCGAGCACGTAATGAGCAGCATTAACAATGATTTTTCGGTTTGATTTTTAAACCGTTCCTAGCCTAACGAATAACGATGACAGGCATCAGACCTGGATCACTATCATTAACAACAAAACAGCTTCGTCTCGTCACAGTTTTCTCGAGATCATCGATTGAGTCAAAATACCCCACTCGGTCAAAGAAAACAGAGAGATAAAAGCATCTCGGAAGCAAGTGCCTTGTTTGGTGGAATTAAAACTCGATCGGCGATGCCATGGAGTACCTGGTTAGGCTTCTACTTCTGCCAATGATGAACAACAACAGCTTTCGCCCGATATTCAACATCCAATGAACGAAGCATAGTTTACGGCTTGACCCTTGATCAAAAACTTCGGCGGTGAACTCTGGAGATGAAGTTTCTTCTTCGCTCCAAATCAGCGAGCCCCCTCAATGAAAAAGGGATTCTCCGATGGTCGAACGTTGCTTCCCTCTGAACTAGAACCAGAGAACCCTCCCAAAAACGATTCCGTCACACAAAAATGGCCTCCTCCCTGCTCTCCTGCTCTCGACGCCTCCATGCTTACCTCTATCCTCGAGCGAGCACCCTCTCTCTCTCTCTCCTCCCATGGCCGACGCCATCCTCTCTTCCTTGTCGTGCAAGCGAAACTCTGTAGATCGTTGAGCATGCTCTCCTCCACCTGTTTCGAGCACCCCCTCCGCTCACGCAGCCGAAAAAGCTCTCTAGCCGGAGTTTCACCCATCTGGCAATCGTATTTAAAAATCCCTTTTAGAAAATCTTCACCGAAATGCCCAAACCTATTTTCCCCCTTAAACGCTGCTTGTCTCTTGCTCCCAGGCGCGCCTTCCGTCACCCACCTGCGTCACGGGCGTCTCCCTTCCTTCTTCTAATTTTCCTATAATCAATGTTGATGTGACAAAATTTAAAATTTTTAAACATTATTTGAATTTTTATTAATATTATTTTTTACACTGTGATTGGTGAGGGTTGCTCGATGATTCTTTTGCATTTTATAAATAATACATCGAGGATAATTTGGTTACTAGGTAGATAAAATGTCAAATTTGTTAGAACTTGATTGGGAGCTCGAAAACTTCATGAGTTGGGTTTGAAAAATAATGTAACAAAAAGGTATCATGACATATTTATAAGGAAATAAATTGTTATAAACCTATTTCACTTCCATCCTAAGCTAATTCTGACTTTGTTCAAAATTGTTAGTGATTAAGAAAAAAAAATAGTTTAATGGAATCCCTAGTAAATGCATTGAAATCGTTTAATTTCAGAGTATCATAACCATCAAATGACGTGATTTTCACGAAACAAAGAACATTTATAGGTATAATGATTTATGATACAATGAGTCGACATGAATTCATTAATAATTTGATTTGTCCATGCCATCTACCTAGGCTAGACCAATGGACCCAAAGGCCTATCAAACCCAAAAAAAAAAGAAAAAAGAAATAATATAAATAAAGACTCTGACTCCGTTTATTTCACGTAAAATGGATGAATTGATAAATATTTTTGAAAAAATGTTCGTTTTTATCATTTAGAATAATTAGTTAATGAATAATAATTCTATTATTGATAATAATTATTAAATGGAGCCAAAATGAAGAAACGTTTTCGTTTAAAGAAGAGGGGGATTCCCGCATCGACCCGCACGATGCTGTCATCCGCCTCGCAAACGGTGCGATGTCTTCCGTCCCTTCTTCGGTTCTTTGTCTCCTCAGGGGCCCGAGCCTCTGCATTTCTTGTAGCGTGGTCGTCGATCGGTCGGCTCCAGGACATGCACAGCGGTGCTTGGCAATTGCCGCGGTACGGTTGCGGAAGGAACTTTTCGAGGCGTCGATGAAAGATTAGCGGCCAACACTTGTGCCGATGGCTACTGCTTGTAGACGAATGGTTAGTGAACGGAGATAGTTTTGCCTTAGCGGACGGTTTCATTCCTGTCTTGGTAGAAGCAAAAATCATGGACCGTGCATATGACCAAAGAGGATGACTGTGCTGATGAGAGATCAAAGATTTTCCTGTGGTGGACGGGTGTAATTGTTCAGTGGTATCGAATTTGCTGGTGACTAAAATTTTGGCGATCACATGATTATAACATCGAGTAGCGAGTTGCAGTTCATAGGACAGTTAATTTAGAGAACAGGAAAAAGCGTAGGACGAAATATTCATGGTTGTGCTTATAGCAGGAAATGCTTTGGTGAAGCTTGGCCTGATATTTAATGGCAGATTCATTTCAGGGATGTGATTTGGTATTCACATCTCTAGTATGCAAAAAAATAATTAAAAAAAAATGCTTTACTTGGCGACTCTTCAGTATTGGGGGCTTAATGGCTTCTACTTTCTGGAGTCTAGCACACTGCTACTAAGAAGGTGTATGTGTTAGTTTTCTCATATGGCTCATATATGCTTCATGTAATTCAAAATCATAGCTTAATCACTTTAGTGATTTCCCCATATGTCACCACTTACCTTAAAAATATAATTTCAACTATATTTTCTTCCCAGGACTTGGAAAACAGAAGTTGGACTTAGGGTACCTAGGCGAAGCCCATCCTAACTGATGAGATCTGATGATTTTATCTGTTTATTGGTCTTGGTGCATTTTGTTTCTTTCAGCAAATTTCTAGTTCTTATTGTTGCTTGAAACTTCAGGTCTGAGTTGCTTTTCAAACTATTGACTGCATATTTGTTATCTGTAGACAGGTAGAGACATAAAATAGCTCTTCCAATGTCATTCTTCCATCTGAATCTTCCCTTCATTTACTGCAGTGAGATCTTTTGGAACAGAAGGGCGAAGAAAGGACGGTCCTCAAGTCCTTCCTGACGACAGAGTTTTCGACTACGTAAATTTCAGAGGGAGTGACATAAAGTTTGTCATTATATTTGGACAGTTGCCATCTATGATCTGCATATAAGCAAAGCACATATTATATCATTGACTATACTGTAGAATAGTTGTTCATAAACACAGGTGTATTGCAGCTCGTAATTCTGACTCATGCTGGCATTGGTAACTTCTAGATACTGAAGCTTTGTTTTGGTGATCCAACTATTTCTTTGATGTACTTATGTCGATTCTTGTATTAAAATTCACATGACTGACTAAAGCAGAGGAACAAAAATGCTTGTGCACCTGTTTCAGGAATTGCAGGTTCTATCTTCAGAGTCTCAACCTGAAAAGGTTACATCAGACTTGCCAGAAGATCCAGCCATCATAAAGGTTTTATCAACTTTATGTTCTGATCTGATGCTTGAGATGGAAACAAGCCGCCATCTATTCATATTGCATTAGCTTCTCATACAGGCTATTTTCCTCCACTCTTCATCTGCATCTTCAATCACTCCACAGGCCACCACAATAAGCAGACCCAACAGTTCCAGTTTAGGAGTTCCAAATTTGGCTGTCCACCAGACTCTTTCTTCATATCAGCCCACACAGAACTCAACATCATTCAGTTCATTGCTGTCTACAAATACACTTGCTGCTGGACAGCCCATGCTATTACATGGGCAAGAATTTGGTAGGAGTACAGGGGAAGTCCCTTATCCTCAGCAGAGTTATTGGCTGGACTGCTGCCCGTTCTGGCTACATATCATATTAAGCAACCAATGCAACATCCTGTAACAAATCCATTGACAAGGAGTGTTGCAGCAACTTATGGATTATCTGATTCTTTGAAGCCCCCTGTTATCATGGATTCTTTGACATCTACACCAATGTTGATTCCTTCAGATCTGCCATCGGGTCCTGCTTTATTGATTTCGGACACATTGCCTAATGTGGCAAAGGATTTGTTGAGTTCTAGAATAACGTCGATGTCTTCTGCGGCAAAGTGTTCTAGTACTGCTGGTCTGAATATTGACCCCATGCCTCAAGTTATCCATGGAGCAAACTTTGTCTGAGGGTCTGGAGTGGTTCCGGAAAGTCTGCCTCTAGCTATGAATGGAGCAAACTTTGAAGCCATCATTAACGACCCCTAGTCAAAATTTACAAACTGGGGCCCAGCCACTTTCTTCATCTCATTTTTCCGGAAGTACTTATGAAGATAAAGAGGTCATTAAATCTTTGACTTCTGAATCGCTGCCGAGGGAGCTGACAGGTGCTGGGGCACCCATTTTGCCTCTTCCAAAACCATATGCCACAAAGGTTTTCTCATGTCTGTCGACTCAGTTCATATCTGTGATATTGTGATTCTCAAAATAGTAATTTGCATATTCTATGGTGTTAAAGTAGATAGTATACATGTCATGGCATCTGACAATGCGACTTTTGTGCCTCTGTTTTTTTCTTGATTAAGGATGTATATTGATACCCTTATCCCCAGCACACAGAAAAGAAAAAACAGGAACCAAACAAAAGAAAGGTGGGACTCTGTGGGCTGCTCTTTCCTGTAAACCCCCAATAGGCAAAGGCTCGATTGAACCTTATTGAGTTCCCATAAAATCGACAAGATATCATTACTCAAGCTAGTTAACTTTTCTGGAAACTCGGTACGTTTCAAGGCAGTAATCCTTGAATGCACAAAATTTTATAGACCTAGCCGTTGCAAATGGTTTTTTGGTTCAAGTGCTGGTCTTTGATGGCAGCGAGTAGCTTATGCATAGAGGTAGATATGAGAGCTACGGAAATGGAACTAAACCCATGTATCTGTTTTATATGCTGTATGAACCTTGGCGCATTATTTGATACAGGCTATTTCTGGATTTTATTTTCTTGTGGCTTCTTACTTGAGGCCAGAGGATTATGATTGTATAATTATGTTATGTGGAATTTCATTTATCCTTTTTCAATATTCCAAATACATGGTGCAGCGTATGGGAGGTAATTATTGTGTTTTTCTCCCTCCAATGTGTTTTGAAACGCTAGACTAGAACAAAAGCTGTACTCTCTCTCTCTTGTTAAAGATTAAATACTTGGTTGTTATCTTGTTAAATGCCTGTTTAGTTTATGCTTATATTCCAGAAACTCCAGCCCACACTCCTTTATAAGCAATCACAAGTCATGGCGTTTCAATTGAATTGACTAATATTTCCTTCCCATTCTTTATAATGTCTCGTCCATGACAAGTTTTTATTTGGGGTGAGTTTTAACTTTTGGGCTTATTTTTCAGTATACTAGCTGTTTTTTTTCCCTAAAAGGAAAAAACTTTTGTTTTGCTTTGACGTTTGCCCAGTAAACTATAGGTTCACATTTACTCCTCCGTCCTAAAGAACTCTTTCAGTCTCTTGCTTCGCTTCCTCATTCCTTTATTAAAAAGAAGCATCTGAATTTCTAGTTGCTCCATCAAGTGAGACTACATTCCTAGAGAAAAAGGCACTGCATCTCCTTATATTATGATTGTTACTCATTCGTGTCAACTGCTTTTGAAATATATTCCAGATTTATAACATCTATTTATTATAGCTCTCATTTGGTCATTTCTGTCTAATAAGATGCATCTTAGTGAGGAAACTTGTCCATGGCTAGTAAGAAGGGTTCCAATTCTAGTTTTCTTATCTTTGATTGCATGACTCGTGCTCTCTTGATCAGCGGAAGGACCTTTTGAAAATTTGAGTTTTGTCTGCCTTCTCTTTTCTCGACACATCTTTTCCTTCAGAAGTTATTTGTTCAACATGCTTGCTAGTGGTTTTTGAAATAGGTTGCACTAAAAAAAGTGATTTAGTTGAAATATATCATCTGTAATGGCTGTTACATGTATAATTTGGTTGAAAATGGAAATAGAAACCAAAAGAAGCACCCACATTTTATAGATCCTGTTCGTCTTTTGCCTGTTATGATTGCATTCCGTTAGCTGTCCTTACACCCTCTTCCCACCTTCTTGTAGGCTTATTGAAGCCAAAGATTTTATGTAAATGAGCCGGTGAAGATTATGTGCCTTCAGTTCTCACTTAGCTGTTGTAGATGTATCTAACTTTTTAAAGGATGCCTTTTTTTTTTTAATATCTCTGGAGTTATAGTTGTCTCTTTTTACTTTATCAATTAGCCGCTTTCTGGTATTCTTTTCAAACATTACCCTTATTGTGTGAATAATATAGAGGGCAAAGCTAACTTATGTCTGTTTGTTCATTCATATCATTCTTTTTCTTTATCCAGCCTTTGTTATATCTAAATCTCTTTGTTAGAATTGGATTTTCATAGAGCCTCTGCTATTTCCCTCTGCTTCCTTTTGTCAGCATAATAGTGCCACTTTAGACTGTAATAACAGTCATAAAGCTAATGGCCTGGCAAAGGGAAATACAGTGAAGATTTTTCTTCCTCTGAACTTGCCAGTCCATATTCTTTGCCTGGAAATTGCCTTCCTGTTGTCTTCATAGTTTAAAACCTTTGGTTTTATCCATTATTTCAGGTGTATAATGGGAATCTGCAGAACCCCAACAGCATTGCCAGCAAGTCGGCAGAAAGAGGAAAGAGGGTATTACACATTCACAGAGCAAATTGTCACATGCTTATATGTGCGTTCTAATGCATGTGAGTGTCTATAACTATTAATTTCGCGAGGCCTCTCTCTCTCTTACAGCATACAGGTGATCCTCAGTACCCTAACAATTATAAAGCTTATGGGGAGGGAAAACGAGAGAGGGTAAAGCTTTTTTATTTATGAGCTTTTCTGAATTTAGCTTCTCTCTTTTCTTTTTCTTTTTCTTTTTTCTTTTTAATCAGACTCATGGTTTATTTTGCCTTGATATCTATTGTTTTATCTTTCAGATGAGAACATCTAATGTACAGAATCCGAGAGATGCTGTGAGCAAGGGGGCAGAAACAATAAAAAGGGTATCATGACTCTTTCCAATTCTTTTTGCACGACTGTTTAGAACATCATGCTGTAGGTCCTGAAGGTGTGTTGTCTTCACCTCAACCACAGAAGCCCAGTGGTTTGTTTGCCATCTTTGCAGGTCTTATACTTGTGTGTTTCTTGTTATTGCACCATCAACTTTCTATTAGATCAACAGAGCTGATTCTTAATCACTAATACCAAACCATGGGAAAGGGAAAACAGGGTATACGGATACCTCTCAATGTTCTTGTCATTTCTGCCTACTATCACTTAATATGAAGATAGTGAAAAGTGCAGTTCATTCTTTTCATTCCATGTTACCATGTGTTCCAGATGACGAAGGCTGAGTCAAGAACAAACGAAAACACAAGCAATTCGAGGAGAGGAAAGAAGGTAATACTAGTACTTGATATCTTTTTGTTTGAGATTTCTCAAGTACTTTCCCTCCTCACCTCAAACCGGTTTGCGTATTATCTTTTATCTGTGCCTTTCTAATTTTCCTAGGTAGTTCCAGATAGATAGGGCTGACAGGCAGCATCATCAAACTAGCAAGAGCATCTCAGCAGGAAGAGGAAAGAAGGTATCGCATTTTTAGTCATTTTTGTTTGTATAGCCCTGTGACATGAGTAGTTTAAGTTCGATGCTGTTTTTGCTCTTCACAACTGTGTAGTTGATTGGAACTGCTACTCAATTGTTATTTACCATAATAAAGGAATTGCTCAAGGAAGAGGAGAAAATGCGGTATGACTCTCTTCTTCTGATTCTAAGGAATGTCTTGAAACTTAGCAGCAATTAGTAAGAAGCATGTAGAAAGCAACAAACAATATAGAAAGGCACAGAATGTCCAACGAAAGTATAACATGAGTAAGAAGAGCACGACAAATAATGTGTAGAAATGATTAGCTTGCGTACCAAAAGAAATTAGAGAATACGCATGAAATTCTTAAAATAATTAAATTGAAACATATAAACTTTTTTGCTTAAGGGTAAAAAAAAAAGAAATCGGAATTAGTAATCATAATCATTTTTATGAACATATGATAGACAAGGTAAGAAAACTTGGAGCAATTGGTTGGCAATATTGATTGCAATCCCAAACATGCTTGAAAATAAAAAGAAAAGGAGGGAACACACTAACTAGAAGTGAAAATTTGTAATTTCGAAGGGTAGAGGTCAAATTATAATAAAATTTCATAATCAGGTGGTTGAGTAAATCATTTGACTTGCGAATATTGCTGCAAGTTGATGTCAGGTGTATTCAATTTATTATCTAAAGTCCTTAAGTGATTTTGTATATCACTATTAAGGTATGGTGAAAAGAAAAGGAATAGCTATGGGTGGTTGTTGATATAAACTTGGACAAATTGGTGTGTTGCCAAATCATGCGCCTATTGCCACAACTTTAGCTATAGGTATTTTGAGAATACACCTTAACGACCAATGGTTAGTTTAAAGGAAATAAAAGAACTTTTGACTTGTTTGAGCATTCAATAATATCCTATTTTGTGGTTTTGTTGTACATGATCTTTTTGATTCAAAATCTCCCTCAAAATGGATGCATACATCTGCAACAACAATAACAATTGGTCCTTTTCTCATTAATTGGGCTGCATGGATCATCTTACAATAGGATCCACGTCATAGAGATTCAGCAAAAAGGGAAATGTATATATGAATTTGTTATACGTGTCTGAAAAAGCTTGTATCTTGAATTTGAGCCTACGGGCTTGCAATTTTCCATGGATTACCATTTTTTTAGTTCAGATTTATGTATGATCATCAGATACCTATGTTGCCTTCAATCTATTTTTTTTTTTTAAACATTCGTTAGGGTCTTATTACACTTCTTTATGGGCTGTTCTCTTTTCTTTCTCTTGACTTTCCAGATTCCACATTTGGTTGCCAAATATGCCGAGGATCTTGATTTCGTGGCAATGAACAAGAAATTTAACAAGGACGAAGTGTGGGGTGAGCTTGGCAATCATAGCAAAGCTCACCTAAAGACAAAAGCAAATGCTAGTGATCTTCCTGCTGTGGATGCTGAGGTTGTAGATGCTGCAATGAAATTGGGTAAGAAGGTGAGTCATATGTGAGCTTAAAGAGTTGACGGTTCTCTTCCGTCCTTTCTTTTGAGATGGTGATGTCTTTTCCTTTTGGATGGTAGCCTGGTTATGTGAAGGATGACTTTTTCGACTCACTTTCGACCGGTCCACCTGGGCCATGGAAGCCGAAAATATCTGAACAAAGGAAGTTGGATATGGAGGTATCACTTCATGATTCTTCTAAAGATTTCCAATGTTTGTTTTTTGTTATTTTCTAACATTTTCTTGACTTGGTCCTCAGACATTTGGGTATTACCAAGTGCACCAAAGGAGTCACGGTAGCCGAACGTCGAGGCTTGGTGGCAATCCAAAGGTCTATTCTAACGGAAGAGAAAACGGTAATGCAAGGAGAGGCTGGGCGCATCTTACTTGGAGTCATGTCACATAGAAAACTTGACCGGATGCTTATAAATACTGTATACATACATTTAGAGCTCTGTACAGGTGATTATTCTTTTCCCTTATCTTGGGGGAATAGAGCGAAGTCTTAAGATAGTGATTGTTAAATACAAATTTGGTGACCCCCCTCCCCCACTTTGCCAGACTTCAAATCTCGTTGCGTGATTGTCAATGGTTCTTAAAGACTAGGACAACTTAGCAGCAAATCGCAAGTTAATCGGGCATTACATCGAACTTTAGCAAGACCCTTGGGATTTCTAGAATGCAATGTCAGTCTGTAAAACCCGAACTTATTTTGAGATGGTTAGCATGAGAAAATGTAGCTAGGGAGAGGTAACCGGGTTCTGGTCGAAGGAGAATTGCGAGTGAGTTGTGTCCGCCAGGAACTTCGGTGTATGTATGGTGTCGGGGTTAAATTATTAATATGAGATTAACCAATTGCCACCGCCACTGGCATACCTTACTAACTTAGTTTATGTTATGAACCGTTGTGAAAATATTTGCCATCTGTTTTCAGCTTTGCATGTTAATGAGTAGTCCGTGAGCTGCCGCCAATATAGGCTAAAGCCTCCTTTTGGTTGATAAAAAAGCGCCGTTTCGCTTAACTACGAAGCAGGTAAATCTTCAGAATTTTCTCGCACATAAGGGTGCAACAATAGACTGTTATATTGGCCCCATCTGAGACATCAAATGGGGAAGAATCATGCGCAGCAGCAATCACTACAGCGTCATGCCCAGAAAGCATAGTCGATGTGGAATTCTTCCAAAAATGACGACATAGACATGGGAAACCATATTAAGATCTAAATCTCAATGTTGATCTCGACCTACACAAGGGAACATTGTCATAGTGGCCACTTGTTTATCGGCAACCACCATTTGTGGTGGTCGTCTGTCAACGAGGCGACCACCATTGCGATGGCTACCTATCAAAGATGACCATCACAAGAGTGATCTCATCTATTGTCCAGGCGACCAATCACACCTTGAGGATTGTTTCCTGAGTTAATAGAGGCAATATTTTCAAAATTCATGCTTAAAAAAAAATTAGGAGGGAAAATAAATTTTAATAATGCATCACTAAATCAACAAGTGATTCGTTCTTACCCATATGAGCTTGGTTAATAGGATTGTTAATCACATAAGTTAGGTTACTATCATTGTTGATTTTTCTTAATTGACTTAAGTCTCATTCCCCTCAATGTATAGTTAGTATAGTCAGTGAGGATCGGTGAAATTCATCCTCACTCAAATTCATATAATCAATAGACATAAAGCGCGTTTGTTCGGTCAAAAAGAAAAGTGTTTCACACGCACCAACGTATGGAATGTGGAATTCCATCAACTTTGTCTGGGTGGAGAACTCCAATAATTGTAGATTGAAAAACTCATGGAGCAAAAGAAACGTCAAGCATTAATGTCAAGTCACATAAGACTTGAGTGCCTTCACTAGTCAATTCGTTGACTAGTCAAACCGCCCAACTATCACGTTACAAGAACAACCACCACAAAAGTCTCTCATATGGATCTTCCCAAGTCATTTCCCCAAAAACAGTGCAAAAGTTTCATAAGACAACGTGATTAAATAAGTAAAGACTTCATTTTCGAACTCCTGCTCGTCAAGGTGGTGGCCTTCCGTCAAGCAAATACCTAATTGACGAAGTATTCCAATTTCAAACCATAATTCCCTTGCAAAATCGAAATCTTGCATTGAAATTTTTTTTCAAATTTCTCTGAAAGAAAGTTACTAAAATTAAAAAAAAAAAAAAAATGAGACCGCCGGTGTGAAAACAAGCGCCCGAGTCGCGCTCGCTTTTTCTCTCTCATCGTATAAACCGAAATTTGCGCACACCCCTCACTCCTCGCACTCCACAGGAACTTTCCTTTAAAACATTTTCCTTTAAACCCTTTCCTCTCTCTCTCTCTCTCTCTCTCTCTCTCGGTCAAAGTCGTCGCAGTCTTCGTCGTCTTCGTCGGTGTCGCTGTCGAAGCATCATTGAAACCTCGCTTGACCCGCCATCAAATTCAGGTTCTGTAAGTCGTCGCAGTCTTCGTCGTCTTCGTCGCTGCCGAAGCTTCCTCGAAACCTCGCCTGATCCGCCATCAATTTCAGGTTCTGTTGGGCAAAGTCGTCGCAGTCTTCGCCGTCTTCGTCGGTGTCGCTGCCGAAGCTTCCTTGAAACCTCGCCTGATCCGCCATCAAATTCAGGTTCTGTTGGGCAAAGTCGTCGCAGTCTTCATCGTCTTCGTCGGTGTCGCTGCCGAAGCGCCATCAAATTCAGGTTCTGTGTCAACAGGGAGGGCTAGACTTACTATTACATAAGGTTGACTTAAAGCAAAAGAATAAAGGTAATATAAAGTTGACACGCGGTTTCAGTTCTTGTCCATCTTCACCTCGCCCACCCAGCAAAACCAAAACCCAAGTAGAGTGTTAGAACAATTTAATCACCATGAAACGAACGCCATTTGATCTCTTGGTGGTTTTCCTCGCCATGATTCCACTCCGCTTTGCTTCCTCTGAGACATTGCCTTCAATGAGCTCAACGAAGTGCCATGAGCAGGAGCGGTCTGCCTTGTTAGAATTCAAACAATCTTTCTTCGATGCAAAGTCCTCAGTTTGCCAGGGCCTTATGGCCATCGGCACAAGCTAGAATCGTGGAAGCTGGAAGACAGGGATTGTTGTGATTGGGAAGGCGTGGATTGTGATGAAGGGATGGGCTACGTGACTGGCCTCGACCTCAGCGAAAGTTGTCTCTCCGGTTCTATCAACTCGAAGGCCAGCCTCTTCCGCCTCGCTCATTTGCAAAGCCTCAATCTCTTCTGGAACGACTTCAATTTCTCTCAAATACCGTCCGCCATAGGTGATCTAGTGGAGTTGATGAGCCTGAACCTCTCTTCATCCAACTTCACAGGTCAAATCCCGTCTCAAGTCCTAAAGTTGACTAACTTGACCTCCCTCGATCTCTCTTGGAACTATGGATTGGAGCTGAGGAATCCCAGCATGGAGAAAATGGTTCAATTTTTGACCAAATTAGAACACCTTGATGTTAGCTGGTTGAATGTGTCGGCTCCGGTGCCCGATGCCGTCGCAAATTTATCTTCCTTGACATCACTTATACTTTGTGATACTGCAACTTGCAAGGGACATTCCCAACAACCATCTTCAAGCTGCCGAGGCTACAACTTCTTGATTTAAGTGACAATCCAGAGCTGTCAGGTCATTTGCCAGAGTTTCACTTGGGCAGTCCCATTAAGTCGTTGTCTCTTTTGTGGACCAATTTTTCAGGCTCACTACCAATAAACTTGGCTTTCCTCAACAAGTTCGATATCATGCAGTTTTTCCCATCTTCAATAGGTAACCTCACTCAACTTACCATGTTGGATTTTGGATATAACAAACTCTCGGGTGAAATCCCATCTTCCCTAGGGAAGCTCGTCCAACTCTCATATTTGGATCTTGGAATGAATCTACTCTTTGGGGAAATTCCTGCTTCGTTGACTAACCTCACTAACCTCACTTTCTTAGATCTCTCTCACAATCAATTAACTGGTCAAATTCCAGCTTGAGATCACTAGCCTCACCCGGTTAACTTATCTCGACCTATCATTCAACAAATTAACTGGCCCAATTCCTAAAAACATCTCTAACCTCGAGAGTCTTGATTTCCTGAACTTGCAATCAAACAATCTGAATGGTACTTTGCGGCTAGATGTGATACTCAAACTTCAACATCTAAATATGTTGCAACTCTCATCCAATGAATTCTCATCGATTATCGAACCCGGCATGAATGCTAGCCTTCCAAACTTGTCTATTCTCGGCTTGGCTTCTAGCAACTTAAGTGAGCTCCCCATCTTCCTATCATACCAAAGTAGGTTGGAATGGCTGGACCTATCCCAAAATAGAATTTATGGGCCGACACCTCCATGGTTCTTAAATGTGAGTATGTCACAACTGCATTTTTGAATCTTTCGAGAAACTCAATCACTAGTTTCACAGCTTTTAAATGGCTAAATCTTATGACATTGGACCTTCGGTTCAACGATATACAAGGATTAATTCCCCTTCCCCCGAAGTCCATTGAATCCTACCTTGTCTCAAATAACAAGCTATCTGGAGAAATTTCACCGGAGATGTGCCAACTAAGCTTTATTAGAATGCTTGATTTGTCCAAGAACAAGTTGTATGGTGTTATTCCACCATGTCTGAGCAATTTGAGCGATACTCTTTACGTCTTGAGTTTGAATGGCAATGATTTATATGGAAGATTTCCTCAATTGCATAATGACGTATGTGGGTTGCATATGATAGATGTGAGTGATAACCAGCTACAAGGGTCGTTGCCACGGGGATTAGCTAATTGTAGTGATATGGAATTTCTCAATATTGAAAATAATCAGATTGTCGACACCTTTCCTTCATGGATGGGCTCGCTTTCTTATTTGAAGGTGCTCATTTTGCGTTCCAATAGATTTCATGGAGCCATAGGGGAACCTGAAGCTCATGACCAATTTCCTAACCTACGAATTGTTGATCTATCTATGAACAACTTCTCAGGTAGCCTTCCATCTGAATATTTTGATATGTGGAGTGCCATGAAAGACCACAATGCAGATGATGTAGATTATATGTCCTTTATACAGCTGTCCCTCTTAACACATTTAAAAGGGGATGGAGAGTATGACTACTCAATGACAATAATCAACAAAGGCATTTTAATGAAGTATGAAAGGATATTGGGATACCTCAACGTGATTGATCTTTCGAGCAACAACTTTATTGGGGAAATCCCAAATTCTATTGGAAGTTTAACTGAACTTCATATGCTCAATCTCTCCAACAATGCTCTTACCGGCTCCATCCCTTTGTCCTTGGCGAATCTGACCGAACTGGAATCTCTTGACCTTTCAAGCAATAAGCTCTCGGGAATGATCCCTCTAGCACTAGCCCAACTCGATTTCCTTGCTTTCTTCAATGTCTCAGACAACCATCTTTCTGGGCCCATACCTCAAGTGAACCAATTCCATACATTCGAGAATGACTCCTATGGAGGGAACTTAGGACTCTGTGGAGTTCCTCTGACAAAGAAATGCGGAAATCTTGTTGAAGCGCCCCCGGCACCACCATTTGGTGCATTCGCTGAAGAGATTGATTGGAAGATTGTCCTGATGGGTTTTGGAAGCGGGCTGGTCATCGGCGTGGTTATGGGGCTAAACACGACTTCCAAAATTGAACGTTGGTTCCTAAGGTTCTATAGAGGATGGCAACAAAGACGGATGCACCAAATAAGGTTTGTGTGAATTACAGTCTGCTGTGAAAGTTCAATGACTGGATTGCTCATTGCTAGCTGCGCATCATGGCATACCTTTTCGATATGTTCAGTGACTTCATGATAGCATCCAAGTATCTACCATCTAGACATAAGATTTCGAGTAAAGTGTCTCCAGTTTCATTAGGCAAACAATAAATGCGTGATCGTTCCCGTGAAATTGACTTGATGTACTCTTTTGATAGCTATGAATACAATTTCTCGTGTCAACCAGAGAAGGTTTTAGTTTTACTTATTTCTGATAAACCATTATGCAGAAGTTTCCTTCGCCTCGTTTCTCTAATCCCGATCAAACAAGGTAATGAGTCATGGCCTCCATGTTTTGGAGGAATCTGCATAACGAGACATCTTTGTTATAAGTTTTCTAGTTTCCATTTAAATTCAAATCAAAAGTGCACACCAAAATTGTGTTCGGCCAAAACTGAACATTGTATTGGAGGATCTGGATCTAAGAACTAGACTGGAAAATTGTGTTTGATGGGTCGTGGAATTGGACTGGTCATCGGAGTGGTTATGGGACACAACACAACCACGAGAGTTCAACATTGGGTCGCGAAGAAGATTTTTGGGCAGAGGAAGAGAACCCGGAGGCATGCTAAGAAGAAGGTTTGTACGAACACCTCAATCTCAAAAAGTGGCAATAGCATTGCATTCCACTTTAGTCTTTTGACTGGTGATGAAGTTCGTTCAAAATGCTTCCATCTCAGTATTAATTTAGTTAAATGGCCCCAAATATATGTCGAGTAACTCTTTTGAGTTGCTGCCGATGCTATCCGAAATCCCATCCATGCTTTCATTTGTGAGCAAAATGAATCTGCTTTCTTAATAATATAAGCATGATGTGAACCCCTTTCATATCCCATTTGCTGCAGATTTATTAAAACTGGTGTTAGGGAAATAGGACAAAGATCGAGTCAAATCCCTAGTTTAAGTCTTAGGAGTATCGCCTGGTTGTTGACATGAGTTATGAAGGAGCAATTAAAGTCATTGTCATTAGAGATTAAGATTTGTTTTAAGTCATATTTACAAGTATCAACTTGTTTGATATGTATCTTCCTCGTATTATTGGTACAGCGGTCTGGAAACATGCCTTGCCATATATATGACTAATTTAGACTCCTGGATGGTTGGTTTCATGTTCCGAAGCTGCCGTTATTTCCCTTTTTTTTTTTTTTTTTTTTTTTTTTTTCGGGCGATTTTAGTAATCTTCCAGAGACATTTATTCCACTAGGAGCACGATACACCACAGATCGTAAACGAACTTTCACCAGGATACACCACAAAAGGAAAGTATGAGATCTTTGGGTTACACTGGAAAATCCTATCACTGGTAGGACGCAAAGAGTAAAACTCGTACAAAGCGACACTTTCTTTTTTTGACAGAAGAACGATATGCACTTTTATTTGAACTTCAAATTGAAAGTAACAGTTGTAGAGGTCGGGATCTGTTTTATCCAACATAGAATTTGGCTGAAGGCTCCACGCTATCAGCACACTATCTCGACCACAGCTATTCCCTCGATGCAAGCAACTGCAACCCGGCAGAGTGAAAGCCACAAAAATGGGAGACAACGGATATGGAAGATTTTATCTTTGTACTGAAACCACAGAGCCTACATGAATGTCTTTATAGAGGCAATGGAAAACCTCGGACCATCATAATAGCTTATTATTGTCGGAGCATGGATATAATGAGGAAATGAAGCATTTAGAGCAGGTATGAATGTTATCAGCGGGAACCTTTCTGATATGAAATATCCCAAATCCTTCCATGACCAAATTTCAGTACGTGCTTAAGCCTGTATGCGACAGAAAGTCAAGAGTCATTCACAAAACAACAAAGAATCCAGGGACATAAACAGTCTTATCCTATGGTAAGTTCTGGAAAATCTGGAAAAGATAGAGGCGATATTTTCATTCGCCTGCTGTAACTGAAGCTACATTCTAGAGCATGCTATGACTGTACAAACTCCCACAATGCATACCCAAAGCCATTTGCATCCCATAAACGAAGAGTCTACTCCTCTGAACCAATGATTACTATTGGCAGATTAGGATGCGCACATATGGCGGTAACATTGTGCTCGTGTCCCTCGAGTGTTTGTACACAGCTTCTGCCCAAACCTGTACTTGTTATTTAACAAATCATATATCAATTGATCTCTTTCTAATAATGCGCCAATATATTAAATCAAGAATGATAAAGTTTGCAAACCTTAGCAGTGTAATCATTTGAACCACTCAGTAAATACAGCATATCATCCCTCGAGAAGTGATCAACAAAGTTCAGCCCTTTCCCATGCACGTGTGAAGTAAACTTAGGCGTAGAGGAGTGCACATTCCAAATCTGCAACAAATGGGAATCATGTTGAGAGTATAAATAGCGTATTTGGAAATTGAAATATGTATTTTACTAAGAGGAAGACCTCCAAAATGAGTACCTTTATAATTCCCTCGAGTGATGTACTTGCAAAAGCATTAGGATCTTGAGGATCAAATGCTACTCACATCACATAATGTGAATCTCCTTCAAATGTTTGAGTACACATCTAGTCCTTCTCCCAGTCCTAGAGCTTTACAACCATGTCATCTGATGCCGATAGCACATAGAGTAAGTAGGGTGGACACCCATGCACCCGAGGATCACGGTTTTACTCCCTTACCTCTTCATAGCTGCTCAAGTGATCCCAGAAAACATTGTCTACATGAATAACATATTCATTAGATCTAAACATCTTACCGAAACATATAGTTTATCTACAGTTCAACAGATAGGATATACAAATCACTAATAGCAAATCAGAGGAAAGGGAAAACAGGGTATGCAAATGCTTCTCAATATTCTTGTCATTTCTGCCACTGTCACAAAATTTGGAGATATTTAACGAAAAGTGTGGTTGATTCTTTTCATTCCATGTTACCTCGTACCTCAGATGACTAAGGCTGAGTCAAGAACTAACCAAAACACGAGCAATTCGGGGAAAGGAGGAAAGAAGGTAATAACACTAATACTCAATATCTTTTTGTTTGAGTTTCTCATGTACTATTCCTCTTCACCTCAAAGCTGTTTGCATGTTATCTTTTATTCTGTGCCTTTCTATATTTCCTGGGTATTTCCAGATAGAGAGGGCTGACAAGCAAGATAATCAAACTAGTAAGAGCATCTCAGTGGGAAGAGGGAAAGAAGGAATTGCATTTTTTAGTCCTAATTGTTTGTATAGCCCCGTGCGTGCCATGAGTGATTCAAGTTCGATGCTGCTTTTGCTCTTCACAGCTGTTTAGTTGATTGGAGCTGCTACTAATTGTTGTTACCATAATGAAGGAATTGCTCAAGGAAGAGGAGAAGATGCGGTATGACACTCTTCTTCTGATTCTAAGGAATGTCTTCAAACTTAGCAGCAATTAGCAAGAAGAATGTAGAAAGCGACAAACTATATACAATGCTAAAAAGGTATAAGACGCATTACCTCTAAAATGTAGACAGCATAGGACGCATTACCTCTAAAATGTAGACAGCACTTCCTAAAACTAAGAGCCGAGAAAAGAGATTTAGTTTCAAAGATGTGGAAAACAAATGGCTGAAAATCTTAAAGACGAATATCCAACGAATGTTAATTTTTTTTAACATTCCTTAGGATCTTGTTACACTTCTTTCTCTTTTCTTGCTTGACTTTCCAGATTCCACATTGCAGAATGAATCTCACCTAAAGACAAAAGCGGATGATTGTGATCTTCCTGCTGCAGATGCTACGCATGTAGATGCTGCAATGAAATCAGATAAGAAGGTGAATCATTTGCAAGCTTAAAGAGTTACAGTTCTCTTTAATTCTTTCTTTTGAGATGGAGATGTCTTTTCCTTTTTCGATGTTAGCTTTACGTGAAGGACAAATTTTTTGACTCACTTTCGACCAGTCCACCTGGGCCATGGAAGCCGAAAATATCTGAACAAAGGAAGCTGGATATAGAGGTATCACTTCATGATTCTTCCAATGATTATCCAATGTTTGTTCTCTTTCTTGACTTGGTCCTCAGACATTTGGGTATTTCCAAGTGCACCAAAGGAGTCACGGTAGCCGAATGTCAAGGCTTGGTGGCAATCCAGACGTCTTTTCCGACCAAAGAGAAAATGGTAATGCAGGCAGAGGCCGGACGCATCCTGCTTTCTCGACAGGAGGCTTACAGATACTGGATACATAAGCTCTTTTTCCTTAGCTTCGTGGAATATACCGATGTCTTAAGATAGGGATTGCAAAGAATGTTGTTACATGCACATTTGGTAACCCTTTTCCCCCTCTTTTGCTGAATTCTGAATCTCGTCACATGATTGTCAATGGTCCTTAAGACTAGTACAACTTGCCAGCAAATCGGATGTTCATCGAGCATTATATCAAATCTTAGCAAGACGACACTTGAGATTTCTAGAATGCAATGTCAGATTGGAAAACCCAAACTCATCTTGAGGTGGGCAACTGATAAACATCTTATATTGTCAACATCCCAGCTCAAATCAAAACGTCAGCACAGATTCGCTCCTTCCACTGTTTTGGCCACTGATACACTCCCTTTTTTTTGGCCAAGGATATGCTCCTTCCCTGACCTTTACATTTTCAGCCATCAAGCATCGAACGAACATCATGCACGGCGTGGTACAACGACCACCAAACAAGTTAAACCACAAACCAATCTTTGACTCCCAAACATTTTAGAAAGGAATGTCCATTATTTGGCTCACAGTCTGCAACTACTGCACTTAGAGCAACGTAGTGTTTGGAACACATTCTTCATAAGCACAGTATAACCTTCTTTTACATGTCATATTAAGAGTTCAGTAATCAGCTAAGCAGCACCGACATCAACATGCGACACACAGCAACATGCGACACGACACAACGATACGTCATTTCTATAAAAATAGAAAATTTTGACATGCTGGAACATATTGTCTATTAAATGTATATTTTTATATACAATTTATCATTTTTATGATTATTTCAATCAAATTAATTTGATTCAAATTCGCGGATAAATAAATCAATAAATAAATAAGAGTCTAGAATGAATTTACACTAAAAATATTAATTCACTATTTGTTAATACCATTCATTCTTTCGAATTGACAAATTTGACTACATTCCATTCTAATAATCCATAAACTTGGATTAAAATAAAAATCCATATTCCACTATTAGATTAAACATTTAACAACAAGCCGAATAAAAAAAATCCACATTTCACCATCAAATATAACATTAAGTCATCCATCTACATTATCTACCCCTTTTCTTTCTTTTTTCTTTTTTTTTTTTTTTGGATAGATTTACATTTTGGCCCCTAATTGTCCCAACCTAACCCCCTCGTGAGAGCTATTAGGTTTAGGAGTATTGTCAACTTTAGACCAACGGTCTTCCATTGACTCGGATTCTCCCAAGCCTATACCTTACGTGACATTGAACGTTCAAATTTTAAATCAATTATACCAAATTTTGACTAGAATGTGACATTTTTGGGGTCGAATCCAGTAAGATATTTCCCATAGGATTTTAAATCAATTACATTAGCCTAAGGCTAACATTTTACCTTTGATTTTTTGCTAACCGACGCCTTAAAACTTCAAAGAAATCTTCTTTATTCTAAAACAACGTAATTTGAAATGCTGTATTTTGTCTTCTTTTTTGTCCCTAAAAAGAGAAATCGTCAAAACAAAGGACCCTCCAGCACCCAATTTTAGATTTTAATTTTTCAAAATTTTCTTTTTTTAAATTTTTCCTGGATTTTTATGATATTTCTGAATTTTTTTATTTTTTATTAACGATTTAATATTTTTTGAATTTTTTAATTAATTAATTAATTATTATTTTTTGCTCTTTTACGCCTGCAGCTTCATCTCCTTCTCTCTTTTTTTCTCTCTCTCCTTTTTTTTTTTTTTTTTAACCTGTATAACCTAAAGCCGTGCCATTCTCCATTGACACCTATGCTCACACCACCGCCCAACGCCGGCCATCTAATCCGAACGGCGTCCGGCACTTCCGGCCACTCATTCCAGCCACCGCCAAACGACAATAAAAGAATATCAAACCAAAGCCAACGCCTGTAAACTCTCAACATTTCTAACGATTAAACAATCATGAACGCATTTAGAATGAAGAGCAAAGCTGACTTGAACGGCCTTGACCCGTGAGCGACGCCGGTAAGGAAATCACCGGCCAGAAGGAGGGAGGATCCATGGCCGACCAACTCGAACATGTGTTTCTCACCAAATCGCATGACAAAGCAAAGAAAACACGAATATCAGACATTGATCAACAAGTACGAAAGCAAATATAGAACGATCACGAGTCGGAACACGCATCAATTTTCAGCACTCTTTGGAACATTTCATCGAGCACGTAATGAGCAGCATTAACAGTGATTTTTCGGTTTGATTTTTAAACAGTTCCTAGCTCTAACGAATAGAGATGACAGGCATCAGACCTGATCACTATCATTAACAACAAAACAGCTTCGTCTCGTCACAGTTTTCTTGAGATCATCGATTGAGTCAAAATACCCCACTCGGTCAAAGAAAACAGAGAGAGAAAAGCATCCCGGAAGCAAGTGCTTTGTTTGGTGGAATTAAACCTCGATCGGCGATGGCACGGAGTACCTGGTTAGGCTTCTACTTCTGCCAATGATGAACAACAACAGCTTTCGCCCGATATTCAACACCAAATGAACGAAGAATAGTTTGCGGCTTGACCCTTGATCGGAAACTTCGGCGGTGAACTCTGGTGATGAAGTTTCTTCTTCGCTCCAGATCAGCGAGCCCCTTCAATGAAAAAGGGATTCTCCGATGGTCGAACGTTGCTTCCCTCTGAACTAGAACCAGAGAACCCTCCCCAAAAAACGATTCCTTCACACAAAAATTGGCCTCCTCCCTGCTCTCCTGCTCTCGACGCCTCCATGCTTAACTCTATCCTCGAGCGAGCACCCTCTCTTCTCTCTCCTCCCATGGCCGACGCCATCCTCTCTTCCTTGTCGTGCAAGCGAACCTCTGTATACCGTTGAGCATGCTCTCCTCCACCTGTTTCGAGCACCCCCTCCGCTCACGCAGCCGAAAAACTCTCTAGCCGGACTTTTCTCTCATGGCAACTGAAAGCCCAGAAAATCTTCACCGAAAAGCCCCTTTTTCCCCCATGGCCGAACGCTGCTTGTCTCTTGCTCACTGGCGCACCTGCGGTCGCCGGTCACCCACCTGCGTCACGGCGTCTCCTTCTTCTTCTAGTATAATCAATGTTGATGTGGATAAAATTTAAAAATTTTAAACATTATTTGAATTTTTATTAATATTATTTTTTACACTGTAATTGGTGAGGGTTGCCCGATCATTCTTTTGCATCGTTATAAATAATACATCCAGGGTAATTTGGTTACTGGATAGATGAAATATCAGATTTGTTAGAACCTGATTGGGAGCTCGAAAACTTCATGAGTTGGGTTTGAAAAATAATGTAACAAGAAGGTATCATGACATATTTATAAGGAAATAAATTGTTATAAACCCATTTCACTTCCATCCTAAGCGAATTTTGACTTTGTTCAAAATTGTTAGCGATTCAGAAGAAAAAAATAGTTTAATGGAGTCCCTAGTGAATGCATTGAAATCGTTTAAGTTCATAGTATCATAACCATCAAAATAACGTGATTTTCACGAAATAAAGAACATTTATAGATATAATGATTTATGATACGATGAGTCGACATGAATTCATTAATAATTTGATTTGTCCATGCCATCTGCCTAGGCTAGACCAATGGGAGCCAAAAGGCCTATCAAACCCAAAAAATATAAAGAAGAAATAATATAAATAAAGACTTCGTTTATTTCACGTAAAATGGATGATTTGATAAATATTTTTCAAAAAATGATCGTTTTTATCGTTTAAAATAATTAGTTAATGAATAACATTTCTATTATTGATATTTTTCAAATGGAGCCAAAATGAAGAAACGTTTTCGTTTAAAGAAGAGGGGGATTCCGCATCGACCCGCACGATACCGTCATCCGCCTCGCAAACGGTGCGATGTCTTCCGTCCCTTCTTCGGTTCTTTGTCTCCTCAGGGAGCCCGAGTCTCTGCTTTTCTTGTACCGTGGTCGTCGATCGGTCGGCTCCAGGACATGCACAGCGGTGCTTGGCAATTGCCGCGGTACGGTTGCGGAAGGAACTTTTCGAGGCGTTGATGAAAGATTAGCGGCCAACACTTGTGCCGATGGCTACTGCGTGTAGACGAATGGTTAGTGTGCGGAGATAGTTTTGGCTTGGCCGACGGTTTCATTCCTGTCTTGTGCCGATGACCAAAGAGGATGACTGTGCTGATGAGAGATCAAAGATTTTCCTGTGGTGGACGGTTGTAATTGTTCGGTGATATCGAATTTGCTGGTGACTAAAATTTTGGCGATCATGTGATTATAACATCGAGTAGCGAGTTGCAGTTCACGGGACAGTTAATTTAGAGAACAGGAGAAAGCGTAGGACGAAATATTTGTGTCTGTGCTTATAGCAGGAAATGCTTTTGTGAAGCTTGGCCTGATATTTCATGGCAAATTCATTTCAGGGATGTGATTTGGTATTCACATCTCTAGTATGCAAAAAAATAATTAAAAAAAAAAATGCTTTACTTGGCGACTCTTCAGTATTGGGGGCTTAATGGCTTCTACTTTCTGGAGTCTAGCACACTGCTACTAAGAAGGTGTATATGTTAGTTTTGTCCTGCTGATATGGCTCATATATGCTTCATGTAATTCAAAATCAGAGCTTAATCACTTCAGTGATTTCCCCATATGTTACCACTTACCTTAAAAATATAATTTCAACTATATTTTCTTCCCAGGACTTGGAAAACAGAAGTTGGACTTAGGGTACCTAGGCGAAGCCCATCCTAACTGATGAGATCTGATGATTTTATCTGTTTATTGGTCTTGGTGAATTTTTGTTTCTTTCAGCAATTTCTAGTTTTTATTGTTGCTTGAAACTTCAGGTCTGAGTTGCTTTTCAAACTATTGACTGCATATTTGTTATCTGGAGACAGGTAGAGACATAAAATAGCTCTTCCAATGTCATTCTTCCATCTGAATCTTCCCTTCATTTACTGCAGTGAGATCTTTTGGAACAGAAGGGCGAAGAAAGGATGGTCCTCAAGTCCTTCCTGACGATAGAGTTTTCGACTATGTAAATTTCAGAGGGAGTGACATAAAGTTTGTCATTATATTTGGACAGTTGCCATCCATGATCTGCATATAAACAAAGCATATAAACACAGGTGTATTGCAGCTCATAATTCTGACTCATGCTGGCATTGGTAACTTCTAGATACTGAAGCTTTGTTTTGGTGATCCAACTATTTCTTTGATGTGCTTATGTCAATTCTTGTATTAAAATTCACATGACTGACTAAAGCAGAGGAACAAAAATGCTTGTGCACCTGTTTCAGGAATTGCAGGTTCTATCTTCAGAGTCTCAACCTGAAAAGGTTACATCAGACTTGCCAGAAGATCCAGCCATCATAAAGGTTTTATCAACTTTATGTTCTGATCTGATGCTTGAGATGGAAACAAGCCATCTATTCATGTTGCATTAGCTTCTCATACAGGCTATTTTCCTCCACTCTTCATCTGCATCTTCAATCACTCCACAGGCCACCACAATAAGCAGACCCAACAGTTCCAGTTTAGGACTTCCAAATTTGGCTGTCCACCAGACTCTTTCTTCATATCAGCCCAAACAGAACTTAACATCATTCAGTTCATTGCTGTCTACAAATACACTTGCTGCTGGACAGCCCATGCTATTACATGGGCAAGAATTTGGTAGGAGTACAGGGGAAGTCCCTTATCCTCAGCAGAGTTATTGGCTGGACTGCCGCCCGGTCTGGCTGCATATCATATTAAGCAACCAATGCAACATCCTGTAACAAATCCATTGACAATGAGTGTTGCAGCAACTTATGGATTATCTGATTCTTTGAAGCCCCCTGTTATCATGGATTCTTTGACATCGACACCAATGTTGATTCCTTCAGATCTGCCATCGGGTCCTGCTTTATTGATTTTGGACACATTGCCTAATGTGGCAAAGGATTTGTTGAGTTCTAGAATAACATCGATGTCTTCTGCGGCAAAGTGTTCTAGTACTGCTGGTCTGAATATTGACCCCATGCCTCAAGTTATCCATGGAGAAAACTTTGTCTGAGGGTCTGGAGTGGTTCCGGAAAGTCTGCCTCTAGCTATGAATGGAGCAAACTTTGAAGCCATCATTAACGACCCCTAGTCAAAATTTACAAACTGGGGCCCAGCCACTTTCTTCATCTCATTTTTCCGGAAGTACTTATGAAGATAAATAGGTCATTAAATCTTTGACTTCTGAATCGCTGCTGAGGGAGCCGACAGGTGCTGGGGCACCCATTTTGCCTCTTACAAAACCATATGCCACAAAGGTTTTCTCATGTCTGTCAACTCAGTTCATATCTGTGACATTGTGATTCTCAAAATAGTAATTTGCATATTCTATGGTGTTAAAGTAGATAGTATACATGTCATGGCATCTGACAATGCGACTTTCGTGCCTCTGTTTTTTTCTTGATTAAGGATGTATATTGATACCCCTACTATAGGTTTAAGTTATTAATCATCCACCTTCAAACCCTTATCCCCAACACACAGAAAAGAAAAAACAGGAACCAAACGAAAGAAAGGTGGGACTCTGTGGGCTGCTCTTTCCTGTAAACCCCCAATAGGCAAAGGCTCAATTGAACCTTAGTGCGTTCCCATAAAATCGACAAGATATCATTACTCAAGCTAGTTAACTTTTCTAGAAACTTGGTATGTTTCAAAGCAGTAATCCTTGAATGCACAAAATTTTACAGACCTAGCTGTTGCAAATGGTTTTTTGGTTCAAGTGCTGGTCTTTGATGGCAGCGAGTAGCTTATGCATAGAGGTAGATATGAGAGCTATGGAAATGGAACTAAACCCATGTATCTGTTTTACATGATGTATGAACCTCGGCGCATTATTTGATACAGGCTATTTCTGGATTTTATTTGCTTGTGGCTTCTTACTTGAGTCCAGAGGATTATGATTATATAATTATGTTATGTGGAATTTCACTTAGCCCTTCTTAATATTCCAAATACATGGAGCATCGTTCGGGAGGTTATTATTGTGTTTTTCTCCCTTCAATATGTTTTGAAACACTAGACTAGAACAAAAGCTATATTCTCTCTCTTGTTAAAGATTAAATACTTGGTTGTTATCTTGTTAAATACCTGTCTAATTTATGCTTATTTTCCAGAAACTCCAGTCCACATACAATCATGAGTCGTGGCATTTCAATTGAATGAACTAATATTTCCTTCCCATTCTTTATAATGTCTCGTCCATGACAAGTTTTTATTTGGGGTGAGTTTTAACTTTTGGGCTATTTTTCAGTATACTAGCGGTTTTTTCCCCCTAAAAGGAAAAAACTTTTGTTTTGCTTTGACGTTTGCCCAGTAAACTATAGGTTCACATTTACTCCTTCATCCTAAAGAACTCTTTCAGTCTCTTGCTTCGCTTCCTCATTCCTTTATTAAAAATAAGCATCTGAATTTCTAGTTGCTCCATCAAGTGAGACTACATTGCTAGAGAAAAAGGAACTGCATCTTCCTACGAATATTATGATTTTTACTCATTCATGTAACTGCTTTTGAAATATATTCCAGATTTATAACATCTATTTATTAGAGCTCTCATTTGGTCATTTCTGTCTAATAAGATGCATCTTAGTGAGGAAACCTGTCCATGGCTAGTAAGAAGGGTTCCAATTCTAGTTTTCTTATCTTTGGTTGCATGAATTTTGCTCTCTAGATCAGCAGAAGGACCTTTTGAAACTTTGAATCTTGTCGGCCTTCTCTTTTCTTGACATATCTTTTCCTCCAAAAGTTATTTGTTCAACATGCTTGCTAGTGGTTTTTGAAATAGGTTGCACTAAAAAAAAGTGATTTAGTTGAAATATATAATCTGTAATGGCTGTTACATGTATAATCTGGTTGAAAAAGGAAATAGAAACCAAAAGAAGAACCCACATTTTATTGATCATGTTCGTCTTTTGCCTGTTATGATTGCATTCCGTTAGCTGTCCTTACACCCTCTTCCCACCTTCTTGTAGGCTTATTGTAGCCAAAGATTTTATGTAAATGAGCCGGTGTAGATTATGTGCTTTCAGTTCTCACTGTAGATGTATCTAACTTTTTAAAGGATTGCCTTTTTTTAATTATATCTCTGGAGTTATAATTGTCTCTTGTACTTTCTCAATTAGCCGCTTTCTGGTATTCTTTTCAAACATTACCCTTATTGTGTGAATAATATAGAGGGCAAAGCTAACTTATGTCTGTTTGTTCATTCATATCATTATTGTCTCTATCCAGCCTTTGTTATATCTAAATCTCTGTCAGAATTGGATTTTCATAAAGCCTCTGCTTTGTCCCTCTGCTTCCTTTTGTCAGCATAATAGTGCCACTTTAGACTGTAATAACATTCATAAAGCTAATGGCCTGGCAAAGGGAAATACAGTGAAGATTTTTCTTCCTCTGAACTTGCCAGTCCATATTTTTTGCCTGGAAATTGCCTTCCTGTTGTCTTCATAGTTTAAAACCTTTGGTTTTATCCATTATTTCAAGTGTATAAGGGGAATCTGCAGAACCCCAACAGCATTGCCAGCAAGTCGGCAGAAAGAGGAAAGAGGGTATGACACCTTCACAGAGCAAATTATTACATGCTATGTGTGTTCTAATGCATGTGAGTGTCTATAACTATTAATTTCGCAAGGCCTTTCTCTCTCTCTCTCTCTCTCTCTCTCTCTCTTACGGCATACAGGTGATCCTCAGTACCCTAACAATTATAAAGCTAGTGGGGAGAGAAAATGAAAGGAGGTAAAGCTTTTTTATCTATGAGCTTTTCTGAATTTAGCTTCTCTCTCTCTCTCTCTCTCTCTTTTTTTTTTTTATCTATGGTTTATTTTGCCTTGATAGCTATTGTTTTCGGTACATCAGATGAGAATATCTAATGTACAGAATCCAAGAGATGCTGTGAGCAAGGTGGCAGAAAGAATAAAAAGAATATAATGACTCTTTTCCAATTCTTTTTGCACGATGGTTTAGAACATCATGCTGTAGGTCCTGAAGGTGTCTTGTCTTCACCCCAACCACAGAAGCCCAGTGGTTTTGTTTGCCACTTTGCATGCCTTATACTTGTGTGTTTCTTGTTAATGCACCATCAATTTTCTATCAGATCAACAGAGCTGTTTCTTAATCACTAATACCAAACCATGGGAAAGGGAAAACAGGGTATACAGATACCTCTCAATGTTCTTGTCATTTCTGCCTACTATCAATTAATATGGAGATAGTGAAAAGTGCAGTTCATTCTTTTCATTCCATGTTACCAAGTGTTCCAGAAAAAGAAGGCTGAGTCAAGAAAAACCCAAAACACAAGCAATTCGGGGAGAGGAAAGAAGGTAATACTAGTACTTGATATCTTTTTGTTTGAGATTTCTCAAGTACTTTTCCTCTTTACCTCGAAACCTGTTTGCGTATTATCTTTGATTCTGTGCCTTTCTACATTTCCTGGGTAGTTCCAGATAGATAGGGCTGACAGGCAGCATCATCAAACTAGCAAGAGCATCTCAGTGGGAAGAGGAAAGAAGGTATCACATTTTATAGTCATAATTGTTTGTATAGCCCCATGACATGAGTAGTTTAAGTTCGATGCTGTTTTTGCTCTTCACAACTGTGTAGTTGATTGGAACTGCTACTCATTGTTATTACCATAATAAAGGAATTGCTCAAGGGAGAGGAGAAGATGCGGTATGACTCTCTTCTTCTGATTCTAAGGAATGTCTTGAAACTTAGCAGCAATTAGTAAGAAGCATGTAGAAAGCAACAAACAATATAGAAAGGCACAGAATGTCCAACGAAAGTATAACATGAGTAAGAAGAGCACGACAAATAATGTGTAGAAATGATTAGCTTGCGTACCAAAAGAAATTAGAGAATACGCATGAAATTGTTAAAATAATTAAATTGAAACATATAAACTTTTTTGCTTAAGGGTAAAAAAAAAAAAAAAAAAGAAATCGGAATTAGTAATCATAATCATTTTTATGAACATATGATAGACAAGGTAAGAAAACGTAGAGCAACTGGTTGATAATATTGATTGCAATCCCAAGCAAGCTGGAAAATAAAAGAAAAGGAGGAATACACTAATTAGAAGTGAAAATTTGTAATTTCGAAGGGTAGAAATCAACTTATAATTAAATTTCATCATCAGTTGGTTGAATAAATCATTTGACTTGCAAATATTGCTGCAAGTTGATATCAGGGGTAATCAATTTATTATCTAAAGTTCCTCAGTAATTTTGTATATCACTATTAAGATACAGTGAAAAGAAAAGGAATAGCCATGGGTGGTTGTTGATATAAACCTGGACAAGCTGGTGTGTTGCCAAATCACGCGCGCCTGTTGCCCCAACTATAGCTATAGGTATTATGAGAATATGCCTTAACGACCAATGGTTAATTTGAAGGAAATAAAAGAACTTTTGACTTGTTTGAGCATTCAATAATATCCTTTCTTGTGGTTTTGTTGTACATGAGCTTTTTGATTTAAAATCTCTCAAAATGGATGCATACATATGCAACGACAATAACAATTGGTCCTTTTCTCATTAATTGGGCTGCATGGATCATCTTACAATAGGATCCACGTCATAGAGATTCAGCAAAAAGGGAAATGTATATATGAATTTTTTATACCAGTCTGAAAAAGCTTGTATCTTGAATTTGACCTATGTTGCCTTCAATCTTCTTTTTTTTTTAAACATTCGTTAGGGTCTTATTACATTTCTTTATGGGCTGTTCTCTTTTCTTTCTCTTGAGTTTTCAGATTCCACATGTGGCTGCCAAATATGCCGAGGATTTTGATTTCGTGGCAATGAACAAGAAATTTAACAAGGACGAAGTGTGGGGTGAGCTTGGCAATCATAGCAAAGCTCACCTAAAGACAGAAGCAGATGCTAGTGATCCTCCTGCTGAAGATGCTGAGGATGTAGATGCTGCAATGAAATCGGATAAGAAGGTGAGTCATTGTGAGCTTAAAGAGTCGATGGTTCTCTTCCGTCCTTTCTTTTGAGGTGGTGATGTCTTTTTCTTTTTGGATGGTAGCCTGGTTATGTGAAGGATTACTTTTTCGACTCACTTTCGACTGGTCTACCTGGGCCATGGAAGCCGAAAATATCTGAACAAAGGAAGTTGGATACGGAGGTATCACTTCATGATTCTTCTAAAGATTTCCAATGTTTGTTTTTTGTTATTCTCTTAACATTTTCTTGACTTGGTCCTCAGACATTTGGTCATTACCAAGTGCACCAAAGGAGTCACGGTAGCCGAACGTTGAGGCTTGGTGGCAATCCAAAGGTCTATTCTAACGGAAGAGAAAACGGTAATGCAAGGAGAGGCTGGGCGCATCTTACTTGGAGTCATGTCACATAGAAAACTTGACCGGATGCTTATAAATACTGTATACATACATTTAGAGCTCTGTACAGGTGATTATTCTTTTCCCTTATCTTGGGGGAATAGAGCGAAGTCTTAAGATAGTGATTGTTAAATGCAAATTTGGTGACCCCCAACCCCCCTCCCCCACTTTGCCAGACTTCAAATCTCGTTGCGTGATTGTCAATGGTTCTTAAAGACTAGGACAACTTAGCAGCAAATCGCAAGTTAATCGGGCATTATATTGAATTTTGGTGAGACCCTTAGGATTTCTAGAATGCAATGTCAGGCTGTAAAACTCAAACTTATCCTGAGATGGTTGGCTGAGAAAATGTAGCTTGGGAGAGGTAACCGCGTCTTGGTCGAAGGAGAATTGTGAGTGAGTGAGTCGTGTATGCCAGGAACTTCGGTGTATATATGGTGTCGGGGTTAAATTATTGATATGAGATTAACCAATTGCCACAGCCACTGGCATACCTTACTAACTCAGTCTATGTTATGAACCGTTGTGAGAAATATTTTTGCCATCTGTTTTCAGCTTTGCATATGTTATTGAGTATTCCGTGAGCTGCCGCCAACATAGGCTAAAGCCTCCTTTTGGTTGATTAAAAGGCGCCGTTTTCATCTTCACTACAAAGCAGGTAAATCCTCAGAATTTTCTCGCACATAATGGTGCAACAATAGACTGTTATATTGGCCCCCTCTGAGACATCAAATGGGGAAGAATCATGCGCAGCAGCAATCACTACAGCGTCATGCCCAGAAAGCATAGTCGATGTGGAATTCTTCCAAAAACGACGACATAGACATGGGAAACCATATTAAGATCTAAATCTCAAGGTTGATCTCGACCTACACAAGAGAACATTGTCATAGTGGCCACCTGTTTAGCGGCAACCATCATTTGTGGTGGTCGTCTGTCAATGAGACGACCACCATTGCGATGCTACCTATCAAAGACGACCATCACAAGAGTGATCTCATCTATTGTCCAGGCGACCAATCACGCCTTGAGGATTGTTTCCTGAGTTAAGAGAGACAACATTTTCAAAATTCATGCTTAAAAAAAGTTAGGAGGGAAAATAAATTTTAATAATGCATCACTAAATCAACAAGTGATCTGTTCTTACCCATATGAGCTTGGTTAATAGGATTGTTAATCACATAAGTTAAGTTACTATCATTGTTGATTTTTCTTAATTGACTTAAGTCTCATTCCCCTCAATGTATAGTTAGTATAGTCAGTGAGGATCAGTCAAATTCATATAATCAATAGACATAAAGCGCGTTTGTTCGGTCAAAAAGAAAAGTGTTTCACACGCACCAACGTATGGAATGTGGAATTCCATCGACTTTGTCTGGGTGGAGAACTCCAATAATTGTAGATTAAAAAACTCATGGAGCAAAAGAAACGTCAAGTAATAATGTCAAGTCACATAAGACTTGAGTGCCTTCACTAGTCAATCCATTGACTAGTCAAACCGCCCAACTATCACGTTACAAGAACAACCACCACAAAAGTCTCTCATATGGATCTTCCCAAGTCATTTCCCCAAAAACAGTGCAAAAGTTTCATAAGACAACGTGATTAAATAAGTAAAGACTTTATTTTTGAACTCCTGCTCATCAAGGTGGTGGCCTTCTGTCAAGCAAATACCTAATTGACAAAGTATTCGAATTTCAAACCATAATTCCCTGCAAAATCGAAATCTTGCATTGAAATTTTGTTTTCAATTTTCTCTGAAAGAAAATTACTAAAATTAAATTTAAAAAAAAAAAAAAAGTGAGACTGCCGGTGTGAAAACAAGCGCCCGAGTCGCGCTGGCTTTTTCTCTCTCATCGTATAAACCGAAATTTGCGCACACCCCTCACTCCTCGCACTCCACAAGAACTTCCTCCTTTTTTAAACCCTTTCCTCTCTCTCTCTCTCTCTCTCTCTCTCTCTGGGCAAAGTCGTCGCAGTCTTCGTCGTCTTCGTCGGTGTCGCTGCCGAAGCTTCCTCGAAACCTCGCCTGATCCACCATCAAATTCAAGTTCTGTCGGGCAAAGTCGTCGCAGTCTTCGTCGTCTTCGTCGCTGCCGAAGCTTCCTCGAAACCTCGCCTGATCCGCCATCAATTTCAGGTTCTGTTGGGCAAAGTCATCGCAGTCTTCGCCGTCTTCGTCGGTGTCGCTGCCGAAGCATCCTCGAAACCTCGCCTGATCCGCCATCGAATTCAGGTTCTGTTGGGCAAAGTCGTCGCAGTCTTCGCCGTCTTCGTCGGTGTCGCTGCCGAAGCGCCATCAAATTCAGGTTCTGTGTCAACAGGGAGGGCTAGACTTACTATTACATAAGGTTGACTTAAAGCAAAAGAATAAAGGTAATATAAAGTTGACACGCGGTTTCAGTTCTTGTCCATCTTCACCTCGCCCACCCAGCAAAACCAAAACCCAAGAAGAGTGTTGAATCATTTAATCATCATGAAACGAACGCCATTTGATCTCTTGGTGGTTTTCCTCGCCATGATTCCACTCCACTTTGCTTCCTCTGAGACATTGCCTTCAACAAGCTCAACGAAGTGCCATGAGCAGGAGCGGTCTGCCTTGTTAGAATTCAAACAATCTTTCTTCCATGCAAAGTCCTCAGTTTGCGGGCTTATGACCGTCGGCAAAGCTAGAATCGTGGAAGCTGGAAGACAGGGATTGCTGTGATTGGGAAGGCGTGGATTGTGATGAAGGGACGGGCTACGTGACTGGCCTCGACCTCAGCGAAAGTTGTCTCTCCGGTCCTATCAACTCGAAGGCCAGCCTCTTCCGCCTCGCTCATTTGCAAAGCCTCAATCTCGCCTGGAACGACTTCAATTACTCTCAAATACCGTCCGCCATAGGTGATCTAGTGGAGTTGATGAGCCTGAACCTCTCTTGGTCCAACTTCGAAGGTCAAATCCCATCTCAAGTCCTAAAGTTGACTAACTTGACCTCCCTCGATCTCTCTTGGAACTATGGATTGGAGCTGAGGAATCCCAGCATGGAGACACTGGTTCAATTTTTGACCAAATTGGAACACCTCGATCTTAGCTGGTTGAATGTGTCGGCTCCGGTGCCTGATGCCGTCGCAAATTTATCTTCCTTGACATCACTTATACTCCAAGACTGCAACTTGCAAGGGACATTCCCAACAACCATCTTCAAGCTGCCAAGGCTACAACTTCTTGATTTAAGTGACAATCCAGAGCTGGGAGGTCATTTGCCAGAGTTTCACTTGGGCAGTCCCATTAAGTCGTTGTCTCTTTCGGGACCAATTTTTCAGGCTCGCTACCAGCTTCGCTCGGAAACTTGGCTTTCCTCAACAAGTTCGATATCAGTCAACTCCAATTTTTCAGGGAACATTCCATCTTCAATAGGTAACCTCACTCAACTTACCATGTTGGATTTTGGATTTAACAAACTCTCGGGTGAAATCCCATCTTCCTAGTGAAGCTCGTCCAACTCTCATATTTGGATCTTGGAATGAATCTACTCTCCGGGGAAATTCCTGCTTCGTTGACTAACCTCACTAACCTCACTTTCTTAGATCTCTCTGACAATCAATTAACTGGTCAAATTCCAGCTGAGATCACTAGGCCTCACCCGGTTAACTTATCTCGACCTATCATTCAACAGATTAACTGGCCCAATTCCTGAAAACATCTCTAACCTCGAGAGTCTTGATTACCTAGACTTGCAATCAAACAATCTGAATGGTACTTTGCGGCTAGATGTGATACTCAAACTTCAACATCTAAATATGTTGCAACTCTCATCCAATGAATTCTCGTCGATTATCGAACCCGGCATGAATGCTAGCCTTCCAAACTTGTATATTCTCGGCTTGGCTTCTAACAACTTGAGTGAGCTCCCCATCTTCCTATCATACCAAAGTAGCTTGGGTTGGCTGGACCTATCCCAAAATAGAATTTATGGGCCAACACCTCCATGGTTCTTAAATGTGAGTATGTCACAACTGGATTTTTTGAATCTTTCGAGAAACTCAATCACCGGTTTCACAGCTTTTAAATGGCTAAATCTTATGACATTGGACCTTCGGTTCAACGATATACAAGGATTAATTCCCCTTCCCCCGAAGTCCATTGAATTCTACCTTGTCTCAAATAATAAGCTATCTGGAGAAATTTCACCGGAGATGTGCCGGCTAAGCTCTATTAGCATCCTTGATTTGTCCAAGAACAAGTTGTCTGGTGTTATTCCGCCATGTCTGAGCAATTTGAGCGATAGCCTCTTCGTCTTGAGTTTGAATGGCAATGATTTATATGGAAGATTTCCTCAATTGCAAAATGACGTATGTGGGTTGAATATGATAGATGTGAGTGATAACCAGCTACAAGGGTTGTTGCCAAGGGGATTAGCTAATTGTAGCAATCTGGAATTTCTCAATATTGAAAATAATCAGATTGTCGACACCTTTCCTTCATGGATGGGCTCGCTTTCTTATTTGAAGGTGCTCATTTTGCGTTCCAATAGATTTCATGGAGCCATAGGGGAACCTAAAGCTCGTGACCAATTTCCCAACCTACGAATTGTTGATCTATCTATGAACAACTTCTCGGGTAGCCTTCCATCTGAATACTTTGATATGTGGAGTGCCATGAAAGTCCACGATGCAGATGATGCACACTACTATGGAACTCTTGTGGTCAATGTCCTCCATCGTATTTCCCTGGATGATGGAAAGTACGACTACTCGATGACAATAATCAACAAAGGCATTTTATTGGAGTACAAAAGGATATTGGCATATCTCAATGTGATTGATCTTTCGAGCAACAACTTTATTGGGGAAATCCCGAATTCTATTGGAAGTTTAACTGAACTTCGGATGCTCAATCTCTCCAACAATGCTCTTACTGGCTCCATCCCTTTGTCCTTGGCAAATTTGACCGAACTGGAATCTCTTGACCTTTCAAGCAATAAGCTCTCGGGAATGATCCCTCCAGCACTAGCCCAACTCAGTTTCCTTGCTTTCTTCAATGTCTCGGACAACCATCTTTCTGGGCCCATACCTCAGGTGAACCAGTTCCATACATTCGAGAATGACTCCTATGGAGGGAACTTAGGACTGTGTGGAGTTCCTCTGACAAAGAAATGCGGAAATCTTGTTGAAGCGCCCCCGCACCACCATCTGGTGCATTTGCTGAAGAGATTGATTGGAAGATTGTCCTTGATGGGTTTTGGAAGTGGGCTGGTCATCGGCGTGGTTATGGGGCTAAACACGACTTCTAGAATTGAGCGTCGGTTCCTGAGGTTCTATAGAGGATGGCAACGAAGACGGATGCACCAAATAAGGTTTGTGTGAATTACAGTATGTCGTGAAAGTTCAATGATTGGATTGCTCATTGCTAGGTGCGCATTTTGGCATACCTTTTCGATATGTTCTAGTGCTTCATGATAGCATCCAAGCATCAACCATCTAGATATTAGTTTTCAAGGAAAGTGTCTCCAGTTTCATCAGCCAACAATAAATGTGTGATCGTTCCCATGAAATTGACTCAATGTACTCTTTTGATAGCTATTAGTACAATATCTCATGTCGGCAAGAGAAGGTTTTAGCTTTACTCATTTTTGATAAACCATTATGCAGAAGTTTCCTTAGCCTCATTTCTCTAATCTCGATCAACCAAGGTAATGAGTCATGGCCTCCATGTTTTGGAGGAATCGGCATAACGAGACCCTCTTTGTTATAATTTTTTCTAGTTTCCATTTAAATTCAAATCAAAAGTGCACACCAAAATTGTGTTCAGCCAAAACTGAACATTGTACTCGAGGATCTGGATCTAAGAACCAGACTGGAAAATTGTGTTTGATGGGTCGCGGAATTGGACTGGTCATCGGAGTGGTTATGGGACACAACACAACCACGAGAGTTCAACATTGGGTCGCGAAGAAGATTTTTGGGCAGAGGAAGAGAACCCGGAGGCATACTAACAAGAAGGTTTGTACGAACATGTCAATCTCAAAAAGTTGCAGTAGCATTGCATTCCACTCCAGTCTTTTGACTGGTGATGAAGTTCGTTCGAAAGGCTTTGATCTCAGTATTAATTTAGTTAAATGGCCCCAATTATTTGTGGAGTAGCTCTTTTGAGTTGCTCCCGACCCCATCCGAAATCCCATCCATGCTTTCATTTGTGAGCAAAATGAATATGCTTTTTCCATAATATTAGCATGATGCGAACCACTTTCATATCCCATTTGCTAAAGAATTATTAAAACTCGTGTTAGGGAAATAGGACAAAGATCGAGTCAAATCCCTCCCAGCTGAAGTATTAGGAGCATCGCCTAATGGTTGACATGATTTAGGCAGAAGCATTCAAAGTCAATAGAGATTAAGAATTGTTTCAAGTCATATTTACAAGTATCAACTTGTTTGATATGCATCTTCCTTGTTTTATTTGTACAGAGGTCTGGAAACATGCCTTGCCACATATATGACTAATTTAGACTCCTGGATCGTTGGTTTCATGTTCCGAAGCTGCCATTATTTCCCTTTTTTTTTTTTTTCTTTTTTTTGAGGTGATTTTAGTAATCTTCGAGAGACATTTATTCAACTAGGAGCATGATACACCGCAGACAAAAGGAAAGTATGAGATCTTTGGGTTACACTGGAAAATCCTATCACTGGCAGGACGCAAAGAGTATACACATAAACTAGTACAACAAGACACTTTCTTTTTTGACAGAACAACGATATGCACTTTTATTAGAACTTCAAATTGACAGTAACAGTTAATAGAGGCTGGGATCTGTTGTATTCAACATAGAATATGGCTTAAGGCTCCATAATATCAGCACTCTAGCTCGACCACGGCTATTCCCTCGTTGCAAGCAACTGCAACCTAGTAGGGCGAAAGCCACGAAAATGCGAGACAACGGATATGGAAGATTCTATCTTCGTACTGAAACTGCAGAGCCTACATGAATGTCTTTATAGTGGCAATGGAAAACCCTGGACCATCATAATAGCTTATTATTGTCAAAGCACGGATATAACAAGGAAATGAAGCATTTAGAGCAGGCATGAATGGTACCTGCATGATCCTTTCTGATATGCAATATTCCAAATCCTTCCATGACCGAATTTCAGTGCGTGCTTAAGCCTGTATGCGACATAATGTCAGAGTCATTCACAAAATGACAAAGAATCCAGGGACATAAACAGTCTTATCCTATGGTAACTTCTGGAAAATCTGGAAAAGATAGAGGCGGTATTTTCATTCGACTGCTGTAACTGAAGCTGCATTCTAGAGCATGCTATGACTGTACAAACTCCCACAATGCATACCCAAAGCCATTTGCATCCCATATGCGAAGAGTCTCCTCCTCTGAACCAGTGATTACTATTGGCAGATTAGGATGCGCACATATGGCAGTAACATTGTGCTCGTGTCCCTGGAGTGTTTGTACACATTTTCTGCCTTTATCGTCCCAAACCTGGACTTGTTATTTGACGAATCATATATCAATTGATCTCTTTCTAATAATGCACAGATGTATTAAATTAAGAACGATAAAGTTTGCAAACCTTAGCAGTGTAATCATTCGAACCACTCAGTAAATAAAGCATATCATGCGTGGAGAAGTAATCAACAAGGTTCAGCCCCTTCTCATGCGCATCCAAAGTAAACTTAGGCGCAGAGGAGTGAACATTCCAAATCTGCAACAAATGGGAATCATATTGAGAGTATAAATAGCGTATTTGGAAATTGAAATATGTATTTTACTAAGAGCAAGACCTCCAAAATGAGTACCTTTATAGTTCCATCAAGTGATGCACTTGCAAAAGCATTAGGATCTTGAGGATCAAATGCTACTCACATCACATAATGTGAATGTCCTTCAAATGTTTGAGTACACATCTAGTCCTTCTCCCAGTCCCAGAGCTTTACAACCGCGTCATCTGATGCCGATAGCACATAGGGTAAGTAGGGTGGACACCCATGCACCCGAGGATCACGGTTTTACTCCCTTACCTCTTCATAGCTGCTCAAGTGATCCCAGAAAACATTGTCTACATGAATAACATATTCATTAGATCTAAACATCTTACCGAAACATATAGTTTATCTACAGTTCAACAGATAGGATATACAAATCACTAATAGCAAATCAGAGGAAAGGGAAAACAGGGTATGCAAATGCTTCTCAATATTCTTGTCATTTCTGCCACCGTCACTTAATTTGGAGATATTTAACGAAAAGTGCAGTTGATTCTTTTCATTCCATGTTACCATACCTCAGATGACTAAGGCTGAGTCAAGAACTAACCAAAACACGAGCAATTCCGGGAAAGGAGGAAAGAAGGTAATACTAATACTCAAATATTTTTTTAGTCTGAGATTTCTCATGTTTCCTCTTCACCTCAAGGCCGTTTGCCTGTTATCTTTGATTCTGTGCCTTTTATATTTCCTGGGTAGTTCCAGATAGAGAGGGCTGACAAGCAAGATAATCAAACTAGTAAGAGCATCTCAGTGGGAAGAGGGAAAGAAGGAATCGCATTTTTAGTCCTAATTGTTTGTATAGCCCCGTGCGTGCCATGAGTGATTCAAGTTCGATGCTGCTTTTGCTCTTCACAGCTGTTTAGTTGATTGGAGCTGCTACTAATTGTCGTTACCATAATGAAGGAATTGCTCAAGGAAGAGGAGAAGATGCGGTATGACACTCTTCTTCTGATTCTAAGGAATGTCTTCAAACTTAGCAGCAATTAGCAAGAAGAATGTAGAAAGCGACAAACTATATACATTGCTAAAAAGGTATAAGACGCATTACCTCTAAAATGTAGACAGCACTTCCTAAAACTAAGAGCCGAGAAAAGAGATTTAGTTTCAAAGATGTGGAAAACAAATGGCTGAAAATCTTAAAGACGTATATCCAACGAATGTTAATTTATTTTTTTTTTTTTTTTAACATTCCTTAGGATCTTGTTACACTTCTTTCTCTTTTCTTGCATGACTTTCCAGCTTCCACATTGCAGAATGAATCTCACCTAAAGACAAAAGCGGATGATTGTGATCTTCCTGCTGCAGATGCTATGCATGTTGATGCTGCAATGAAATCAGATAAGAAGGTAAATCATTTGCGAGCTTAAAGAGTTAAAGTTCTCTTTAATTCTTTCTTTTGAGATGGAGATGTATTTTCCTTTTTCGATGTTAGCTTTATGTGAAGGACAAATTTTTTGACTCACTTTCGACCAGTCCACCTGGGCCATGGAAGCCAAAACTATCTGAACAAAGGAAGCTGGATATAGAGGTATCACTTCATGATTCTTCCAATGATTATCCAATGTTTGTTCTCTTTCTTGACTTGGTCCTCAGACATTTGGGTATTTCCAAGTGCACCAAAGGAGTCACGGTAGCCGAATGTCAAGGCTTGGTGGCAATCCAGACGTCTTTTCCGACCAAAGAGAAAATGGTAATGCAGGCAGAGGCCGGGCGCATCCTGCTTTCTCGACAGGAGGCTTACAGATACTGGATACATAAGCTCTTTTTCCTTAGCTTCGTGGAATATACCAATGTCTTAAGATAGGGATTACAAAGAATGTTGTTACATGCACATCTGGTAACCCTTTTCCCCCTCTTTTGCCGATGAATCTTGTCACATGATTGTCAATGGTCCTTAAGACTAGTACAACTTGCTAGCAAATCGGATGTTCATCGAGCCTTATATCAAATCTTAGCAAGACGACACTTGAGATTTCTAGAATGCAATGTCAGATTGGAAAACCCAAACTCATCTTGAGGTGGGCGACTGATAAACATCTTATATTGTCAACATCCCAGCTCAAATCAAACAGCACAGATTCGCTCCTTCCACTCACTGATACACTCCCTTTTTTTGGGCCAAGGATATGCTCCTTCCCTGACCCTTTACATTTTCAGTCATCAAGCATCGAACGAACATCATGCAAGTGCTTTGTTTGGTGGAATTAAACCTCGATCGGCGATGGCATGGAGTAACTGGTTAGGCTTCCACTTCTGCCAATGATGAACAACAACAGCTTTCGCCCGATATTCAACATCAAATGAACGAAGAATAGTTTGCGGCTTGACCCTTGATCGGAAACTTCGGCGGTGAACTCTGGTGATGAAGTTTCTCCTTCGCTCCAGATCAGCCCCTTCAATGAAAAAGGGATTCTCCGATGGTCGAACGTTGCTTCCCTCTGAACTAGAACCAGAGAACCCTCCCCAAAAACGATTCCTTCACACAAAAATGGCCTCCTCCTCCCTGCTCTCCTGCTCTCGACGCCTCCATGCTTACCTCTATCCTCGAGCGAGCACCCTCTCTCTCTCCTCCCATGGCCGACGCCATCCTCTCTTCCTTCTCGTGCAAGCGAACCTCTGTATACCGTTGAGCATGCTCTCCTCCGCCTGTTTCGAGCACCCCCTCCGCTCACGCAGCCGGACTTTTCTCTCATGCCAACTGACAAACGCGAGGTCTTTTCCCCGTGGCCGAACGCTGCTTGTCTCTTGCTCACAGGCGCACCTTCCGTCACCCACCTGCGTCACGGGATCGTATTTAGAAAATCATTGTTGCCTATTGCATTAATAGTGATTGAGTCTTAAAAACTTTTAATGGACTAATTTAATCCAAACATTTTATATTTATGCCAATTAAGTCAATCTGTCTGAAAATCGCATACATTGAATCTAATTATCCTTTATGGTACAATTAATGTTGATATGGACAAAATTTAAAATTTGTAAACATTATTTGAATTTTTATTAAAATTATTTTTTACGGTATGATTCGTGAGGGTCACTCGATGATTCTTTTGCGTTGTTTTAAATAATATATCATGGGTAATTTGGTTACAAGGAAGATAAAATATCAGATTTGTTAGAACCTAATCGGGTGCTCGAAAACTTCACGAGTTGGGTATGAAAAATTATGTAACAAAAAGGTATCATGACATATGTATAAGGAAATAAATCGTTATAAACTCATTTCACTTCCATCCTAAGCGAATTCTGACTTTGTTCGAAACTGTTCGTTGATTCAAAAGAAAAAAATAGTTTAATGGAGTCCCTAGTAAATGCATTGAAATCGTTTAATTTCAAAATATCATAACCATCAAATGATGTGATTTTCATGAAACAAAGAACATTTAAAAGTATAATAATTTATGATATGATGAGTCGACATGAATTCATTAATAATTTGATTTGTCCATGCCATCTGCCTAGGATAGACCGATGGGAGCCAAAAGGCCTAACAAACCCAAAAATTAAAGAAGAAATAATATAAACAAAGATTCTGTTTATTTCATGTAAAATGAATGATTTGATATATATATTTCAAAAAATGATCGTTTTT